>NC_132895.1:25761803-26121803 GCF_030463535.1 Salminus brasiliensis
CCTGCATAAAGGAGAGATACAGTAGTGTGTCTCAGTAAAATTCCAAGTTTTCTCGTCAACAATACCTTTATTTATTTCCTAAGCAGCAGACAACATACAGCCCCACACATTTATAACCATGGTTGTACTGATGTATAAATGAGCCTAGCATTTCTTATAACATATACAATTAAATGGGAAAAAAAATAAATTAAAATATTTCTAGCTATTTCTTTCTTATTTAGGGCTAGTGCATCAGACATAGCATTTAGTTTAAAAGCAGTGTTCCCCACCCCATCCTTTCATTTACATACCTACTGCTTTATTGGATCAAAATATTAAATCAAAGTATGCATGTTTTACAACAAACAGTCATCCCTCTGTTCATTTTCTGTAAGATCTAAACTTTTCACTTAGCAACATCCGTCTTATCCAATGTACAACATTTGGACTATCATTATTTTTACATTTTTATTAGAATAATGATTTTGCTGGTCAACGAGAGCGGCAGAGAGAGAGAAAGCGAGCGAGAGAGACACACATATACAGTGCTCCGGCTGCTGGTGGCAGGCAGCATGAAAAATGCTGGACAACTGCAGTCTCAGAATTATTCAACCCCTTCATTACAAGCAATTTTAATAGTTGCTATTATGACCTGCAGCAAACATGATGCATAGCCAAACACCAGCTTCTGGAAGCGTTCCAGAGGAATTACAGCCCATTCCTCAGGGGCTATATCATCAAGTTCATTCATATTCTTGGTTTTGTGATCACTCCAAAATCTTTCCTCTCGAAGCCACTGACTACATCCTGCCCTTCCACTACATTTTATCCTGTGACAAACGAAAGAAAACAAACTGCAGTGTAATCACTGCATTGCTGGTTTCGTTTTGTGCAGGGGTCATAGGATGGTGCACAACATTACAAAGAACTTAATTACTAACTAAACTACCTACTAACTAACTCAGTTTTCATTCATGCACAACATACCACAACTTCTTAACTCCTGAATCACAAACGAAACGAACATCAAGGAGCATCACATCTAATCGAGTTAAAGCCAACTTACATGCAACGGTTCAGTTATTCCTTTTCCTGCAAATATTTCCTTATTTCCTGCAAACAACCTCAATACACATGAGCCTCCTGTGTGTGACTAATTGGCCTCGGACAGCTCAGAAACTTACGGCTGTCATTAACACACATCATTAACCAAAACAATTCCTTTTATTTTCCATGCATAATAAATGAAAGACACCTTGGTTACAGAGACTCGGGCAGAGCCTCAGTCTATGTCCCCCGCCTTATCTGTACAGAAGTCACAAGTCACACTCTAAGCACCTGTACTGTAGAGTTGGTGCAGTCAGCTCATTTAAATGGGCGACAAGAGGCACGAGTCAAAATGGGTCACAGACGGCAACTATCAAATTAATTTCAAAGACACTTTCGTAATTGCCAAGGCCAGCACAGTCGCCATAACTCACACTAATGAGGCATATTACCATGCTGAAAGAGCGAGAGGGGGAGAAAGGTGGGGGTCCAGTAGCGCATAGCGATGCTCAATTTCATACAGTCATGTCACCAAGTGTAAACAAACCTGCGGAAAACTTTCAAAGAGGTAGCGACCCAGTCTGCATAACCAAAGACTCTTTAGGTGCACTGGGGAACATGGCCTTTTGCTGGACTCCTCGGTGTGCAGTTAAGGAGAGAATACCCTTTACATGATGAGAGAGAGAGAGAGAGAGAGAGAGAGAGAATGAGAGAGAGAGAGAGAGAGAGAGAGAGAGAGAGAGAGAGAGAGAGAGAGAATGCATACCGGTATTAAGATCACACTAGCTGCAGAATTGCTTTCTCTTGACTTGGCTCAAGGCTAGCTGTAACCCTTTGGCTAGAGACAGTTTATTTAACAATATCCCACAGCTGCAGCAATGCAATGTGGCTCAGAGGCATTCTATAAGTGTCATTAAATCCTAATATTGACACTCCAACCATAGTTTTAAAAACTCTAATGCTTTATAATGTAATCGGTTTCAGTCTTTTCAAAATACCAGTATTGCACTGAATTTATGAGAAATTGCATTGAAACAGCTGATAAAAGCATAACTTTAAAAAAAAAAGGAAAACCTGGGATTCTTGAGGATACACACACAAGTTCACACCTCCATGGTTCAGGTTCAGGTTTTGTAAGCTGGAGCAATTTCTGAATTTATCATTCAAGTAATCCCAACACGTGTTTAATATTGTTGAGGTCTGGACACTGGAGTGATCAGTCCATTACTGTGAGATCAGCAGCAGCTTTAACAGTTTGATTTCATCAAACGCAGAGCTTGATTTTTACCCTAGCCATCTATTAAAATAGCCACTCATCTAGAAAGTAATCATGTGTTTTCAGTGGTTAAAATCTGAGGAGGTCTTGCCTATTTCTTTGGTGATTTTCAATATTGCATATCCATTAGTAATTTCTTAATTTCTTCATGCTTGTATTGTGATTTTTGTTTTGCTGTCCAGTGTTGACGATCCTGTCCACAGCCTGAGGATCGAGAGTTCGAAATGAGTCATTCGCCATCAGCAGCTAGAGCCTGAGAGAGCACAATTGGCCATGTTTTCTCTTTGTGGGTAGATGGTGTTCTCTTCTTTGAATCACTCCCAATAATTGTGATGCCGGCTGGCGCTGGCATCTATTGGCAGATGTTTTAAAGCTAGGGATCTGGCACTTACCTCCAAGAACGTTGGCTGCCTAGTGATGCTGCATTGGCGGCAGTGGCAGTTCAAACAGAGAAGGGTGCATGTCCTCGCCCTCCTAGTGCCAGGAGCATTGCAAGCGAGTCCTAAGGAGTGGGTGGGTTAATTGGCTCAGATAAATTGAGGAGGCACATAAATATGTATTTTTGTTTTGTTATTGTAACATTTTACCCTCCTTCTCCCTGGTCAAAATTATTTGAGTATGAAATAGTTTCATTGCACACAATTCTACAACTGGGGTGAGTGAGGGCAAGAAAGTTGCTTAAGGCCTCCAAATGTTCAGAAACGTCCCTGTGCAAATGCAGCAACATCACTGAAGGCTAGTCTATTACTTGACTGATGTTACTTAAGAGCGCCACACAGACATTATAGTGGAACAATTTTTCTTTTTGCGGGATGTCAATAAGCTTTCTTCTCAATCAATTTCTGTGTCAATACGTACAGTCAATTATCTCACCATGCAACACTCCCTTCCGCATAAGAACAGCAATACTCACAATCCACATAATTGCTTTTGGTGGTTTTCCATCCTAACTCAAAAAAGCTCAAGTTTTTGGTCATTTCAATGACTTTGCAAATTGTAGAATTACACTGCACGCCATCAGATCGTTGGTCAGCTTCCTTCCTGAAATGAGGCCAAGCTGACATAAGGCTGGGCTGTCACTGTCCTGCATCACTCACATTCACTAAGCTCACACCATGACCCCAGGCTCCAGGCCTCAGCATAGGCATGTAGGTGACCTTGCCCTTGGAGTTCAAGTCTGCTCAAGCTGTTATACAACATAGCTATCTTACCATGCTGTGGTTTCCATGGCTAGGGATTTAATCTGGCCAGCAAGCTTGGCCCGGTACCCAGATATATTCTGAGAACACTCTGGGTCGAATGAACTAAGCCTAAGCTTAAGCGAGTAGTTTTTCTGGCCATGTGCGTGGAATCGTTCAGCTCTGAAGGAATGCCGCACAAACTGTAGGAGGCAAATGTAAGCAACTCTCTTTAAACACGTATTAGAAGAATGTTTGACAAATGAATACCAGCAAGAAGTGCAAGATCTGCCATGATACGACTGCAGTTTATCAAATTCTTCTCATTTGGAGATTCTTAGTGAAGCAATAGCCATCTATAGCCAGAAAACCCAACAAGCATAATTGGCCTCACTCTCTCTGGATGGATATCATGGCAATCTCTCACCTGCCCATTGCTCAGCATGTCGCTAGCACGTACAGGCATATGTTAGCTGAGGTAAGAGAACTGCCAGTGAGTTTGAGAAGAAGCAGTGGTTTGCTTCATATGACTTGAAAGAAGCACATGCTAGCCGTTATCCTCCAAGCACTGGCAGCATTGTGTGTTAGAAGTCCTGTGGGTGGGTAAATAAATTGAGGGGAAAAAATGCTCTCAAACTCTTAGAATTAACACCAGCTTAGCTTGTTTGTGGCTCCACTATTTCTCCACACCCTTTACACCAAGCGCCTCAGTTAGCATGTGCAGTTAGTAAGCTATGAACTCTTTGCATGAAACGTGATAGCCTTAGTAGGCCGACTATCGATTTCAGGCACGTTGAGAGCGGACATTGAGACTGCATCAAGGCAGGTTTTGTGTCTTATACTGCTTATACTTAGACCTGGCCTCCTATGTCTAACCCAGCTCAACCCACAATGCAAAGTTTACAATCTACCCTGCTTATAGCCCAACAAAACTCTGTCCATACAACACAACACAAACTCAAACATTTAATATTCCTAATGATAGTGCCTGCTAAATCACTGTGACCGCTACAATCACAAGTTGACAGCTACAGTCAGGTCATTGATAAACAATATTAACATTTTATTAGCTTAATCATCATCATCTATCCAAAACAAAGCCTCTGATCCACTTCAATGTCATTGTGTGTCTTTGAACAACATCCCAAAAGCTTATAGCCTGAATAAATGATGCATAATGCATTGTTTTCATGCTGCTCTTATGGATCTTGGTGGACTTCACTGTCAAAAGTATGTGAGTGACAGGGTGTCTAAAAACTAAGGACTAAAAGACTAAAAACTTTTATAGAAACTGAAGGAAGAATAAGAGCAATAAGAAAAGCTACAGTAGTGCTCAGTAGTGCTATAGGCCAGAATCTCTGATATGACCTAAAGCCGGGGTGATGCTACGTGATTTTCACCCTGATTTTAGCCCTGATTCTCAGTCTGGCCGAGTCTGTGCTGGTTGGCTCTAGTCTGAGGATTTTTTCATCAGTCAAAGTCTAGAGTCGGAGAGAGACTAGAGTCGTGTGAGGGGCACAGACTCAGATCTGCCGCATCCATTTGGAGCACATCAAACGTTAGATCTAAAAGGGTCCCGTCTATAGCAAATAAAAAACTGAGCACGGAAAAAAACAGTTTTCAGGCTTCTTTCAGGCTTTTTCAGGTTTCTTAATTTATCGATTCGTTTCACTAATCCATGTCCGATACTGCAGCACCAAGGTCGAACCAAAATTTCAAGGTAAAACTGACATTTGCCTTGTACGTAGGATGGCCTGCGATATGTGCTGTGCTAGTCACCTCCAACTCCCTCTAGAGTTTGTCTCTCCACTGCGCGAATAGTCGGGTGCCTATTTTATTTTTAAGCTCTACACTACGCTAGGCATATCTTACTTTAGAGGCTCACTACCTGAAGTGAGCAAGCGAAGTAGGCATCAATAAGTGATGCAATTTAAGTGCCTCCGTTTCAAACAATGATTTAATCCAGGAAAATAATCGGTGCCTACAGCAACAAACAAGTGGTCTCCATGCATTGCATGCACCTAACCTTCTAGTAATGAATATGGATCCCTTATTGATTGCAATTGCCCATGAAAGGCTAGGTTGCAGGGAACAAAGGCAAAAAGCCCCACAGTACCAGCATGCAATTTCTGTCACAAAAGAACTGCTATAGCCATCGGTGTCCCACTGTCGTGTTCAAACAACTGCTCATTGCCATAAAAAGTGTTTACAAAAACAGCCACAGCTCTTTCCACACTGATGTGCCTCTCTAGTTAAAGCCTCATCAGGTCTGTTTATTTACAACCAGTGTGCTTGTAGAACATGTTCAAAATCGGTGGTGTAATTTGGGAAGTGGTGAAAAGTGAAATTTGCCACCCAAGTCTTAATAAATACAGTCTGTCGGAAAATAGACTTAAAGACTGAAAACTAGAGACAGCTGCACAGTGCTTTCCACCACTGTAGCTGGTTTCACGGAATGTAAGCCCCTGTTTTTAAAGGCTATGTAATGGTATTCTGTGCTTTCCTAATGGTTTCATTTCACAATGTAGTGATGACCTGTATTTGACACTCTTCTTTTCCTTGTTGAGTTTATTTATTTATTTATTTATAACTGCACCAAAAGTGTCAAAAACTTTTATTTACTGTAATGCTGTCCTCCCACAGCTCACAGTAGTGCCAAGTTCAATACAGCTTTAAATAATGAGGCTTTCATTACAAAAATCTCTTCAGTCTGAAGGACAGAATGAAGCGCTAAACGCAGTATTTGTGATGTTTAAAGGAAAAAGGCAAAACAACATGGCTATCATAGTTTAGATAGCAAGTATGCTTGCATGCATTATAGCTAATCTAGGTCTCGCTTCTGGTACAGACCTCAGCACTTCAGGTGGATTAGCCATTATGCTAGTTAGCTGGCGTATTTACTATACAAAAAAAAAAAAAGGTTGTTTTTCCTCTTAATTTTAAATGCTGTATTTTTCGTATGTAGAGCTTCAGTTCTGTGCTTCCCACGGAAGGTTCTTTTTGTAATAGGCAATAATACAAATTCAGCTTTAAACACTTTAACCTCTCTTTAAATCCCACCTTTCTCTCCGCAATAACTGGTCTGTACGTACCTGCATCAACACTGGTCTATGAACAGAGCGTGTGAGAGAATGATTGACTGCAGCCTAAAAGTAAATGGCTGAACAGCAATGTAAACCATCATTATCATGCAAAACCTCCAAGTTTTAATGGAAGTCTATGATCAAATGGTAAAGTGCATTCTATTCCAAGTCATTTTGGGGCATTTTGATTGGTCCATCCATTCACACTATATAAAAAGGCCAGGTTCAAATCATGTATCAAAAAACATAGAATCAAACTTTCTGAAATGTCCAAATCAACCGGATCAACGTCACCCACAGTAATAGCCTGTTGCTCAGACCGGGTGAACCATTATTATTTATTGTATTATAAAATGATTAATAAAATAAAAAAAATTAATGTATGTATTTATATATAAATGAAATAATGTTGCCATACAGGCTTAAATGTTTGCTAAATGAGTATACTAATGTAGTTGCATGTTTTTAAAAGGTATCAAGTCTCTCCCAAGGTTCATTATTTGAAGATTTGGTCAAACCTGGCAGCTTGTACTATGGGGTTACTTTTGCAAAATGCAGTGCTTACAGCTAACGAGAAAAAAAAACACACTTTCAAAAATCTGCCAGATTCGACTCAAACGTTCTAATGATTTCATTAAAGACTCCTTTCTGTTTCCATTACAACACATATGATAAAATAATACAAAAAGAAACAACAGAAAAATAAGCTTTAATGAATAAAGTCAAATTATTGGACAAAACCGTACTGTCCTATGTGTCTTTTGGTGTGGACGCCACAACTGAAGGGCCATTAAAAGAATGGCATAGGTTAAAATTGCAGGCAAGAGCGGTGACAAACCTGTGCATGGTCCTTAATTATACTGAAAGTTATGGGTGGAGCATATGACTCCAAACATAGCCAAGCTGACTGTACTCACACACATCCACAGACTTTATTACAAGGCCTGCTCAACTACCTTAGAATCAGGACAGCTGATTACACACAGTTACACACATAAATGCATGTTAATGACTGTGAACAGGGCCATGGAAATCCACTTGAAATTAACAGAAGCAAAAGTTCTGCATAGTTCAGTCCTTAGAGTGGTTTAATGTGAAATGGTTAATTGTAGAGAATCTCAGTCAGATGTGCTTCATAAATGATGGTAGGAACATGGGGCTATTCTCTTTACAGATAGCTTACAAAACCAGCTATGCCAGCTCAAAGCATATAATATAGAATTCAGAAATCAGCATAGCATATAATATAGACTAGCTGTCTTCCCATGGACATTAATCTAGTTCAGTATGCCCCACTAGGCTCTTTTTTTTTTACATAATCACTGTTCACAGTTTGTGGGGAAAGTATCCTTATGTTCTCTATGCAGTCTGTTGACTTGCTAGTCTGTGGTCTGGGTGAGGGTGCTGGGGAGAAGGAGTGATTGTAGTCAAGTTAAAGGGTGACAGCAGCCCAGATATATGTGTGTGACCGTATGTGTGCATTGTTTTTGTACATTTCTAGGATAAAAAAAAAGTCCTGACTTTTGATGAAAAGAGATGTACATGTTAAAGGTTAACGTACATGTTTTTCAAAAGGTACAGGATTAGTTATTTTAAAGTTGAGATTATTTAAACTTTTTATTTTAAAGTTTAAACATTTTAAAGTTGAGATTATGATTAGGTCAGTGCTTACGAAGAAATACATTAAATGATATGTAAGGGACATGTGAGGACACGTAGGTACATACATACGTATACACAGGGTGCAAATTTCGTCTGACAAATGGAAGGAACCAAAGGCTGAATCTTTACTTTGTTTTTATTCTTTGGCGCCGCCTTCCATTGCCGCCCATGGCACATTGTTTAGTAATGATATGTGCCTTACAAACTTACAAAACTTAATTTCACTCCTGGTCCTGGAGCTTCCTCCTGTGCTCACACGATCCAGTGAACATACCAAAACAAATCTATTCTGAGGTTAACTGGGTGCATTAGAGTAAGCAAACACTAAAGCTTCATAACCAGGATTGAGATACACTGAAATAAAACAGTTGTATGTATGTGTGTGTGTGTGTCAGGAGGACAAGCAAACTCCTAGTGCGCTAACTAAACTGTGTTTGGACTCTGAAGATGAAGTTGCACTTCTTTGTGTCTCCCTGTAAGTCTCTCTTTCTCGCTCTCTGTGACTGTGCTGGTGACGGGCAACAAAGAAATACTCAAACTTTTCAAAGTTGCTTTGAAACAAACTGCAAAAGGTTTCCAGAAAAACACCATTAGCAGATATAAATATAATAAACATTTTTGATGAGACATTTTTGGGTTGAGCTCAAACTCACAATTGGTATGTAGTCAGTTCACCCATGGGATGTTTTGTGGTTATTATTTTTTTATTAAAAGAATAAGACATGTCTATAACCCTTTTATGAAGTTGTGTAATTTTCTGTGTGTTGGTTTTCATTTATTTCCTTGGCAACTGTTAAGAATATAGTGCTACACTACATAGAGCACCTACACATGTTTTAGACACTATGTGCACTATGTATTTAAATATATTTAAAAGACTGTTTGTTTGACGACGATTATTTCAGTTTCTTATGCAATTTTCTACAAATATATGTAAATACTCTGTTGGCTTTTATTATTTATAGTGTATATATACACAGTATATATATTAACGCAACACACATTCACTCACTCATCATTTCCCCATCATGTGTCTGCATTACAGCACAGATGTTTAAAGGTTGCACCTCAAACCAGGCATAAAGACCATAATTACACTGAAAGTCCTGTGTATATTTTCTGTTTGATCATTGTTTTATCATCTGAACAAGCACAACAAGCAGTTAGTCCCCCATATAACACACTGCACACTGATTATGTGACCTTGGAGAGCACAATAATCAATAGCTGAAAGCAGATGTTTGCCCAGTGTTCATCAACACCATCATTCAGGACAAAGGGTGTTAAAACAAGTTTATTTGATGCTAAATATATAGCATTAATGATGAACCTGCAGAGTGCTTTGACCCACCAGTATCCGAGGCACATACATGAAAAGCTGCCCACAGCCAACGCTAAACCAGTAAGTCACAATACTGCCTTCTCCATATGCAACTCCAGCAGCACATCATCCTTCTTTTTCACCCACTCTGAGGGAGTTTTTCCTTGCCACTGTCGCCGTTGGCTTGCTGACGGGGGTCTTTGACCCTTCAAGTTATTTCTTCTTTCTTCTCTGTCTCTGTCCTTTATTAAGTACTAATTATGTAAAGCTGCTTTGTGACGACAACAGTTGTAAAAAGCGCTATACAAATAAATTTGACTTGACTTTACTTGACCCACTCTCCACCACCATGCGTCCCATACTCTATCCCATACTGTATGCGGAACGTGCTTGGAAATAAACATTAGGGTTCCAGACTTGAACTGGGTCAATATTACGTAACACAGCCACAGCTCACTGATGGCGCACGGCTATGACCGAAATGCAGGCTGATGGCTCAGACGGGCTCAGAGAACCAACCGGGACTTGTCTGGAACTGACAGAGGTGAGAGAAGGGTTAGGGAGGAGAGCGGGTGTATGTTTCTACAAATGGACTACTGAGACAGGGAAGCTGTCATGTGGAACCTGCTGGAGCACGACCTGCATGCGTGTGCTGGGAGGTGGCAAGCCTGAATTTCTATGTTTTCTTGGGACCAAAAACATTGGCAGAATACTCAATCGTCCTCAAGTGTGCCGTGTGTATGCGGCATTCTTGGGACCTGCAGTAAGCTGCATGCTTTTGCCCAAGTCTGGAAAAATGCTGTGGTTTGTCTTAGTTCCGTCACTGGTTTAGCACTAATACTTAATTAGTTTTATCTTTTAGTTCAGTATTTTAAAGTGTATTTCATTTCATTTATTTATTAATCATATAATCTCTCATAAACTCCCAAAAAAAAAACACACATTTTTTTAATCTCTACCCAAAACCTAATCCTACTCTGCAGATAAAGGCAATAAAACAATCAATCAAACTAACAAAATGCTTTCACCCTGGTAAACCTAACCCTGGTCATAACCCAACCCAACTTTCACACCAACACCTCATTTTAACCCTATATTCAACCCCAAACCTAACAAACACATCACCGCCCTGGTTCTAAACCCAACCATGGTCATAATCCTAACCTTAAACTGAACCCAAAACCTTGACTTGACCTTCACTCCAGTCCTAAACCTAATCCTGATCATAACCTTAACCCTACTTTAACCCTAGTCCAAAACCAAACCCTGGTCCTAAATTAACCATACACTCAAGCCTGAACCTAAACATAACTGTACTCTGTACTAAAATATGATGTTATTAGTCCAGCCATAGGGAAGTTCTGCTCGGCATGATTATTTTCCTTCTTAGATTTCACATAAAATCATCAACAATGGAGACGTTCTGTTCACAACATCGGAAAACCTTGGCAGACCGCCACATACATTTCACATTATGCTACTGGATAGGCTATTAAACACAAGGATGTGTTTAATAGCCTACCCAGCCTACTGTTTGGGCCATTTGTTCATAAACAATTTGAGTACTCTAAGCCTGCTGTGTTTGAGTGTCTATTACATGAATGGTGATTAAAAACAAAAATCTTGCTAACTGACACAATTTGGCAGTCGCATGGCAGTTAAAGGTTAAGATGTATGATGTGATACCAGTATCCAAGTGATATTGTAATTTTAAGTAGATATCTATTCATGATCTTACAAACATAAAAGACACACAACATGAACAGAGTATCATGTTGGTATGGTCATTGCATATTATTTATATTCTGGATTCACAACCCAACTAGATAATCGGTAGAACCTAAATGATCTGGACTTCGAATATTCCTCATTCCTCACATAACAACCCAGGGGTCATATTTGTGAGCTCGAGTGTAGCTAATTTTGCACTCTATTCACTGCCTCTTTCAGATGACATCCATTTTCCTCTCAAGGAAATGCTTCCAGAGGCAACAAAATCCTGCTTTGTTATTTATATTAAAAGGAGGGTGGAGGGGGCCCCGCTCAATACGCTCGACAGGCACTTTAGGTTACCAATGGCCTTTCGTCCTTGATGAAGTCCATTCAGCAGAAACAGGGGTAGTTAAAACAAGAGAGAGAGAAAGAAAAAAAAACAAGCTAGTGGATCTCAAGTGCTCATTTTCACCTTTATTTTTCTAATTTTCTTCCATTATCCCCAACCTGCTCCAAAGACTACAATATGCATTCATTACACACACACACAGCAAAAAGAAAAAAAAGTGCTGAGCGGGGATGAATATTTAAGACCAGCATCCTGTTTGTCTGCTTGCTCTCCTATCCCTATATAATCACCCCAGCTCCTTCCGCTGGCACAAAATGTAGTGAGTTTGCCTTTGCAGTTCCATGCATTTTGCATGGACTCAGTTAAAAATTTGGAACCCCGAACTGAAGCTGCCACAACGCAGCGTTCCTTTCCTAAATGTGCAGGAAGAGCTTGACGGAGTGTAAGGATAACTCTCTGTATACAGCACACAATTAATGATTTATACGGAATTCATTGAGGAGCTCAGAAGTATGCTTTAACCTTCAAACAATGGATGGCAGTGTCTACACAGCAAATCTGCCAGTGTAAAGTCAACACAAACAGTGTGAACAGCGGCAAATTGCTGTGTAGGTATGAACACTTTAAATGCAAATTCAGAATTGTGCATTGGTATGTAGAAATTTTACATTTTAAGGTTGCAGAATTTTACATTTTGACAATGACAATTTTATATATATATAATTATATATATGGGATATGTATTGGGGGTGTGGTCATACAAAAGTTTGGACACTGCTTTTGGGATTTTACACTTAGCATGTCTAATTTTACCTTCAGCTTTTGAGATTTTAGTTTGTCTAGTAATTACAGTTGTAGTAGGACATACAGTTTTCGTAGTAGTAGTAAAGTCAGTAATAGTAGTAGTAGTAAATGTAGAATTCAGAGAGAGAATAGGACAGAGACATAGGACCCGAGGCTCTCAACGGCCGCTTTACATTTTAGATGTATGCTGCTACTACTACTACAAAGTCTAAACCAGGGTAGATTGGTAGAAAATAACAGTAACACACCAGAATGGTGATTTAACAATAAACAGGAAGCTAAATGTTCATGTTCACCAAAATGAAAAAAAGTTCATTCAGAATCATTTGAAACTAAATAAGTTCAAAACACCACTTTTATTTTAGTACATGTGAGTGAGTGATTGTAGGTTAATACTCACCTCTGAGAACAAGCTAGATGGCCAACAAGGCAGCTGAGGTTACATTTGAAATGACATTTTGTACTGGCATTTGTAGTCAGACCACCGAGATTTACTGGAGAGGTCTTGCATAATGAAGCCAACCCCTTTGATTTGCACCATCACTGATAGGCAGGTGCTGCTAACAGAGAAAGACGGGGGGCATCTCTTACTGAGGTCCATGTGCATTTTTTGTTATTTTTGGGCAATGTTGATGAAATGTCCTCCGCCTGCTTGTGCCGGCCAAGTCCAAGTTTGTGGCAGATGTGGTGCCAGTAGTTTGCCCGTGTGGTCCACATACTTCCACACATGGTTGACAGCACCAAGTGTTGCATCATTTATGAGTACAAGGGAAAGAACTGGACCTGGAAGTGTGCCTCAGGCCTGACTCCCAGTGCAATAATGAGCCATGGTAATGCATCCGCTGTCTTCATTTGACACAAAATCATATTCACAGTACATTCGCTGGTGAAGCAGCCATCAACAGGATAGGAACAGTAGTGTAGATGACCCTGGGAAATAAAATAAAACAGCCAGCAGCAAGCAAACTAGCATTGTTTTTTTTTTTGGTGTTTTCAGGACAGTTGGTCAACCTTTTATACTTCCACACTTCCTTCCAAAAAACAACCAAACAAACAAACAAACAATAAACTGAATATTGTTTAGTGTGTACTGCACAATTCTTTGTGAAAATGAATAACCTAGATCTCCTCTAACCAAGCTGGATCATCTGTCCAGTATCATCTGTCCACATAGCAACCTGTACTGTGAGCAGTCTTGTATTTTGTATGCATAATTTTTACCTTAAAATTGCAGCTTTAAAATCTTTCTGATGCTCCACTAACTTGTAATATTGAGAACAGTATCTCCATCATTACCACTCTTGGCTTGGCATGGTGTAACTTTAGTGAAGCAGGAAGGACAACACTTGCGAGATCTGCAGAACACTGCATAACCAGAGTCATGTTCTCTGTCTACATGCTGTTTTTACTGTCAGTGACTGTTCTATTTCTCGCAGCTTGTCCAGAAATGCTTGTGTAGAGCGTGTACCTTAGCGATGGCTCTAAGGTCAATTAATACTAGATGTCATATAATGCTGCTTTAAGTGGTAGTTTGATATTAAATACAGAACAAAGCCTCGCTGTCGACATCCCTTCTTAATACAATACTGCATGGTCACAAATTGCTAAGTGCAAGGGAACAGGATAATTTAGGCATAGCTATGACCATACATTTATTGACGGGGTCAATAGTAGAGCTTAGGGAAATATTGCAGGAGTGTGTGTGCTTCAGTTTTAAAATGTGCTTCACTTTCACAGCTGTTCTCTCATGAAAACCGGTGGTAAAACAAAGTTGAAAAACAAAGGAAGCTGTACACTCCACTGACATCAAGTACATACATAATGAGACAGGACCAAGACCTTTCATTTCCCTTGAGACTGGCTGTCAACTCCATAATGCTGGCATTTCTTGCTCCTGGTCTCCTCCTATAGAAGTGCATTTTGCATTTGGAGCCACCACTAAAGAAGTCATGCTCTACACATGCATTTCTAGACAAGCTGAGAGATAGGGAACAATCACTGTATTACAGTATTTTACACAGATATGACTTGGGTTATGCAGTGTTACACTTCACCAAGGTTACATAGTGCAGTTATCTGTGATTTATGTCTGGAATAGTGATGACCGAGATGCTATTCTCCCTATTACATGTCAATGGAGCATCACAATGATTTTGAGGCTGCTAATACAGTGCTCCTTTAAATCTTTATGTACATTTATCATTAGTCAATAAAGTGGCCCTTTAGTTTTTATCCCCCCCCCCCCCCACCCCCACCCCCACCAGAGTTCCAAGTGGCAGCAGCCCCAAATCCACGTCTTAATTACAGAGCACTGACACTCTAATAAACTGCAAAAACACAGCGTGGCATAAATTCAGAGACCGTTACATAAGCTCAGGCGTGTTCCGGTGGTTTCAGACAGGCACACTTAGGTGAAGGTGATAAATGAGGCTTGGCAATTGCAGTCTAGCTTAAAATGACGTCCTCAGTAACTCGGCCTACGTCCAATTATAAGTCTTTTAAATCAAACACTATTTTGGAGCTCGCATTCTTTTCGCCCCTACAGGCTCTTCTATACACAGACTTGTTTCAGCGTTCCTTTTCAACGAGATGGATCTGCCCGTTTGCCCGAACAAATGAAATGTGACAAGTCTTCAGGACTTTTTTTTTTTAAGACGATAAAATGTGGCACAGGCATAAAAATGTGATTTTTCTTCCCTGCTCCCTCCAGAAATGTAATTCAAATGAGATACTGCTTCTGTCTAATGATGGATTGATGCGCTTGAGCGTTAATAACGAAACTATAGGAGAAAACACATATGCTGCTCTCTGCAAAATATGAATTTTAATGAGCAATGAACAGTGCGAATTGAGCCCCAACTGGGTCCCTTTGCCTCATGGAGGTTGTGACGGCAGGATTTTTTTCTGTGATGAAATCTCCTAACACTCCACTGACTGCAATTATGTGCACTTTGACTAGACAGCCTGTACATAATAAGGACACAAATAGAATGGCCTGCTAGTAAAGATTTATGTCTGCAAGTACAATTACCTCATCCTCTGTGTAATCAAAAGTTATTTTAGCTGAATCTACACATTACCACACATCTCCAAGGCGTCTCTCATCAGCCCAATTAATTTTGAAAAACACACTCACCTGCATTCTCAAGTTACTGAGCAGGGACAAACTACACACACTGGTGGGTGGGTATGCATAACACACACATATACATCCATTATATATATATATATATATATATATATATATATATACACATACATATATATATATACATATATATATATATATATATATATATATATATATATATATATATATATATGTATATATATATATATATATATATACATACATATACACACATACACATACAGATAAACAATCTGACAAGCACCAGCACACAATAGGGAAACACCTTTCTTTTGTTTTACTGCATACTTTGCATCAAAGTTAAGCCAATAGATGCGCTCACACACACACGCTCACACACACGCAGCAATACTTTTGGCACAGTGTAAAGCTAAAAGGGCTGGGCAGAAGAGTCTACACTGCTTTTTCACTGTTCGCACATTTAAAGTACATGTGTTTTCAATAAACCTTATAATAAACTTAATGGCCATTACCTAGCAGCACAGAAGAGAATTTAGCCCACCCGTTGCAGTGAACACGCCCGCCGCTCTGGGTATGGGTGTAGACTGAACCGATGCACTATTTTACAGTCTGTAAAGATTTGAGTTATTTTAAATGTAAGTCCTTCACCATTTAGAAATTCAAAAATGTAACAAATTAAGGCTTTAATAATACATATACATTTAAGGCGTTTATCAGACGCTCTTACTTATAGTGATTTACAAAAGTGCTTCACTGTTTATTCAGAAAACACCCTTTACTAGTTTGTATAAGCGTAGATACTGCTAAATACAAAAGTCAGTATGGACACCATAATACTCTACACCTCATTCAAGTACCCTCGAAAGAAATGGGTCTTCAGTCTGTGTTTGAACACAGCGAGAGACTCTGCTGTTCGAACACCCAGGGGAATTTTGTTCCACAACTTCGGTGCCAGAAAAACCTGGATGCTCGTCTTGCATGGATCTTAAAGGATGGTGGATCAAGGAGAGCCGTACTTATAGCTGGAAGGGTTCTTTGTGAAGATTGGCTTTTGACCATTGCCATCACGTACAGTGGGCTGGTCCATTCTTAGCCAGTGAAGAGAACAGAGGAGTTACATGGCTGAACTTTGAAGACAACCCGTGTCCCCGCGTTCTGGGTTAATTACAGGGGCCTGATGGTGCACAAAGGGAGACCAGCCCAACAAGGTAGAAGCAGTAGTCAAGTCTCGAAATGCAAAAGAAAAAGTGGTCATCAGTCCTACTCCTGTCTTACAGTCAGTAAGCCATACAGCCATACAGTCAGTTACCACATCATGCTGCATGCCTTGCGCAAACCATGGTAAAGAGTATTACATGGTCATGATCCCATTGCTCTTTGCTTTAATATGCCAGCCTTGCTGCCTTGAGGTCTTTTGGCCATGAAGCAAAAACAGGCCAGGGACGTTTTGTTTTCACAAAGCATGACTTAATTAGCCCTCAAACAAACCCTCGGCAGGTGGTCGGAGTTCAGTAAATTTGTGGGTTTATTAAGAGGAGTCTCAGCTCATTTTATGCAGTTTTCACATATACACAGATAAACATGACTCAGCAGTCTGGGATCACCTCTTGAAACACTGTAATGGGCAACACACACAAACAAACCGGGTATTACATAACACTGAAAAAGGATCTTTTGGCTGGTCTTTATATCCTTTATCATCATTTACATAATTGTGTGCTATGTAGAACCATCTACAAAAGGTTTATCAACATAAAGAGTCTTTAACCAGACAACGAATCGTTTAAGCATGTAAGTGGTTCTTTAAGTCGTCATGATTCTATAAGGAACCACTGCCTTACAAAACCTCCTTAAAAATAGAGTGCAGACTCGGCTGGCGAATAATTATAGCAGTGTTAAAAACATGGTATCCTTAAGAGAATGTACACACGAGTTAATAACGTACAATACTAACTTCATGGCAAAAAGAATCTCATTACCAACGGGAATCATTTTATTCAATACACACATTTTACCTGCAGAAACTTTTCTATCCTGAAGTGTCCATTACTTACTGGCCTATAAGAAGTATATACTGTATTTCATAACACCGACTGACACTCTTGGCCTCTCTGTCCCTCCATGGACTCCAAGAAAGGGCTAGAAGTGGCACAACGTTTAATTGCTTTGTCACACAAGGAGACATTTTTGCCTGGTTCCTCTGCACCATCCTCTTCGTACGGCAGACAGAGTGGGTCTCATTTGACCCCTGGGGAAATTAAAGCCCTTCACTCCCTCTATTCCTTTCGACTTCCACCCGTCATTTGTCCAGGTAGATGGTGGTTATACCTTTTTCTTTTTTGTGCGCGACAACACCATTCTGAATCACCGGTGAGGCTCCCACCAGACAGAATTCTCCACCTAGACTATTGATTTTAATCCTCCTATCAGATCCTGTTGGCCTGCTGAACTGAGTACTTCACCATGCCTTCAGTTCAGGCTTGGGGAGCAGTATAACAGAAGGAGTTCGAGTCGGTACAAATGATAGGAAATTGACAGGGAACCGGAGCAGCAATTCTTCTTGTGAATTTTCCATGTTGGATTTACATACAGCAAAAGGTTGTGTTGTACATGTGACCCTTTTTTTGTTTCATACTCCATATCTGTGAGATTTAAACTATCAGTCAGGTTACAACTGCCCATCAGTTCTGTTCCTCCAGCTCATTTAATTTAATTATTCCCAGTTGGATTTTACTCGCCCCCAATTATACAAAAGTACCTGATGTTCTGCGGTCAGAAGTCTAGCTCTCCTTGACACCTTTATCTCTGATAACCAGGTGTTCCTCTTATTGATTCACAATGAGTTGACCAATTATTCAGAAAGTACCAAACGTACCCGTACAGGAAGATCCATTAATGACTGAACACAGCAGGGTGCGATTTTATCTAAATCTTTTAAAGAACGCTGTCTTCTGAAAATGAGACTGATCCATCTTCCCTTCAGAAAAGATTCTCACAAATTGTCAACACCGCTTAACCTTCTCTTTCTCAGTGTTTGGATATACAAATCTGCTGTGCATTCCCTTTTGGGACATGCTTTAATTTGATCTTTGGCCTTAACTGTGCTTTAGAATTCAGGCAGGCATAAAGGTCAGTGGCGAAAGGACGCTGTTTTTTGCCCTCCTGTTTTGTTCTGCTGACTACAGCACTATCCTGATGAAAAAGTAACCCAATTTCAAAATCTCGCATCTTGTCTTTTCCATGCTGAGATCATAGTGTGGACTGCCAGTGAAGCAAAGATTAATTGTTGTTGCCAAGTTTCATTACTGTCCATTTTATTAATTAATCAAATTGATTCTTTATCCATTTTTGTGTTTTAACTTTATCATATGTCTTTCCCTTTCTTCCTAATTCTATCCCAATGTTTAATATTGAGGTGTTCTTTATTACTAATTACGTTTTGGATGTACAATTCCAGAATAAAAGATGGAAGATTTACATTATGTGAAGTGTTCCCAACCAATTTTTGTTTTTACTGCCAAATTACTTTTTTACAGCCTCAGTCTCCAAGGTCCGTTAGAGTTGTGGGAACCAGTGTAACATCTTTTCATAGGGCCCAAAATCCCTGCCTGAAGACACTGCCACAGCTAAAGCCGCCATCACACCCATGGTCCACCACAGAACTAGGTCTTGCTACTCAGCTCTTTCTGCTAGTGCAATTGCAGGTACTGACTTAATCGCTGTCTTACTAGCTTGTCGATCCACAGGAAGACTAAAGAAATCTGAAATCAATAACAAGTCCGGTTTCACGGCATGAATCAAACTGCTCCAAGGAAGGTGCAGGAAAAAAACTAAAAAACCCACCAAGTTAATTAAGGCACCACCACTTTGACTCTCGCCTAAACACTAACCAGTCCCCACACACAAGCAAAACAAGTCTATCTATCACCAGAAGCCCAAAAAAGAAAAGTCTAAAACACAAAACAAGAACATAGATGATCCCCGAATACGTTATGATCTACACTTTGCACTTGTCTAGTCAGAAAGACCATAAACACATCGTAATACAAAAACAGGCACCCAGTTTTACTATTCCAATGTCTACCATCTGCACAGGTAAACCACAGCATACGGTTCCTCATCATATACATATCTGCAAGTCTGGTTTAGATGTTATATAGTTAGTGCTAAATGATGCTAGATGCAACATGCTTAAAAAATAAATAAATAAATAAATAAATAAATAAATAGTATGGCGCAAACTGGTGTAGGGGACATAGCTTTGTCTTACCCAACCCCAGCACTAGGGGTGCGCAATATGACAATATTTTATCAAAACTGATAAATTTGGTTCTTGTGACACAAGTGAGCGTATCTTGGAGATCATCAGTGTATAAAGAACATGGATAGGCTCAGTACAGAGAGTGTAACTGCTGCTGTTTCTTTAGATAATAGTTCAGCAGATTTTGAATATAAAATTCCTGTACTTAGTATGAAGGAGTATTTGAACAGCAGTATAAGAATCTGTTGCTAAAATATGAATATTGTGCATCGTGAAATTGTCCCTAAATATTGTGATATATGTATGGCATATCGCCCATCCCTACCCAGCACACGTTCGTATACGTAGAAGGAATACTGTGAACAGAGGGACAGAGGGAAGGAGAAAGAGGAAGAGACAGAACGTCCTGGCATGTTACAAAGTTCTTTAAAATTGATTCTTAAAAGATCTATCAATTGAAAGGGTGCACCAAAAAGAAACAGGGTTTTTCTTCTCCAAAGAACCAGTTTAGCATCTTTATTTTCAAACATGCACAATTGATAGTGACTAGAAAATTCGCCTGTACCCCGACAAAGCAAGTAGTGAGGTAGACAGTGCTGCCAAAGCCCAAAGTCGATCATGCTAGATTACGCAAGTGAGTATTTTCAGATCTAATGAAGGAAACATCAAGCCAAATCATCAATTAACTCAACTTGGAGCCAACATTAGTGTACACAGGTGCATGAATTCCCCCTGCCTCTAGTGATTGCTTTCAGATGCCAGCAGTGAGATTGCTTTTGCACTTTTGGCCTGCTTTTGTATTTCCCCCTCACTTTCAGCTCAGTGTTTTCAACCGGTTTCCTTTGTTGTCTGCAGCCTGGGGTGGACCTGTTTTCCTCTCCCTCTGGCAGAACATTTGTTTTCTGCAGTAGATTCTTCTTGCGCATTATTTTTTTTATATATATATGGTAGACCACTTCTGTAAAGTAGAGAGTCTGTAAACCCTGCCCCTTTGAACACTGTCACTAGAGGCTTGAAAACTATTACTACCCAATTTTAAAGTCTCTGAAACAGTAAAATAACAAGGATTCAACCAACTATGGAAGGGGTATATCATTATAAAGGGTATAAAGACAAGACGTGTAACTGTGTGATCAGATTCTAACATCATAAATGTATGCTTTATGCTACAAGTTTGGCTCATGAGTAGTTCTTGGCCAGAGATGCTTGCTTCTATGGGAAAACCTTACATTGGTATAGTGGTTTTCCTTTATGCTGAGCTATTTTTAAAAGCTTATGGATATTATTTAAGAACTACCACAATTTGCCACAATTAGAACTGTTGCATTTCTCCAAAGAACATTTTGGCACCTTTAAGAGTGTACTCATCATTGCTGGAGTCATCATACACTTAATCATGAACTCAGCCTGTGTTGGTGCAAAGTGCTTCTTTTGATTTATGGGATTTCTAAGGCTGATTATACCAAGACTGAAATTAAGCCAAGTAACGGGCATAATCAGAAGCATTCACCCTCAGGCATCCCATCACAATGGCGGTACCATGCAACCCATGAAGGTCAAAAAGTCAGGATCGTTATCTCGATGTCTGTTGCGTTCAGAGCCGCTTCGTTCTCTCTGTAATACTCCCACCTTAGTCCCGTTGAGCGTCATACGACTTGGTTTTGATCCCAAGCACTTCTGCTGATTAGTCTTCCTTCTGAAAAGCACTTACACCACAGAGAGCAGTACTAGAGCAGTCAGTCAATCTTATAACAATGTCACATCGTCTCTCTGTTTTAGGTGTGTAATGCACTGCCTCAGGTACAGTGTTCTCATGGGAAATGCTAAACAGCTTACGAAGTACGCATAGATTGCGTCTATACCGTGGGCAGCAAGCGCTCCATCCTTGTATTATCTTTATCTGAATCATGTCTTCAATGACATTTTTAGTTGACTTTTTTATTTTAAATAAAGGACTGGCTTCAGGTGACCCCATTACTGAGCTGAAAGAGATCATTGTCAGTCCAGCTGCTCTGTGACTACGCTCTTCAGATACGATCTTGGTTGATCTCAAGTTCAATTCTTAGCTGGCAGGCGTTTGATTATGTTACAAGGAGAAGAATGTCCTCAGGTGTGTGCTGAGGCACTCCAAATGCCATTTTCTATTTATGCACATAATAGTCAATCTATCCTGCAGGAGACAATTAGATCAAAAGCAATTTGATATTCCACGCCCTCCATAAATGCACTACTGTACGATTTGAAAACAAAGCCGGACACAATGGATGAATTTCCATGCGCAGGATTAAGCGACATTGATTGATCTCGGGCTGGACTATGGCTTACAATGAAATGTTTGCTGAACATTTGTGGAGCTCCTTAATGAGACTGTTGCTACACGTTAATACCTGCTAAACACTGTGCCTTTGTCCAAGACTTGTTAAGATTCTCAGCTGAGAATGAGCAATTTTGCTCCATGAAACGCTTTGATATTTATTTATTCGTGTTTTTGTCAAAACGGCAGGGTGCATTAAGCATATGCATGATATCGATCATTTAAATAAGAAATCAAAGTGCGGCCAATAATACATTTTGCTTGGAGAGGGAACGCAATTACAGATAATTGCTGGTCTGAAGACAATGTGTGGGTGGGAGCGTTCAAAGGATCATGCAGCACAATCAGTCGCAGCATAATGCGTTCTGGGTTTCCAGGACTGTGAATACACAATGAGAAAGGATGGAAGGGACAAAAAGAGAGGGAGACCTACACTGCAAGTCCAAAGAAAATGCACATTCATTGATATCTCCCTTGGGTAATATCCCCATCTTGAGATGGGAATAAGTCATGGTGACAGATTGGTGGATTGTGCAGCTTGCATACAAAGTATGTTGCCTCAGCTAAGATGAATTTCTGTTTAAAACTTTAAAATCTAATCGTATGGAGCAGAGGGGAGGCAGTATGATATTTTATTGTTACTGCAACATTTGGGACACAAATGGGGTACTTTTCTCAAGGTCTTGTCAATATCATTACTTGAACAACTGTGCAGGCATGGTTATGTCAATCGTTCCAACAATGTTCTTCGTAAACCATTTCAACCATGTAAGCTGCCAACATGGGCAGATACTTATGCTGATCTTGGATGTGTTTCCAAAAAGCAGTTTTATAGCAAAGGGACCATAATCGGTCTTGTTTAACAGGATGTTGTGAAGCACATTTTGAACATAAATTACTGTAAAGAACTTTTGATGGCAGTTTTTAAAAGCTGGCAATACTAGTAAATTCAGTCTATTGTGAAACATAAAAAGAGAAAAGTAAAAAAAAAAAGTAGTAGTATATAAAATGTTTTCCATATCATTCACCTCTAGTATGGGGGCTTTTTCTGCGAATTTACATTGGTAAAGGAAATACAGAACAATAATAATAATAATAATATAAAATACAAATGAACCTAGCCAGAGCTTCTATTACAAAGTAAGATTTCTTGTTTAGCCAGCTTATGTTAATTATAGTTTTCGGTCTCACAACACTGATTCACAAGAATATTTATGCTGGGTTTTACTTTAGTTGGATAATTCATTGTAGATGAACATTCATTTACATTTAAGGCATTTAGCAGAAGCTCTTATCCAGAGCGACCTACAAAAGTGCTTTGCTATTTACTCAAGAATAATCTCAGCTAGTTTGAATAGGCAAATAATTCAAAGATATCTCTAAGTTTAGACACTACTAAACACAAGTCAATAAGGTGATTTTAGCCATTCCAAATTTAGCCAATAAGGTAAATTTAGCCATTCAACTGAATATGTATTAAATGCAACTGAACTGTAAGATGAATGTGAATGATCCATTTTCGGTCTATTGAAACTAACCCTAGGAATACCTGTGTATGGTCACATCACATTGCACAGGTGTTAAGGTAAATGAGAAACATAGGTGCCTAGCCCCTCACAGTAGTAAACACAGATACTTAAAAGACAGAAATACAGAACACCCCCCCCCACACACACACACCCCCACACACTTTTAAACATTGTACTGTTTACAATGTACAGGTATAATATATCATCTGAAATGCTGACATTACTAAATCAGATGTGGGCAGTAAGGGTTAGCTCTTAAATCGAACCCTAAACCTAACCGTAAAAGGTTAAAGTTAGGGGTAGGGTTGCATTCAACAGACAGACAATAGATCATTCACATTCAATTTAGAGTTCAGTTTTCAATTTAATACATATTCAGTTGAGCATTTACAACTGACCATACATGTAAAGTGTATACCTAAACTTAGCTCTTGGACCAGTCAGAACAAGTCAGGACACCGCTACAGCCCTGTTCAGGTTCCTATTTTGCCCATTGTGATGTTTGTGTTGCATGAAAAAAAGGTTGCTAGCTTCACACTAAATAGATATCAGATATAGAAAACATAACATCATTGTATTTTGCTGTTAGAAATGCTTTACTTCTGACAATTTTTTTTATTTCACTCCACTGGACCAAAACTGCTTCTGATGATGATGAATGGTCTCAGTTAAATCTGAAATCTAGTGAGATCAATGCATGAAAATCAACGAAAGTCTCCGGATTTAAATACTTATTTACTTAATATACAACAACAACAACGATTCATCCGTTTGTTATTCTATTAGGGTAAAGTGGATTGGAATAGGGATATTATTAAAGCAGAAGCTCTGAGTTCAGCCAATTACAGAAAGTCATTTACTCTGGAATTACAGTTTTACTGCCAGACTTCAGAGAGATTCATACTGGATTAAAATCGCAGAGCTTGCCAGTAATGACCTAACTAAGTACCTCCCCAGGTAAAACTAATCCACCTTAAATACGGATTACGGCTGCTTATGTTAGGAATCATCTGCAGTAAAATGTAATCTGCTGAAGACACATGTGCATCGTGTGCTCTATGAAATGAAACTAAGCAATTGGACTTTTGATGCAAATGATAGCTGGTCACTTTTTTTTTTTTAGTGAAAATACATGAGTCACCTCCAAATAAATCATTCTGCTCTAACGCATCCGATTCTTATTCCACACATCAGCTAACTGACAAGCCCTTCCTGTTGGAACGGAGTGTGTTAGTATTCAAAGATCAGTCTTTCACTAAAGGTCGTGGCACTTTGTTCTGAAAGTCATTCTCTCAACATCACAAGTAGTATGGCATGTCAATAAATTTAATTACCTTTTTTATTATTATTTGGGGAGGACAGACGGCGAGACGAGAACACTTGACATCCTCCTGCTTCTCAAGTCTTATTCCCCTTGGAATAGTTGACCTGATTGAATCTGAACTGAATCAATTTCAGCTGGATGTTCTGTCAATAAACATGCAGAGTTTATAGCAATGCAGTACTAACACAATTAGTTTGAACTCCACACGTGACTCCTTCTGTGCACACAGGGGGTCTTCCTTACTCACTGCCCCCCCCCCCAAATCTGTGGCCAAACAGTGCATATATACCCACAGCAGTATTACAGTTTTAGCCACAGAAACAAAGATTTAAAAGTGTAATGTTTGCAAAAACGTCTATTTTTAGCTGATGTGAGCGAAACCAACAGGTGGAGGGGTTAAAATAAAACAGTGAGGGTGGTTTGGAAAGGATGAGTGAGGCATTTTAAAGGCCTGTGCATGGACTAGAGATGTCACTTCTCCACCATGGGCATTTATGCTTCTGCATGTTTGCATTTTGATTTTTTCGTCTTTTGTCATCCCTCTGGGCGGCATTAGTCACTTCAGAGCGAGCGCCGCGCTGGTGCCGAAACTTACATAACATCTCTCTCGCTCACTCTCACACTCTCAAACATACATATACTTTACCAAAAATACTAGGATGCCCAATGTGTGTGTGTGTGTATATATATATATATATATATATATATATATATATTTTTTTTTTTTTTTTATATTATTAATATTTTTTTTTTATATAGTAATCACCATAATTTGTTTTGTTATTATTATTATAATTAATAAATTATTATTAAAGTATAACTTCTTATTATTAATAATAAATTATTCAGGTATTTGCTCGTCGAGTATATTCATCTGTGCTGCAATTCTAATGGCGCGACCTGTGCTGTTTTATTAAACTGACTATATATTATATTTAAGGTCAAGCTATTTAAAGTGTTTTGTATTTACAGTGCTTTTTTATGTGTTTTGCGATTCTATTGTAATGGCGAGAAGCATTACATTTATCACACTGTTTTTATTTTTATTCAAAGTGTATTTTTGTGTTCTGTGCTGCTATCTATTTTAGAAGCAATACTCTTATCTTATTAAATAATAAAATTTCGTATTATTGTATTTAAAATCATTATTTTTATTTCAGTAAGAATGCATTATTGTGTTTGTGTTAACTGAACTTAACATTACATTTTTTTTCGCTGTGATAGGTTCGCATGATAGCTCCTCTTCCACGGTTTAATTTCTTACAGTTGGTACTTTTTTTGTTTGGTGTTGAAGCTTCTCTGAAATTCATAATAATTTAACAGTGCTTCCTTTTGAAACTATTAAAAGTTTGTTGCTTACGGAATGTGTTTTGCATTTTTTTTATAGTTATATAATGAAAGTTACTGTTCTTTGTTTCTACAAAGTTTTGTTTTTCTTTTTTGCTTATTTTTTTATATATTTTATACAAAAAAAAAAGCAAAGAATCTTTGAATATTCGCTGCCAATCAGTGCTGAATATCAAGAGCTTTAAAAATGGCATATATTTATAATAAATAGCAAGACAGAGTGACAGACAAACCCAGCCCATTATAGCTTCATTC
This sequence comes from Salminus brasiliensis, assembly GCF_030463535.1. NCBI lineage: Eukaryota > Metazoa > Chordata > Actinopteri > Characiformes > Bryconidae > Salminus > Salminus brasiliensis. Next base: position 25,788,361 of record NC_132895.1, read on the forward strand.
ATAGGAATGCTTTGCAATTCTGTAATTCCAGACTGTAGTCCATCTGTTTTTCTGCATACTTTGTTAGCCTCCTTTCACCCGGTCCCTCAAGGATCAAGACACTACAGGAACACACAGAGCAGGAATTATTTGGATGGTGGGTCATTCCCAGAACTGCAGTGACACTCACATGGTGGTGGTGAGTGTGTTAGTAGTGTGTATTATTGTTGAAACACTCCAGCAGCACCGCTGTGTGGTCCACTCGTACTAGCACTGTGTCCACTCACTGGCCACTCTATTACTCTATCCATCCATATTACTCATACCAGCGCACTAAACACACCAACACGCCACCACCATGTCAGTGTCACCGCAGTGCTGAGAACTTCATGACCGTGATATAAAACCCTCAGAGCCATGATGGCACCCATGGACAAAAGGAAAACAGATAACAGTACAAACACAAAACAGATGAAAACTGATAATATAGCAGAAGCAAATCTGGACCAGCATATTCCCACGTGCTTGCACACACACACCCAGTAATATATAAAAATATGACAGGTATGTTAAGATAAGATACAATAAAGACACAAAGATAATTCTTTTACTAGGGTTGTGCAACATATATGTAGGTATGTAAATTCAACAATAACAGGTACAATATGCAGGGTGTTTTCCTTTATAGTTGTGCCATATTTATTTTTTTTTTAAGTGTAAAACATTTTATGATGAATGGACCAATAGAAATGTTCCAAAAATTCTTGTCTACATTGTCTACGTCTGATTTTGTTCTAAAATGTAGATATATAACATAAGTAGAAGCCGCGTTGGGTTCTGCCAGGCAAGTCAGCGGCGTTAAACTTACTGGAAGGATGCGCAAATTAATGAAGCTACATTTTTTTGGGGGGGTTTGGCTGTACTACAAGGAAACATTAGCAGACAAAAGAGAAGGGAATCATGTTTCAAAAGTAAGAATGATTTTATTTGGGAACCTGTTCAGTGGGTGGAATAATTCTGAGACTGCAGCAGTCATTGAAAGTGGCATTTTGTGTTGAAGTGGAGACAGCACTGGTTTTATTAGTTGTGGATTGCAACTGCAACAATGAGAATGTAGGGAGTAGTATTTGTATACTGTTTTGTATATATACTTTTTTGTAGCTCATAAAGCACCTATTGGTGCAATACAATTTTTTTTTAAACAGTTGTTCATTCATTTCTCTGGGACACTATACCTTCAGTCTCACAAAGATAAATGTAACGAAGTTAACCGACTGGACCCCCCCCCCCCTGATAAATGCTTCACCAGTCACATATTGAGGTTTCACAATCTTCCTGCTTTAATGGTTAACTAATGAATGACTGTTCATTTCTACATACAATAAAAAAAAAATAAAAAAACATTTTAAATTAGCAACATGCAGAAATGTCTGGGGATTACAACAAAACAAATGAGTTGCAAATTGTTTGGGTAATAAGGACGTTTTGGGTAATTCATTCATGAGAGCTCATCATCACAGTATACAAGTATTTGTTTACAAGCAGATTTCGACTGCTTCAACATGGCAGACGCGCAAACTGAGACAAGCCTCAGACATGTCCCGTTCACACCTGGCATTAACATGCATCCTGGGCAATCTGATCATATGTGGCCAACACAAAGTACAGGTGTGAACAGGGACCGAAGTCAGAATCATCCAAAAAAGGGCTTTTACACAGCAAACAAGCCGAATCATGATTCAATGTGATGGACTGAGACCACCTCTGTTGGGAGGATCGAATTTGTGTCTCGTACCTTCCACGCCTTCCTGACCTACGGACCAAACAAGGTAAATGTGAAAGCACCCATGGATTCCTCCAAATAAAGCAATTACGTGCTTGCGGCCTGCATCAAACCTCCACTCATCACAGAAGCCTTCACCAACCAAGGCTCCAGAGAATACCAACAAGCCCAAGCCGGGCTCCACACCACTTCTTCTATGGCACTCCAAGCCAGGAGTGTGAGTTTGACACCGCGCCTGCACTATTTAGACCATTTCTGTGAGTCGTTACAGTCTGAGGAGAGGAAGGTAGCCCTTGTGATACTGTTGCTATGTGGGCCTTCCTGGGCAGCATGCCAGCTGGAGGAACACAGCGAGGCAAGACGCCCCATCCGACTCGTGCAGACTCATGCTGCTTTTCCCAGCACCTCCCTCCTTCCTCCCTCCACCCCATCTTTAACTCTGTTCTTCATTCACTCTTCTCCAGTTCACTTCTTCCTCATTTGTGATGTGAACCATGAACCATCAGTGCCTCTAGTGTGAGCTGCTGCTACACACAAGTACACACAAACCGCCCTGACCTGCTTCTAAACACATGCATATATAAGCACATAAACAAGCATATCATTCTCATAGCATTCTGCTTTAAAACACACATACACACACACACGCCCCAGTGCCCTGCTTGATCTGTTCACACTTCCGCTGTGCCACTCTGAATCAGGCTTTGCCGGTCTCAGCAGTGTGACGCTGGAGTGTGCCATGCACACACACACACCTGCCGGCCCATTCCGGCCCCACACTCTCACGCCACATCGGTGAGTCACCGCCACACATACCGCTACCCATCTCCCCAACAACCAGAAACCCTCCCACCCCTCTCTCCATGCACACCTCCCCCCCATCCATCCATCAGCATCACTGACACACTCAGGGCTTTTCTGGGCTTTTTTGGGCTTCCAAAAACAGCACTGCTATTTGTGTGTGCCTGCCGAGCAGTGAGGACATTTTTCACTCTTACTCACTTGCATTCATGTACGTTCTTCCTATAGCAGTGGAGCAGCTCTGCCGGGTATGTGTTGTTGCTTCTTTACTGTACCCAGGGATAGAAAGGGAAAAGGGATAAGAGTGCATTCATCATCAACAATGCATTAGGTCAAAATCTGAAAACACACACACACACAAAAAAGGGTTTCGTGTGACGGCGACAAAACAACATAAGGGATATGTAATATTTATACCAATACATACAGAAACTCAACCCCTTCAGACAAGAACCACCTTTTGCAACAATAACTCAATAATAAGCTTTTGGGGTAAGTTTACCCCAATGGAAGCCCATTCTCACCTAAGCCACTTAAAATAAAGTATTGAAAAATGACTTCAGCATCTAAAATAGCATTAGCATCTCAACATAATGACATTGTAGCTCAAAATAAGAAGCGCTGTTACACTCTACTAGTTTGAATACTAGCGCCTGCATTCATGAGAATGTGTGTCCATTTTTCATGGGGCAACCCACATACTCAGCTCTGCTGCTCATCCCACAAATGCTTGTTCCTTACAAATGCGGTTGAGGTGGAATGCATGAGACGTTAGCCCAGAAATATAACCAAGTTGGCTGCATAGTGTTCTCGACGAACTAGGATTCAGGACAGCTAGACCTAATCATCTTCTGATCACAAACAAAAGACCATCTGTCTTTTAAATGCATCCATAGACAGCACAAAACAAAGGCCCATTTTAACTCCAAATACAAACAGGGCCTTAGTTCATAGAAGTCATTAACACTGTGCTCTGGTTAACTCGCTCACTGTTCTCACTCAGCATAGTTTTGCTCTTCTGAATCTGAGCGTACAATATGCACAGTGGGGGCATGTGAAATCGGGTTTGGAAAGCACTCTTCCCTTGAAATAGTAAACGCAGTTGTAATCCACTAGCCACACTGGTTTTTGGGACTAAAGTTAGCTGTCAATACTGACCTTTATATTAAAAGGTCCTCCCCAATTCTACCCAATTTTCAGATCCCTGCCAGTCTTCGTAGTGCTCTATTAGAAAGGTTGATTACATTTCAGGTGTTTGAAACTGCTTACATTTGGGAGCACATTTTAAGTAGATATTCTGTGTGAAATAGACACGACACATAGGCCCAGAAAGGATGGCTATTCCAACGTCAAAAACCCATAGTTGTGTATGCTTCTGAAGCTCAGTGGTTAGAACATTATAAAGCAATGCAGCAAACTGCTTGTTTTGTGAAATTTTGAATCAAATAACTCCGGTTCCACACCAGAGGTTCTGTATAAAAAGGTCCCTTTATTTCACAATCAACATAAACAAACCGAAAGCAAACTTGGCAGAACGCTTTCAGCTTCACAATGAGACTTGCTGTTACTCATCACTCACTGGATCGGGATCCCATCGATCCTGGTAAGAGACAGCCGTCTCAGTAAATCACCGAGCTGGACCTGCAGTTCCACTCAGCCGACTCTCACCAGAAAAGGGGGATCCCGTCCCTTATATCTTTAACAAAACGAGAAACTTATGCATGGGCGAGAGCGGAGGCCAACCGCTCCCGCCAGGCACAGTCTTCCACCATCACTCGCACATTCCAGTGGTTTCGCAACTGCATCCTCATAAAAAAGAAAGTTATATGAAGGATTATATAAACGTGATTTTGTATAACATCATAACATAACCTGTAACTTAAAACAGTTATAATAGACCTGTTTCAACAAATTGCAAATACATTATGACCAGCAAGCATACCTTTAATAAAAGGTGAACATTGATGTCTTACATCCTTATATTCGGATATGCAGACCAAATTAGCGTGGTCCCGCAGTGCACCTGCACCACTTTATAACGCCTTTCATAGTGCAAACACCCGTCCAGCCTATCCAAAGGGGTAGGCCTCTTCCTAGTGGTTACATCCCATAACCGAACAGTAAGTTGTTCATACAATAAAGAGTGCACCCTAGGCCGGCGTCTAGGCATCAGCAGGGCAGAATTCATTCTTATTACACTGCTTTAGCCATTAGTCGCGTTGCAGGGAATCTGTACAAGGTACAAGATTGTGTGGGCTAACAGAAGTGTACAATAATCAATTCATAAATTAATAATAGGTTTAATGATCTTACATTACAAAAAAGTACAGGTAGCACACTTAAACTTTAATCATCACTGACTTAACAAGGTTCAGCAATGAGCCTGTTAATCAAATTATGTTATTTGTGATGCCCTCCATTCTTCAGTGCAAACAGGCTGGTGCAGGCAGGGGTGACGCTAGATTTTGCGACATAAGCATCCTTCTATTCTAGTCCACTTCTAAAATAAATGGTGCTACAAGGGTACTTTGAGCAATAACACAGAAGAACTTTTCTTACATAAAGAAACAAAAGATGTGTGTATGAAGAACCTTTCAATTAATAAAGAACTTTTACATTGCCAGGTTTAACCTTCAAAAAGGTTCTTCCCACTCTTCCCACCCCAATCTATTTTAATCCTTTGCAGTGACTTCATTTTTAGGAGTGTAGTGCTGGATCTAAGTAAAGAAATTAAAGATCTAGCCTGTGCAGGCCTCTAGTTTCCATGGCCAGGTCACCACGTGCAACATGCAAGCATCTGCTGTAAAGTAGGGTAAAGCAAGGGTAGCGAAAATGAGGGCCAGAGTCCAGCAGAGTTTGCTGATTTCCTTGCTCCAACACTCCTGCTAAACCTGCCAATTAACAGGAGAGCTCATTTAGGTGTGCTTGAGCAGGAAAAGCACAAAACTGAGCAGGAATCTAGCCCTCCAGAACGGGAGCTCCCCACATCTGGGGTAAGGTACAGCGCCATATCATTATGAAGCAAGTAAATGAAAGTACATGCATTCATCTTGGTGGATGAAGGTAGAACACTACCTACCCATTCGCCAAACTCCATTAGTGCTACAGCATTCAGTGACATTCTAGAAGAGGGGTGGGCAATCCCAGTGCTGGAGGGACAAATTCCTGCACAGTACTGTGCTTTTCCTGCTCAAGCTCAAAGTCCCCAGTTAATTGCCAGGTTCAGTAGAGCTGTGCTGAACTCCAGCCCCTGTTGCCCACCTCTGGTCTGGAGTGTAATGTGCATGCAACAAACTCTGATGCAGGGGTGTGAGATATTGACAAAAAAATGATCTTGATATTGTCTGGGATTCTGACGATAACGATAATTAGACGATATTTTTCATCCTTTAAAATGTGTTTGTAAGGCTTGCACTGCGCTAGCTTGTTCTACTTATTTAGTTACTTAAAACTGAAGCATTCAAGTAAAAATAATACAACAAACAAACAGTGCAACAGTGTTACTGACATTACAGACTTAATTTAATATGAATGTACTAGATTTATATTAGTTTTCATGTTATTTATTGTCATTTGCAAAGATTAAGTTTTATAATTTTACTTTGTTTGAATCTTAACTTCGAGACCTATTTCACTTAAACTGTAAATGATGTGACTGAACTGTTTCTTATAGAAGAATACAGGGGTCACACTTTCTGGCGGTGGCACAGTTTGTCACCCCTCTACACTTCTAGAAGCAACAGTGCACAATCTGATAGCGGTCGTCTTTGTCAGAACATGTAACTGCACACAAATAGAAATCTCAAAAACTACCCACTGAGGTCACAGAATTCGACGGTTCTGTAAAAGAACCGGCTTGCTGAGTTTGGTGTGAAAAACATGCACAGTCCTGACCTCAACCCATTGAACACCTCTGCAATAAATTGGAGCGGAAGCTTGGAGCCAGGCCTTATTGTCCAATGTCAGTGTCTAACTTCATAAATGCTTGAGGCTTAATGGAAGTGAATCCCCGCAGTCATAATCCGAAATCTTATGGAAAGCACTTTCCCACAAACATGGAGGCTGATCAAGCAGCAAATGGGGACCAACTCCATATGAAGGCCGGTGGTTTTTGAACTAGATGTTTAACAAGGACGTATGACTAACTAATGTTGGGGTCTCTACAAACGTTTAACCATGTAATGTAGGTGTTGGCTCACTTCTACAGTTCTAGAACCTGTGGAAAAAAAAAAAAATCATTTGTTTCATATCAGTCCATAAAAAAAAACACTGACCACATGGGAATTAAAAATCTGTCCCTGAACAAGGGCTGTTAACAGTTCCACACTGGAATTGTTAGGGGACATGACAGAAGCAGGCTACAGCAAAATGGAAGCTATTAACCACCAGTTAGCGCAGTGTCAGTGCTAATTGCCAGCTAAATCTGAGTGAGCTATTTTTGTTAGCACTTTCTAATAAGTGCTACTTGAAAATACAAATTCTGTGGACAACAGCCTTCACACCAGGAGTATTGAAGGACAGATAGAGGGCAACAAGAGTAGGTCACTTCTTGACAAGTCCTGGGCTCAGCAGAATACGATTTTGTGGCAGTCAACACTTTTGCAGTCCATGGAGAAATGTGGCCAACTGTGGGACAAAAGGCAATGCAAGAAAATACTGTGATTCACAATAAGCATGACTATTGTAGGCAAGTCCAAAGAAGAAAAAAAAAAAAAAAAAACCACCCCCCCCCCCAAAAAAAAACAACAACAACAACAACACACCCACAAGTTTAAACACACATTTAAACAATGCTTATTCATGCTAGCACCCCCATAGGCAAGCCTAAATCTAACATTTAGCTTTTTAATCTCACAACATAATGGATCACTGAATCCTGGTTGGACTATATCTTCTATTCACATTCAGTGATTCCAGAAGATATTTTTTCTTCTCACCGCTTTCAAAGATGGCAGCAATGCTGTGATCATGAAAAACTAGGAATTTTCTGGCATCCAAGTGAGAAAAAGCCATGAATGTCCCTCCAACTCATAATTCTCACTGTCTCTCAAGAGCTTTGACGTCCGAGTTGCTGACTTGCCATTTCAACATAGCAGGAGGAGACAGAATGGATATGTGCGTTTTAAACTGTGGGAAAAAAGCTGTTGTGTGTTTATGCATTGTATGCCATTTGTTTATGATATAAATAAATGATATCCTTGGGAAAGGATCCTTCTGAGAAAATTCTTGTGCCCTGTGTGCCCAATACACAGCTGGCTGCTGGTTTGCTTAGGGAAGCAAGAGAGTACATATACTTCTATAATGAACCAGGGATGGCTCTTTTAATAACTCTACAAAAGTTTCTTTACACTCACATACCATTTACAAAATAATCTCTTTAGAGAACCATCTAATAAAGGTTCTTTAGGAAAACAAAAATGGGTCTTCCATAGCACCACTCCAAACAACCTTTTTTGGCATCTTTAATATTGTACGCTGCTGCAAAGGTGTCTACAGGGGCCGCTTTTGATACATGAAGTGCTTTTTAAAAGGACGTTTTAAAGAAAGTGAACAAGCAGGGAGCATGCGGACATGCGTATTTATCCTCTTTCTGTGCGCAAACTCAAAAATAGGGCAGGTACTTAATGCTTTACTGATCGGACCAAACGCAGCAGTTCATGCTTTTAAAAAAAAAAAAAAAAACACACACACAGTAGCAAAGCCAAACCAGGCAGATCTCGAAGTGATGACATCCAAAATGATGCCCTTGAAAAGCTGTGGTACATGGGAACCTTAGGTCTTTTTGCACAGTAGGCATGTACTGTTGTGCTTTCTTCACATTGGAGGCAATGGAAATAAGTACACCCTAACATTAGACATTTACGTTTCTGCACAATTTTATTCCATCTGTTGAGCACTAATAGTTTAACATGCAGATGTTTAAGACCTTCAAGACTACATTAAAATGGTTCCATGACATCTTAATAGAAGTGGTCAATGAGCATTTCCTTGTATGCAGTAATAGTATAGTTTATTTATATTTTATTTATATATAGTTTCACATAAACTAAGAAATCCGACCTGAAAGGCTATCAGCATGGGGATGAGTATATATTTGCTGCCCAAAGAAAACATGTATATCCAAAACAGCAACTTTACAGGTGGAGGAAAAACCCTTTTAACTTTCAGTGGCAGTCAACATAAAAAAATTGGAGCATTTCTATTCATTCATGCATCCAGAATTATTTACACAGGGTAGCAGGCAGCTTTAGGGTCAAACGGACGAAGAAAATAGAGGAAGAAGACGAAAACAACCTTCTTCAGACATGTTTTTGGACTCTGAAGTGGAAATGTGGGCAAACATTAGTAGGGTAAGATTTGGAGCTTCATTAGTCAAATAAAATGTAAAGCAAAGGGGAAAGGGAGGGCTCATTTACTGCACAGGCCTCCTGCTGGAAAAAAATGTATAAAAAAAAAGCTTTTTATAATGTGTGAACGCAATGTTGTGATATAAGGCTTCCAAGGAACACGTTGCTCTGCAGTAAATATGCTACTGCCAAGACCCCCGGCCCCCTGTGGATCTGTTGTGCTAGATAATGAACTAAACAGCAGCAGGCAGGAAATAATCAAGAAAAGTGTCCGAGATGTCATCTAAATCCCACTACAGGTCTTAACACAGTGGCATTCTAAGTGTTTAAACATCCTGCTTCAGCTCTCACACTGCTTCAGCTCTGTATCACTAGATAATGATTAGCCAATAAGCTGGATAAAATAGTTCCTCTGAGGGAGTTCTGATGAGATATGGAGCTAAAGCCCTGTTATAGTACCAATACAGATCCTGGTGAAGCATGTGTTTGTGCTTATATCTGGTTTAATACCACATAAATCTAAATGCCTAATAACCCTAAGCCTTGGAAAATTGGCAGGAATGCTTTATGTAATTGCCACACCAGGAGAAGTCAAAAAGTCAGCCCCTTTTCTTTTCTAAAACGATATTAAAATCTTGAGTATTGGATGAGATTTATATTGCTTCTTTATAAATGACTAAGACTCAGTCTTGCACTTAAGGCAAGGATCTAAAAAGTTATCCTGACATAAGCAATGCTCCAAAATCTAGCAGAAAGCCTTCAATGGACAGTAGGGCATGTTTATATTATTTATATACACACACACACATACATGCCATGGAAATCATTATCAAATGAAGCATAAAAGGCCAACAACAATTTCTATACTGAATGCTGTATAAAAGAATACATTCCAGCGTTTTCACTCACTCAACTGAAGCTCATTTGTAAAACACTGCAAGATTCATATATGAGTTTTAATAGTATTTTCTGATTTTGACTCTAGCTTACGTTCACACTAAACTCCTTCCAGGTAAAAGTGCATGAGTGAAAGGGGTTTTTCAATGAGAGACATTACATGCATGATGGACATAAAAATTGCTACCAATTATTAATGATTCACAAGGAAGGAAAATTTTACTTGCGCCATCGTGACAGTCATAGTTCAAGGCTCCTTTATTAGAGTCGAGAGGAACCAATCATTTAGCAGGTAACACGTGATAAAACTAGCACAGTGGAACCACATCATTGACTCAGTGCCCAGATTCCCCACCACTGACACTTAGCGTTTGCACAGAGCAGCCAGTCGAAATTCACCTTCTATATATAGAAATGCGGAAAACACTTGCGGACAGAACGAATCCCAAGTTGCTCGGTCAGACATGCAATGTTTCATTATGCAACGTCATATTATGCAGAAAGACCGCAGTGGCAGTTCAGTGACTCATTAAGCGGACTTCTAAAGCTCGTATCTCTTTAATGGCCGGACACAATATGGTGGGGCATGCGACCTTTGTTCTTGAAAAAAACGTTGCTGGACATAAGCGCTTGGTGGGGCGGCACACTAATGCATCGTGCCATGTGACATTACTATTAGGATTGTGGCAGCAGCCATGTGCCAAGAGTTTAATAGTATGTGACAGACCTCATTTCATGCTTTCTGTTACACAACGCACATCACATATGCACGCACACACTGATATATGATGTGCACACACACACCAGATATATGTGCATGCGTGCGTGCACACACACACAGAGAAAAGCCACTACAAAAAGCAGTGAAGATTAGTGCAAACACACACAAACAATATGTACACACCAACACACACCTTTTTTTCCAACAGGCAAAAAGGTTCCATTCTGGTGCACCCAGGACCCTGCCCGTCAATGGCAACTGTATCCAAGCAGCCAAGGGCGTCCAGCACTCATTTCACATCTAATCAAATGGCACCCAATCTCATTTGTGAAATGCCAATATGATATCTGGCACGATGGCAAGTGACAGACAGCCATTGACTGCATGCCTGGATGGCATGCCTTTATAATGTAATATACGGCTCCAAATTAGCAGGCATCACTGCTGGAGGTTCGAGGTTAACAGAACCCGGATGTTACAAATACAACAGACCTTAAGTATTGTGCACCCTCCTATTTTTAGAAATCACCTCAAAGTTCTCTTTTTAAATGTTCAGACTAGAAAACAAGCTCTCCCATGGGCTTTCGTTTCTTCTCTCGGAAGCATTTTTTTCCCTTTGTTGAATGCGTTGTGCCCGTCACCCTACTTGACACCAACGATTTACGTGCATTGTGGGTAATTACACAACCATTAGATGTCATTTGTGTTTCTATAGTTAGTAGCTACAGGTTATGTTAAGGTCATATGTAAGCAAGCACGCTTTGTAGGACAAGAGACAGGTGCATTATTTTCCCCTTCCAAATAAAGATTGAGATTGTATGTACAAATATGTCATCTCAGTAGTAAATATCTTGCATGCAATATCTTTGTAAATATAGGCACTATTCTACACTTAACACTCCCCTCCCCCTTCCAAAACTAGAACAATGCCTTTGGTGATCTGCATCTGCTGTTGTTGGGATGCAGGGACCACCAGTTGCCTTGGCCTTACTAAGGAAACTGTGTCACCTGTACATGGCTCCCTCACACAGAATAAGTGTGTCCCATATCTCCACCAGCCGCTTAGCAGCTGTGGGTGGGCAAAATAACTTGATCAGGCCACCTCTATTCCTACAGCCACCTCACCAGTGGCCCAATGACAGGGATCGTCTCCATGTCCCAGACCTACAGCAGGGTCGCAGTGGAGACGACTCTCACTGGCTTTGTGGGGGTGGTTGTCTCGCTGGCAGCTATGCCCTCTTCTCAACATACTGACTAGTGTTTTCCTGGCGCTTAGGTGCCCACCTGCGCCACCTCCGCAGGCACTTCAACTTGAAGAACCTGGTTCTTCACAGCTTCACACACAATCTTGTCTATACTCAAGTTCACATAGTTTTCGCTTATATACACACACTTATATACACGTAGTCCCTCATTTTCAGAGGCCCAAAAGTTACTGAAGAATTAACTTACGAAAAGCTTTATGACAGGCCGTGGCCTGTTCCTTCATTATTTTAAGATTTCTTTAAATAAAGGATATAAGAGGGCTGCTCATTGGAGCTCTCACTATGCGGTCCAAAGTGTTGATGCTGTTTGGGTGCAGGAGCACAGATGTGAGATTCAGCTTAATGCTAACAAGACACTTTAGAATATATTGAGAGACTAATGGAAATAGCAGTATCACCACAAGGGTCATTGGGTAAGCAAAACCTGCTTATAAGGCAATACTAGTCCCCACTGAATCTGGCTGAGGTATTATTTATTTTGATTATATGGCAGAAAAAAAAAATGTAAAGATCCATTAAATGACAATTATACAATGTTCTTGTCCTCTTTCTTGCCCTCCTGGTTTCCAGTTGCATGGCAACAGCATTGTACAAACTATATTAACTGGCAGAAGACTTACTGATGGTAATTGTTGTTATTAATAACTTAAATTATTTAAAGATGTACATATATGACGTTTTGGCTGTGGGTTAGAGAGATTTCTCACGGTAAAGGGGCTTTTGCTCTGCTTTGTGGCATGTATAGAAATGCACAAGGGGTGCACAAGCCATCTTTTCTGTTCTGGTACAGTTACAAGAACTTTGCGTCTCGGCAGACACCCGATACCATTATTGAATTAATAAACCATAGACCTCACCATTACTTCACTAACTTTGAAAAACAAACTATAACAAATGAACACTGATACAAATGAACCCAATTTCTATGTATTGGTCACTAGAATTAAGTCTGAGACTAAAAAGGAGCTAGCAGCTCCTACCTTCTCGCTTCATCTTTTATAGAGGACAAGCAGGATTACTCGCTGTTGGATTACCAGTTGATGACAGGCTGCTGGTTAGATATGGGGGGGGGGGGGGGGGGGGATGATCTGGCTGTTTGCTATGATGTCTCCAAGTTACTCCGATCTAGGGCTGCACCTAACAATCTAATTAATCTAGCGATTATTATTTTTCTCTAATAGTCAAATAATTTATCCAAAATAATTTACTTTTTAATATTTTCTTTATTCTTATTTTCTTAAACACAATGCACTTCAGGGCACTATTCTGTAACAAAATAAAATACTTCAGTGTTAAAAAGCTGTTCAGTCAAACATAAAATCTTAAGATTAAGATTAAATGATTCAAGTAAAAGAAAAAAAGTGCAACACATTTAAAAATCCAGCAAAATAAAAAAACAAAAATGTAAAATAAACTAAAACTAGAGCTATCTCCAAGAATATTCTCAAAGAAAAATAAGTGCAGTTTTAGCAAAAAGTTACCAACAAAATGACTGAAACTAATGCAAAAAATGATTTGGCTCAAACACACAGTACATCTTCATGTGTATATACATGTGATTTGAGAACCAGCTCTGTGTGTTTTAATGCTCCTGCTGTATAGAGAAAATCCTTAGGTATTTACACTAGATGATTAAGAAACGGTTAGCAATGTGATGGTGTGTTATGCAGCGTTATGCAAATCAACATTACGTCAAAGCGTCGCCCCAGCAAGAATCGATTTCCGTGACTGCATCGTTCCTTTGGATCAGACTAATTATCCAATACCCGATCCAACTAACTCGTTGTGTTAGCTGTCCTCTTGACATCCTGAAAATACTAACTATGGATGAAATACTACCAGTATGTGAAATACACAGCATTTCAGCTGCACATTTTTTGTCTGTATAATAAAGGTGGTTCAAATGCGTGATGCCACAGCAGTGCTACTTTTGGCTCCATAAAGAACCACATTGGTAACAGAGGTATGAGTGTGAAGAGCCTTTTAAAAGGTTTTAAGAATCTTCACTTGATGCAAATGTTCATTACCAATTTAAAGGTTCTTCACACTCACACCTTTATGACCGACATACCACTCAACCTCAATTTAAAAGAAAGCCTCCCTACCATAAGCCTCTCGATTTGCAGGGTGGGAGCAGTTTTAATGCACTGAAGTACCATGAAGAGAGGGATAGTATGAATGTGCATGGCCAGTCCTGCAACCACAACACACATGGGAGTCGTAGTGAATGTGATGGAAGACCTTACATTTCTGTTTTCACCGCAGTGACCAGAGAGCGAGCCCTTCTGCAAATACTACCTCCGGATTCCCAATTTGCTGAAAGATTACCAGACAGATTCATATTTCATTACTATGCTCCGAGACTTCTATAGGAGCCCTTCGCGGGTGCCTCCTTTTTTCTTTTTCCTCCTTCTGGTTGGAGGCATAAGCCTAAGCCTCTAGGCTTACGATCATGCTCTCATGACTTTGTACAAACTTCTTCAATATCAAAAAATAAATTAGTATTTCATGAGAAATAGGAAGAAGCCATTCTGTACAGTACAAAGAGAGCACTACCCCAGAGTAAATTTAAGTCTTGCAGCATCTGATATTCCTTCCCCCTGTAACACTAAAATTGAGTGACCCAATCTTTTATTAACTGTTGTTCCCATTACTTTACTTCTAAACAAGGGGTGAAGGGGTGCTTAAACTGGAGACTAGGGCTGCACCTGCATCCCCCCCCACCGGATTAGTCAGTTAAACTAACAACTACTGGTTAGATTACTCTAATGTCAAAGTGTTAGGAATTCAAATTATTTGTCCAAAATAATGAAAAAAAAAACATTTTTTAAATATATATTTAGTATTTAATAAAAAAATTAATAAAATAAAAACAGAATGCAGTTAAGCGCACTCATTCTGTAATAGAACATACTTTAGAGATAACAACTTTACAGTCAAACATAAAATCTCCACCACAAGAGATTAAATAACTCAAGTAGAAGATAAGGTGCAACATATTGAACAATCTGACAAAATAAATAACAAATGTAAAATTAAAGTCACTCCCTAGAGGAACACTAGAGCAAGTTTTACAGTCCAAAATGAAATTCTCTCTTTTTTTTTGGTATTTTTGAGCAATGCTTTTTTTTTTTTTTGGACTAAAACTAATACATTATAAAGAATTTAAAGAGTAAAATGAGGGACGTTTCAGCAAAAGTTAACTTCTTCCCAACAAAATGTAGTGCAGAAATCAAATCATTTAGCTCACAAATGGTACATGGCTCTTCTTTTGAGTGTGTGTGTGTGTGTGGTCATTTGTTGCCGAAAGAACACAAGCGGTTGTGGAATTGATGACCCTGCCCTGTGGGGGCTCAGAAGCGTGAGGAAAACGCATTACCATTCTAGACTTAATGTATTAAAGGGTACCTTAAACGCACGCTGGTCTGAGTCTTTTTTCTGGACTATAAATGTGGGCAGAGAACGATTTTAGAACACTGGATGATTAAGAAACAGTTAGCAATGCATCTTTCTGTGAAATTCTCCCACACTTTAGACGCATTTGGGTGATTTGTTTGTAGTTGCAGATTTCTGCTCCGGCTAAATCCATGCTTTCAGAAGGTGCAGACATTTTTGCGATGTATCGCTGCATGCTGTGCAAGTCAACGTAACTTCGTAATTGATTACAGCCACGCCTGAAATGTAAAAATACTTCACAATCTTTAAAGACATTTTCAAGATACACTGTTATCACAATACATCTTAAAAACTATTTTTTTTTTATAAAATGTGCTGCACTTGATCCAATTAATTGATTACACTATAATGAAAGCTGATCAGATTTCTTTAAGCACTGACAACACCCTTAATATGCTTAGGAAAGTATATTGTGCATCACAATAAAAATGATCATGTTATGACAAACTTACACACACAGACAGCCCCCTATAAAAGTCATTTTAAGAAGGATTGCTAGTAAACTAACTAAATAAGCCCAGAATGTCTCGATCTAGAAACTCATCAGAAACACATTTTATCTAACTGTATCTAAACTATTATGTATACAAAGAAACAGCATTAAGAGACTCAGCTCAGATTGGGGGACAAAACAACCTGATCAGGCATCAGAATCACATTTTACAAAATTTAAGAAATACAGGAATACTGACAAACGCTGAGACGCATAGCAAATGGCCTGTGCAAAGGATACAACATACTGGTAACGCTCGATTCAAATGGATTTGTTCATAAGGTCACAGTAAATCTGGTAGAGAGATGGTAACTTTCTGTAGAGAGCTCTGTGGAAAAAGAAAAATCTAAAGTGTTAACTTACAGAAAAACAAGCCATTAGGAAATCTGGAACACTCTTAATGCCCTCAATACTACGATAAAAACTCATAAAAGCAAGTGGTGGTTCTAGCTTGGCAGTATGGCACCCTAGGTTAACTCCTGCTTCAGCAAACAAATTATTTGTATGCAACATATTAAGATATGCTCACAACCATTACAGTTTAGCTTACTCATTACATATGAAATAACTGTATACCCATTGAGACAGGATATAGCTCCTGACAACTAAGCCTTAACACAGAATCAACACAACAGTCCCCAGCAGTGTGAACCATGAGTGCAGACTAAACCAGTTTACACCCTGGTGGTGCATCTTGTCTACACTGGTTCCCAGGGCTGGGAGGGTTACTTTACATTTGATTACATGTTCACAAATGTAAATAAATAATCCAGTGGAGTGGTACGAGTTTCATTGTACAGAGTAACTACCTGTTTATTGCACATTGGACAATAAAACTAAATAAAAGCTATTTATTTAAATAAGGACAAAACCTAACCCCCTAGAAATTCACACATCTTGCGTCCTCTTAAAACAATTACTGTCTACCAAATTATCTACACCATCGCTGCTGAACGCAACCATCTCCAAAATGGGAACTTCACAGAAAAATACAAATATTACTACTACTATTGTTATAATAATAATAATAATAATAATAATAATAATAATAATAAAACAGTAATACTAATAATAAGTGTTTGGGATGATTTATATTGGTTCAATCGTTACAAAATGTTCAAACAACTTAGACAAGCATGATTTCCATGTGCATCTAGAATGGTCTAAACTGGTTTATGCTGGCCTGGGCTGGTCTGGTTTGCTAGTATGTGTGATAGCTATTATTTTATTTTTTTTTAGATCATGTAAGAATTCTTGTAATTAAAACTGGTGGTACTACAATATTACACACGTTAGCAGGGATTCTGTTTAAGCTGTAATGTAATCCTGCTTGTAATCACTATTTTAAAAATGTATCTGTAATCTAATATTGGTTTCAGTGTGCATGGGCAATAGTCACATCACAGGGCGTGCAATGTCAAAATATATCAAACATGTCATGCTACAACTTTTGCTGCTTTTACAAAAGGAACATTCATACAATTCTAATTTCCATGACACATCTACAAGATTTTGTCTGCCCCATATCATTTCTTTTATTACAATCTGGGACACGGCGTGTGTTCATATCATGACATGTTGGATCATTGACTTCTGGTGACGTTTGGAAAAATCTGGTGAAACATCCTGTATTTTTTTTAATAATGGTCTCTCACACACACATTATTACCCACTCTAACAAAGCTGAACTACACAGTGACATGAAGACACCGCGGCATAGGCATCATTTGTCACTGTCCGCAAGAGATGTTTTGGAGTGGTTATGATTTCATTGATGTGAAAAATAACCCATTTCGATTTGTTACTGTGTGAGCGCCCCATGCTACCTACCCCAAGTACCTATTTCACCATATAGCTAAACCTGCCACTGCAACAAGCACATCTGTATGTCTACTCAATCATGCGATTCATGTGGCAACAGGGCAATGCAAAAAAGCATGCAGGGCCAGAAGCAGCAATGTTCACATAAACTACCAGAAGGGGGTAAGCATGACTATTGGTGCCAGAGGGG
The DNA here is from genome assembly GCF_030463535.1 of Salminus brasiliensis. Lineage (NCBI taxonomy): Eukaryota > Metazoa > Chordata > Actinopteri > Characiformes > Bryconidae > Salminus > Salminus brasiliensis. Next base: position 25,806,114 of record NC_132895.1, read on the forward strand.
CTGGTCTGAGTATTTCCAGAACTGCTGAGCTCCTGAACAGATCTCAGAATTACTTCTCAGAATAGTTATTTAAAAATAAATAAATAAATAACTAAATTAAAAAACCTGTGCCTTGTCGATGAGAGAGGTCAGTGGATCTCTGGGGAACTGCAATCATATCATCATGGACCAGAATCTCAAGGAAGGTTTACACGCTACGAAGAACTGAAGCTATTTAAAGAGTAAATTAGAGCCAGATTCAGTATTACCACAGTGTTCCTAAGATACTGAAGCATTCATTTTGATTATATCACCAGTTATATTGCACCAGGTATTATTACTACTTGCAGTATTTTTATTTTTGTGATTGCTTGGAGTAGAAAAAAAATCCCTTATAACTTTTGTAAATAGCTGAAAGAGCTTAAATAGGGACAGTTCTTTAAGCACTTGTGCTGCTGCGCAAAGCCATTTGCCTTCATCTTACCTAATCTAGCAGACAGGCCAGAAGCGAGCATCTCAAGCATGTAATCTCAGCTTCTGCCTGCTATCGTTGAGGACACCGCTGTAAAAGTGGCGCAATGATGGGTTGAGAACTGACCCTTGCTCTTTTTCTGTACTCGGACAAGCCGGCGGTCCTGGTGATGTCACGGCGTTCGCATCACGCATGACAGGATGCTTACATCACGTCTGGGGGCTAAACGATCCAGTCGGCTACAAGGGTGCTCATTAAGAGCCATGCCAATTTCGTTCACGTCCTCCCTCCGAGTCTGAAGCACCGAGGCTGCCGTGACCGCTGCTTTGGCTGATTTCCCTGTAATGGAACATTGCTAGCTTTAATTGTCTCAGTTGCCTAGTACATTTCTGAAGCTAATTAATGCCCAAGTCCAGCCTGATATTAGCTAATTAACCTCCTGACACAATACGTTCAATCACGCACGCTGCAGCTTCCCTTCTTGTACGTCTCGCACAGTAGGTGCCTCAAGCCCCAAGGTTAATCACATAACAGATATACATGCGACTCAGCTTTCCACATCATTTGATGGCCAATCGTTTGATTGTACTCAACATAATCATAATCAGACAATGAGTGAGTGCAATAGAAACATGAAAAAAATAGAGCATGACTAACATCTTTAAAGGAATAGTTAAGTGCCTTAACTTAATTATCCTGCACTCTGTATAAGAAACTGAACAGAAATATAAAATAGAGTTCTCAAATCAATCTTCCCTTCTATAATTCTACTTTCATTTATTCATTTTTTTTATTGCCTTAACCAAGCTGCTGAGCTGGCGACAGTATGAAGCCAAGCTGGCGATAAACTGAAAAATGCTAGCTAACCAAATTAACTAAGGTCCTGTCAGCATTTCTCACTGCCCAACTTGCTTAGATACATCCAATATTTTGGAGCATATCATGGATTCTGTTACAGCAGCCATGTGTGGGGGAAAAAAAAATTCATATCACTGCACCAAATTTCATATGCAAATCTCAATGCTAATGTTGCCTTTTATTGTAATTTTCTGTTCAACCTTAAATTATGCAGCAATACTGGTTCCCATACAGGTGAACATCTGAACGTAACCGCTGCTCTATTTAAAGGTATAAGGAATACGAAGCCAGCTTTATGTCTTTATATCCCTATCCACTGTACAAGACTGTTACACATAGGACCTCAGAGGCAGGACATTAGCACACATGGAGCTCTAATTTAAACAGATACAAAACCAAGCAGGGGGGAGAAGAAAAAGGAAAGGGGGGGGAAATAAAATAAAATAAAATAAGGGGGGCAATAAATGACACATAGGTGGGAACACTGATACTGAAGCAAGATTAGGGCAGAGGCATTGACCAAAACATAAATGCTGAAGTATAAAGACAAAGCTTAAGAGGAATACGAACAAGAAAACAGACAACGATGACGACCAGGCTGGACCAGTTTCTGAGAGTTAAAAAACAAAAAAAACAAAAAAAAATACATTTTACACCAAACAAACCTAAATGTCAGCAAAAAACTAAGCCTAACAAGATCTCAAATATTTATTCTAGTTATAAATAGTTAAACTACAAACACGTTATAACTGAAAAATACCCAATATTGCCAAAAGTATTCACTCACCCATCCAAATCATTGAATTCAGGTGTTCCACAGTCAGCCACGAAGCAGATGGCCATGTAAAATGACAGAGCGGGTCAGTGGATGCTGAGGCGCATTGTGTGCAGAGGTCGCCAACTTTATCTTTCTTATCTAGTCAATCGCTACAGTCAATGGCCTTTAAATTCTCTGGAGTGACGAATCACGTTTCTCCATCTGACAATCCGATAGATGAGTCTGAGTTTGGCAGTTGCCAGGAGAATGGTACTTGTCTGATTGCATTGTGCCAAGTGTAAAGTTTGGTGGAAGGGGATTGTGTGGGGTTGTTTTTCAGGAGTTGAAAATCCCCCCTCCACCAAACTTTACACTTGAATTTCATTGTTTAAGGTGGAATACTTAATGCTTAAGCATACCAAGAGATTTTGGTCAATCTCATGCTCCCAACTTTGCAGTAACAGTTTGAGGATGGCCCCTTCCTGTTCCAACATGACTGCACACCAGTGCACAAAGCAAGGTCCATAAAGACATGGATAGGGTGGCCAGACATCATATTAAACCCTATGAATTTAGAATAGGATGTCATTTAAGTATTTGTCTTGAGGCGAGACAATACTTCTGACAATACAGCACATTTCTATTCGATCTCGAGTTACCTCACCCACTAGTTACCGAGCACGTAGGCAGATTTTTCTAATGGCTAAGGACATCTGAGAAAGAGGGGAATTTGTTGCTGAGTGCTTTCCAATATTTTGATTTGATTATGAAGGTATAAATACCAGTGTTGCATTTCCTTTAATTACATGTAAATGATTTGACCAAGCCTTACCGCAGTGAGTCGCTTCAGAGGAAGGAGGACAATACACTTCCCACACACACACACACACACACACTTGGACTTTTACAAATGCTACTATTGTTTATTAATCATTTTGAAAGGAAAGGCTGAGGATAACAGCTCCTTACTTGCCAGCTTTCGCGTTCCACCTTAAACAACGCAGCAGTTACTGGCATTTATGCTAAGATGTATATTACTCATAGGATACTGATTTTAATTTTATTCACACTAACTTTGTATGACTGTTAATTTCAGAGACAAAGAGAAAGAGAAAGTGTGTGTGTGTGTGTGTGAGGGGATAAGGGGTGTAAGTAGTCTCTGTGGAAGATTCAGTTGACCGTAGGGGCATAAATGTACACTTATTCATCCCAAACCATCAGTGTAGTGGTTTAGGGGTACTGCTCTGATATTTGTAGTCTTGTTTGTGGCTGCTGTGTTGTTGCTAATCGATTGCAGTGGTATTCCAGTTGGGTTTTTTTTGTTAGGAGTTGATTGGCAGTCACTGTGCTTTTCCTGTTTGCTATGGTTTGGGATTCCAACATAAAAGTGACACTGTAATTTTGCTTAAAATGTTGGAAAAAACTTCTCCTTACTTTTTAACTAGTAACTGAAATTTTGACCAGTGTTTCCCAAACTTACATGTATAACAATACTCACAGTCTTCCTTTTTTTTTGGCATCCATGTGTGATCAGACTGAAAATTGCACCCAGTGCGACATCAATGAATTACCATAACTTCTTCCCTCTGGAAAACAAGCCCCATCTCTGAAAAAGTAATTACACAGATACACAGCTTAATTTACAAATATCTTTGACCAACGGATTAATGAAAGTGCCCTCCAAAAAGATTTTCAGCATAAAACATGTAGTTGCTGAATTGTCAAATGCCCACTGGCACTACTTTTTTTTTCTTCTAATTAATGGGTTTTCTGTGCTGTTGGGAAGGGGGGGCATAATGGACAAACTAAAGCATGATGGAGAGCAACATGGACATTTCATGTAGTCCAACTGGTCCAAGTTGAACATGTTGTTGGTCATGTTCTCATGTTGCAAAAGCAACAGCATCTCTAACAGCTATTCATCCTAACCTAACTTTTTTCCTTTTTGATAAAGGAGCTGCGTAGAACCACAGAATTCACCACTATTACTTCATCTCCCTCTTAGTGGCTATAAGATGTGCAAGTGGTTCTACATTTACATGGCTTCTGTACCACCTCAACCTGCCTTAATTTAAAACAAACAAAAAAGGATCAAATACAGCATGAAAAACTAAGTGAACAATTTTATTAGTCAACAATAATTAGTCAAACACTCTTCAATAAGAGTTAAATCGTCGGTGTGAATCAGGGGAGAGAAGCTGGTTAGCATTAGCTCAGTTAGCAGCACAACAGTCTGCTCACCACAGAACTAATTCAAGTCTGTCTGACAGAAAACCCACTTCTAAACCTTTATAAACGAGAACCACTCAGATTGAACGACTGCTGCTGAAAGAACAGCGGCTGAAACAAACGTTTTCCTCCATGGGTCTGGATCTGTAGCTCACTCGCTAAGCTAGTCTTTGCTGAGCTAGCTCAGCTACAGCTCCACCGAGCTGCTGCTGACTAACTGCTGAGCTCCCACACAAGCGCTGACCAGAAAACCTTCTGTGTGTCTGAGAGAGAAGTCGAGCGACTGGTGTTGAGAAACAGAAAGGTCAACTGAGAGACAGGGTCTGCTGTGTTTGGTCAGCTAGCACTCGATAAGTTAGCTAGCACACTAAACACCACAGCACAGTCCGTGTTCCAGCTAACCGAGGCTCAAATCACAGGGTCAGAGGATAAAGCAGCGTACCCGAGAGCGCAGAGTCGAGGGAGTGGTCTTAGGACTGTTTCCAGCTGTTTTCTAGTTTATTTATCCAGGTTTGCTTCACTCTAAGCCCTTAACGTCCTTAACTACTAACTACAGTGGGCTTGTTTTTGTTCCCACCTGTTTTAAGCGTAACGTCACTAATCAGTGAGCTCCCACAGCGCCCCCACCCTGTGGCTCTTTTAAACGCACATTGGGAAATTGGTCTGTTATTTGGCCATGAACTAGATAGACATAACAGAAATCTGACACATCAGAAACGTCCTAATTTTGAAATACCGTCAGCATTTAATTTATAATGAAATACCTTGTATTGTACGTCCAACCCTACTTTCAGTCTTAAAGTATTTTGGGCTACTGCTTCGTTTGTATTAGTGACTTTTATTTTGACACACTGTGGCCGAAGCCACAATGTCGTCGACCCTCGTCCGCTCGTAATCCGCAAGCTGATTGGCTCTTTTTGTTGAATGATGCGATTGTATTCATAAGGAGCAAAATGATTGGCTGTTATTGTTGAAGGGCGGGACTTTATCCGTTAACAGACGCGTTACGTTATGGGCGTTACGAGAAGTCCCATTCATATTTCAACCGCTCTCCACTCAGGCGCCAGAGTGAGTGATGTCACTGCAGATGTGTGGCCGTGTTGTTTTATGGCCTTTATGGACACACTGTCCAGATTGAGAGAATTATTACAGTAAGAAGTAATGATGGCAGTAAAACTGTATTAAACTGTTGATTGGCAAGACTCAAGTGATTTTATTTCTACATTGGAAATTTATTGTAGTTTTTTTTTGTTTTGTTTTTTTCCCCAATAGCTTGAAGTCATTTGGTGTTAGGCAGGTGTTACGCCGAAATATGTGACCGTCTAATTCTGTGACGATAGAGGGCGCTGTCCCGCGGGATCTGTTCACATGCCTTCGTTAGTTACTCAGACGCGAGGTAGCTTGTGGTTGTGTCCCATTCAACAAGCATTACGACGAATATTTACATTATGAGTGTGTTTTTTTATTTTATTTTATTCCATTTGTAGTTGTATTGTATAATTTCTTCATTTTGTCTGTCTGTGTTATTTTTGTGGAAAACTGCACACATTTGTGGAATGAAAAGAGCACATAATATGTAAATGTTTGTCGCCGCTTGTGGAAGGGAGCGCAACGCAAAGCTACAGACCGTCAGAGTAATTTACGTACTCTGCGTAGGCCGATCGCGGTCGCGGAACAGCTTCCTGTAGGGCCTCAGGATTCGGTGGTCACAGATTTCGGTGCAACACCGGCATTAGTTTCAACGAGAGATAGTCAATATCGCACCATGTAAACTCTAAACAGTTAATATTTTTCATAAAAACGTTATGAAAATGTAAGGTACATATTTCAGTTTTATGAGCAGGTGTTTTGACGCAGCCTGTTTCTCTAACCATGTTTAGGTTGATGCAGATGCATGCATGCATTTAGCATCTGAAAATAACGCCTCTGCTTTCATGTGTAGCAGAGATGTGTAGCATGCTTGCATGAAAATATCATTAATCTTACTCTAATACTTTTAAACATTCCCTTACTCTCCCCTACAAAATAATAAAAATATTACTAAATAAATCATCTGTATGCCAGCTATGTGGAAAATCATATTGAAATATACACTGAAAAAAACATAGATCAGGGGTTAGATCTCCAGATTCCTGCTCAGCTTGGTGCTTTCTCCTGCTCAACACACCTGATTCAATTCACCCCTTAATTGGCAGCTGTGGCACATGTGTTAGAGCAGGGAAACCCGCAAACTGTGCTGCCATCAATCACTTCGCCCAGCAGCCACACACCACAGTATTCATTCAGCACACAGTTATTATTAGGCAAGAGTTGCTTTTGGTCATTTGAATAAAGTAACCATGACTTAATGTTTGTTTGCTCTCCCCTTAGAGAAGATGGAGAGCCAGACAGATGCACAGAAAGTGAGAGATTTATTATCTAGCCTGTCAAAGGCGTCTCTAGCCGGGAGAGAGAGAGAGAGAGAGGAACAGAGGCCAGTAAAATGCATCATATGTTCCTCTCTTCATTATGACAGTAAGCTGTGGAAACGCTCCTGCAGATGTTGGTAAGTGAACCATAACTCTGTGTTTAATCCATCACACTGGCAGTCACCTGAGCCCCCTGCGCAGTTCAGACCTCCATGCTTTCCTACGAGTACAGTCAAAGAAAGCAGAAACAGTCCTATGATAAAGAATCACAGTATCCATACACACTGCCATTTTTCTCAATTCATACATAATTCACACATGATTTTCATATGGATAAATATATATTACATCAACCCATTTTCTTTCTGCCTTTGAGTTTTGATGTAGTATATTTTATACATGTGGAATCCAGTTAATTCAATATACAGTTGTATGGAAGCCTTAGATCTTTTTTCATTTGTTTCCATAAAACAATAGTAAACAGCCTCTATAGCTAATGAAATATAAAATAAAATGTTTGGTAAGTCATAATGTATAATTACAGCATCGTTCAACAACAACAAAAATCATCATCATCAACGTGGCCAGTGCAAAAATTTGTCTGTACAAAACTGTAATTAGGTACTGTCCACTAAATCAATTTACCAAGCTTTATGAATTCTCTGGCAAACCTTATGCCAGTACACCACAACCATGTGTTCCTCTGAGCAGCAGTCTAAAGCTCTGCACACAAGACAGAGGAAGGCTGTAGGAGCACAGACAAGCGTTTCCAGCTTGTGGTTTCTTCTCTAGATGAGATATGGGACAAAACTGCTCATATGCTGGTAAGAAAGGCAAATCAAAACCCCTATATGACTGCGAATAACTCCCAAGATGATGCAAGTTTAGTTAGTTAGAGTCATAAGTAATGAAAACCCACTGCTGCCGGTTTACTGCAGGCGTCACAGATACACGAGGTTCTGAAAACTCCAGAACGGATAAGGACAGCATAATAGGCCGCTCAGGTCCGCTGTGCATCATGGATCTAAGCATCTGAGCACCTCAAAGACAGACCTTCAGATCTGTTCACTGTAGAATTCACAGTGAGTGAGTTTCATCAAAAAATGTCCAGAACCTGAAATGTCCCTGTTAATGTTTGTGGGTTTGGGCTAATGCCGCGGTGGCTCATAACCAGTGATATTGGCACGCTGTGTGTGCAGCAACCTCTGTGGTTTTCTTAACACTAGAAGCGCCTTGCTGGTCTGACCTACTTATATCTAGAAGCGCCTAATGGAAGCGCGGTGTTGATTTTACCTACTTATAGCGCAGTTTGGTTCGGTGGTCAAAACACAGACAAGTTTTTTTTTTCAAGTCAAGGATGCTGTTCCTGACCTTTAATGATTTGCTAGATGGCGCGTTATGGTTACGTGCCAATGCTAGACTTGATACTAGGAACCAGGTCAAGGGTTGACATGCTGTGCTATAAGAGGTTGTTTCCTAGCACAGTACTGATTGTTTGAAAGACTTGAAGGCTGGATGTCTCTGTGATTGTAATAATATTTTGTTTTGTTATTCATCACAAGCACATCACATTTAAAAAAAATAAAAAAAAAGTCTACTGCAGTAGAAATGCTATGCCACCGTAGAGTTGCTTTTGTTTTGCACAATATTGTTTTATTAAATATCATTGTGTCATTTAGCTTTTAGTTAAGACTTAGATAACACTAAGGTTCAATCCCATTTTGCTGCTGGAAAAAAAACCCTGGTAATGTTTTTTCAAAGAAATGTTCATGTTGAAATTCATTTAATCCAACTATGCAAAAGATGATGTGATGGTAGTATAACAATTATGGTGTATTATAAAATGTGGATGAAATGTGTGTGTATCTAGTTCAAGGCCAAATAAGCGTATTCCCCCATGAGCATTTATAAGAGCCGCAGGGTGGGGGCGCTGTGGGAGCGCACTGACTGCTGATGTAAGTGGTTGTGAGTTAAGGACGCAGTGAATTGTGAAAGGAGGAATTAAGCAAACCTGGATATCAAATGTACCTGAAAACAGCTGGAAACACTCCTAAGACCACTCCCTCGACTCTGCGCTCTCAGGTACGCTGCTTTATCCTCTGACCCTGTGATTTGAGCCTCGGTTAGCTGGAACACGGACTGTGCTGTGGTGTTTAGTGTGCTAGCTAACTTATCGAGTGCTAGCTGACCAAACACAGCAGACCCTGTCTCTCAGTTGACCTTTCTGTTTCTCAACACCAGTCGCTCGACTTCTCTCTCAGACACTCAGAAGGTTTTCTGGTCAGCGCTTGTGTGGGAGCTCAGCAGTTAGTCAGCAGCAGCTCGGTGGAGCTGTAGCTGAGCTAGCTCAGCAAAGACTAGCTTAGCGAGTGAGCTACAGATCCAGACCCATGGAGGAAAACGTTCATTTCAGCCTCTGTTCTTTCAGCAGCAGTCGCTGGATCTGAGTGGTTCTCGTTTATAAAGGTTTATAAGTGGGTTTTCTGTCAGACAGACTTGAATTAGTTCTGTGGTGAGCAGACTGTTGTGCTGCTAACTGAGCTAATGCTAACCAGCTTCTCTCCCCTGATTCAGAGCAGCTTAACAGCTGCAGACCGATGATTTAGCGAACACTTATTGAAGGACTAATATACACCTGTGCTTATCCACTAAGTTTTTCATCATGTGTTTAATCATTTTCACTTTAAAATAAGGCGGGTTGAGGTGGTACAGAAGCCACAGAAATGTAGAACCACTTGCGCTACTTGGAGCCTGTCCCCCTCTATACCGCATATGAGCTTCATGGCCTCAAATGCAATGTGTATACACCATGTCCAAATGTTTGTGGACACCCCCCTTCCAATTAATGCATTCAGCTACTTTAAGTTGCATCCATTGCTGACACAGCTATGCAAATGCATACCTGCATCTTGTCTAGTCCCTGTAGAGAAGGACTGCCAACAGAATAGGATTCTGGAGCGCCATTGCCTGATGCCTGGTGTGAGCTAGAGGAGTATAAAGCCCCCCAATATTGAGCTGTGAGGCAGGGTAACCGTGTTTTCTGGAATGATGGCTGGTGCTCCATACAATACTTTTGGGTTGAGTTGGGGATGATGAGGTGGGGTGGTGATCATCCAGCATCCTGACCTCAATAATGCTCTTTCTGCTGAATGCAATCGATTCCTCACCTCAGTGCTCCTCCAAAATCTAGTAGAAACGCTTCCTGGGACAGTAGAGACGGTAACTCCAACAAAAGAAGGATGACCTCTGTTTATTAAAAAAATATATAAAAATGGGTGAACAGGTGTCCCAAAGCGTTGGTTTCTCAAATGAAGTGCATATATGGTCACTTGTTTCCAGTTTTGTTCAGTGTGCGTCTGTTTGCAGCATGTATCGGGCTGGGCGTTTGTACGTTTAAGAGGTGTAAACTTAAAGTGACTTTTATGAAGTGTTTGTTTTATGTCTGTTTATATAACTGTGTATTTATATAACCATTCTAGGGCACCTTTAAGCAATGACTAGTAAAGATCATGCTGTTTTATGTGGTCAGTTTAGAGCCTTTCATAGCACCCAGTAAAGGCCAGTTCTGTATGGCAGTGGTTTTCAACTCCAGTCAACTACTAATGTGTATGTAATAATTATACACGCTGTCTCAATCTTGTGTAGTGTAGGTCTACGCTTTATCACAATTATAAACTGTGATGTATCTATCTATCTATCTATATATAACCACATGGGTATGACACAGGCATGTTAGTAGGGATGGACCGAACCAAGGGTTTTGGGGCCAATACCAGGAGAGTGGGGCCAGATCTCATGTAACTTGGTAATGCAGCATCATGTCAGGCTTTTGTAATGCTCCTTGCATTGTCTCTCAACACTCTGCTACCCTCACTTGACATGTTACTATTACAAATTCTAAAAATAATGTGACTGAGTCAGATAAGGAGAGCACAGAGCAGATTTCAGTGCTGGCTTTAAAGGGGTTCTGCAGCTGTTGGTGAAGTACTTATTGCCATCTAGTGGTTGAATAAAGACCTGGAGGTTCCTGTGAGTGACCTTGCACAGAGCTTCAGCAAATCTGTAACTATATGGCTCATGTGATCTGACCAGCTTTCAAGGTCGGCTAATCGGCCAGTCGCACATTTCAGCTGAATACATGGTCCATCAATCCTTACGTCTCTATGTGTTTGTATCTGAAAAAAAAGGCCAATTTGTTTACATACAAGTTCAGTTTCTGTAAAGGTGTTATGCAATATAACAAACCAAGGGTAGGTGGATCACACCTGGATGGTGCTTGAGACATTTGTTCTGCCTTTGGAGCAGTTTGTGATTATTCAGCATTTCCTTTTCTGAGGTCAGAGAAAAAAAAGCACCCGAAAATGCATGCTGGGACGAAAGGGGTCACCGTCATTTTTCTCTCTCTTTCTTCCTTTCTGTTTTTTAACTTGAGCGGTATTGCAGCACAGGGCAGTACACAGTGGCTAATGTCCGCTGACAGCTAATCGATGGGGATGGTGTCTTTTAGCTTTTAGGGAAGGCTATATGTACTTGCACAGAAGCTTTTGACAGAGGTGTCTGGTATGGAAGAGATTGTCAACAACTGGAAGTGTATCGCGGAAAGGCATGTCGAGTTTGTGTTTGCTGCTAGACGCATGTCCTGTGTGTACGTGGGAGTGTGTATGTGTGCTGGGGGGGTGTTTACACCGTGTAATTGCATATTTAATAGATTTGTTCTGGGAGGCAGACATAAAGCTGATCAGAAATGTGCACAGAAAATAATTTGTGTTTAGCAAGAGCAGATAACATCAGCCTAATCAGCATAACTCCCCTCGAGCGCTAAGCTTCTGCTCTCTTTTAACTCCTTAAACTGTGTGCTTATGCAGTTGTCAATTCCCTTAGCCCGGTCCTGGAGAGCAGAGCACAGGATCACGTTTTGTTGGATTGTTAGATGAATGCAGTTACCTGTGGAAGGGTTAGTATAGCAGTATAACATTCATTAGCAGTATTTCTTTTTTTTTTTTCTGGTTGCAATAAATGAAATGCAGTTTATGATGCCTTACAAAGATCCTGTTCATATCTGGTATTAAAGTCCCTGGGAATATATTTTAATTTATTAAATATTTTGTTAAAAAAAAAGAGCTCTCTCACTGGCCAACAGAATTTTGTTTGCATTGTCATGGCACCTCACACGGCCTTGAGACAGCGCTACCAGTACATATATATATAAACACAAGGGGGAGGGTTGTTTGATTGGTCAGGGTTATTCTGATGTAAACCTGCCTGACAAAGACCTGCTTTTAGAGCCGCCCATTCTACACTGAGAGGAAAGCAATACTGGTGAAATACCTCAGACATTTATTAGACTTTGGGAAGATATTCATAGGACTTACTTTGCACATTTACACTGGCGGCCCTGAGGAGCCATATTAACTTAATTAGAAAGATTCCCAGGGGCTTTAATACGCGTCTCAAGTAAACAGAGCGCAAAAGTGGTCAGCATAATGTATGGCTGCCACTCCTTCAGTTTCCATGTCTCGCAAATGTATCTCCAGTGATCATTTATAATTGTGTTTCGAGACTGAAGGAAGAGTACCATGTGCATTTACTACTTTAGTCTGACACTGCATGTGCTGTCAGATAGCAATGTCCTTGTTTGTGTAAGTGTGCAGACTGTTTAGACAAGGCAAGGCAAGGATAGCTAATACAGAAAGATAGCAAAGAAAGAAGCTACACAAAGCAGTTGTATCTCTGTTGTGATACGGTTGATCAAGGTTGAGCATCAGCTTTTGTTGCAGTCGGAACAATATTTGTCCCTGACCGCATTGATTGAGTGACTGAATCACTACGCAACGGACCCTGTTGACACCTGTACCTAGCACTGTTTGCTATGATTGGCATTATTATTAATGCCATGTGTGCATGGGGCCTAAAAATGTGTGAACAGAAGAAAAGTGAATGAGAAATGGACAGCAGCTGCCTGCTCAGTCATGTCTCGCACACAACCTATTTTTCATGCATGCCATATTCATAAAGAGACACCAACAACTGTCAGTGCTGACAGCCACAGCCACACAGACCACGGACAAAAGTCCAAAGTGTGGAGTGATGCCCAGCAGATACAGTGTGTCAACCAGCGGCACAAGCACAATCACTAGAAGATCTGTGATCCCCCTCAGGCGAGGTTATCAATAAACATGGCAGAAACTGAAGATGTGATGAGGCAAGTCGAATGCCAAAAGTTACTCAACATGCTGTGAAAACACCAAAAAGAGGAAAGGAAACAAGACATGTAGCGTGTGACTTATTGGCGTGTTTTTTTTTTTTTTTTTTTTTTTTTCCCTCCCCAGACCACATGTAGCCCCAATACAGCCATGAAACAGCTGCTCTTGTGGCAGTGAAGGCAGTCATTCAATTTAGACGTAGAGGGACGTCTTTTTCTAGATATCTTTTCAACTCAATATCAACTAGGACAACAAAGTCGTCTCTTTTACTGGGTGGATCAGGCGGTGTATTTCTGTATGTGGGGTGGTTAATGAGTGTTTGAGCATGATTGCCAGTGTTTTGGTGTTCATCTTAAGTGAAGTGAAGTTCATCTTGTTTGTTTTAAAAGAAAAAAAAACATAAATATTGGCTCAATTGCAGAATCAGTATCATGCCATATCTACTTACTAATCACCTTAGCATATGGTATTCTGACATGTAAATGTAACAGTGTTTTCGTCCATGTTAAATAAGAAAATCTCTTCCTGAAATCATTATAGATGATTTGGTAAATGGTTGAGCATGAGCATCACACTGAACACTCCCTTACGGAGCCCTTACGGAGTTTACTTGCTCAGAAAATGTGAATATTAGAATAAATACAAGTAATATTCATCCAGTAAGTAGTGATTTTAAGAGATGATGACATTTTTAGAGTTTATCTGTGCCTGTGAGTCATTACCCAACATATGATTTGGTTAGCCAGTGCCTCATTAAGTTATGTTGGGGAAAAATCCAGCTCTAATCATCTGTTAATTGCCAGGTTTAGTGAGTACATTAGAGCAGGGACATCACCAAACTATTTTGGACACTGGTATTACAGCATTAACATTTATTTGTAGTTGTTTTTACAAGCAAAAAGAAAAAAAGCACTAATAGCACTAAATAGCACTAAATAATTCCACAAAAACTTCATGGCTGATTTGAATCCCACACAGATTTGAGTTGGTTCCCGTTTCCTGAGAAAGTCACATTCACATTCCAAGTTCAGGCAGTGACGGTCTTAAATCTGCTCTTGGCTGCAACCTGCAAGAATCTTTGTAAGCCTATTTGTTCAGCATCTTGCACAGTTCTTAAGCTAAAAAAATGAAGTGTTTGAGTCGTTAGGCTATCATATGCTGCATTAAATATATATATAAAAAAATATTTATGAAACTGGAAAATAAAACCTGGGGGTGGGGGTAGGGAATCTACTCTCTACCGTGTGTGTGTGTGTGTGTGTGTGTGTGTGTGTGTGTGTGTGTGTGTGTGTGTGTGTGTGTGTGTGTGTGTGTGTGTGTGTGTGTGTGTGTGTGTGTGTGAGTTCCCTAAAACAGCAAGTTTACACTATTCGCACATCCCCCTAACCATAGTTGATCCCCAATTCTTGCTTGGTGCCTGAAGTTTGCTTATTTTGTTTTGCATTGAAGATACAAGGCTGATGTACATAAAAGCACTGAAAGCTTTTACCCCACCTATTAGTGTCTTGCTCTTCTGGACAGAAGTACAACACAGCTGAAATCAGTATCTGAATCAGGGGCAGCCTGAATCAGGGGCATACATCTGTTCTTGTTTATAGATGTCATACAGGTTTAGAAACCACAGCTGTGTAACAGTTTAACTTGACACTTTCCATATAACCATGTTCCACATCACCAGAGTATTAACTAGGAATGCACCACTTTTTCCTTACCAACACCAGATTTTTAAGTATTTGCCGATACAGAGTACCGATACCAACTCTGACTTAAATACTCGATAGATGCCTATATATCCAGATAATCCTTAAAAACATCATGTCCTGTTTGAGTAACTGCACATTTGAAATGTTTTAGAGCTATGAAACAAAAATCGCCACAAAGCAGTAAGCAAGTAGGGAAGCATAATCTTGCTAAGCTCGACCAAACAGCTTTTTAATTGTTCAAATTTCCCATTTCATTACAAGTAAACATCTCTACATAAAAAGGTACTAAACTTCAGTGTGTGGCCTTTAAACATGTTGCTTGAACTTAACTTTTGGTTTTCGAACCACAAAACAATAGATGGAAGTGTTAGAAGTTCTATTAAATGTCTGTTTAAGGGTAGTGACTATTTATGACCGGCTGTTTACTGGTTGTTTAAACCTTTGGTTAATAAAGTATATGCAAGCCAAAATTTTCTATGACATGCTTTGTATTTCATGATGCTGTTCTGTCCTGATTTTATAGAATGAAATTTACAACATCTGCGCAAATAAGCAGGCCGTGTCAAGTGCTAAATGTTATGTAGTTAAAGTTATTTTTGACTTTGAGACCATGCTGACTTGCTTGTTTACTAAATATTTAATTAATATTTATTATAAAAACAGCTCAGCATATTTGTTTACAAAAAATATGTATTATTATTATTTTTTTATTATCATTATTATTTTTCTCCCCATTTGTTGTTGCAGTGTAACAGACTTTTTAATATGCACCAATTCTTTAGCAGGTACATTTTGATTAACATTGTAGAATTTTTTCTAATGACCAAAGCGTCAGTTCCATGCTGAGCGCTAGCATAGTGCCTTTAGGAATCGACCTAACACTAGAAGCAATGGGCCGGTCTGACCTGATTATGCTTAAAAGCGCCGAGCTCCGGTCACCTGACTGCTCTGACTACTTACTGAGTCTTGTATACAATGAAGCTGTTACTGACATTCAATTCAAATTTGTATAATTTTATCAAGTCAGCTGAATCCTGTGCAAATAATAGAAGTAAGAGCATTTTTTTGTGCGTGCCGGCCGCAGAATACCATGCTACATGTTATAGATGTTTATGTTTATGGACCAATGAGTGAAGATTCTAGGAAAAGAAGAAACTAGAAAATTATTGC
Organism: Salminus brasiliensis; assembly: GCF_030463535.1. Classification (NCBI taxonomy): domain Eukaryota; kingdom Metazoa; phylum Chordata; class Actinopteri; order Characiformes; family Bryconidae; genus Salminus; species Salminus brasiliensis. Next base: position 25,821,893 of record NC_132895.1, read on the forward strand.
AAATCTGACGGAGAAAACACACCTTAACTCGCACCTTAAGAGGCTGAATCCCACACCAAATATGCTTATTTAACCTTAAGGAAGACGAAACCCCACCAAACACTATCAGTCATGGGTAGAAAAGGAAAAAACTGCAACATCAAGCAACAAAGGTTGTTTCTGTACATTCCTGACTATATGTTTCTTCTTAAAGTCTTGCCGTTTAGGTAAGGTTTAACGCTGGTTGCCGTTGCTTATGTATGTACTGTGTATATCTCCTAACCATACCAAAGTATTTTAAATCTCAGTTCATTTGACACCAATCATTTGACTAAGCTAACTCACCATGGCAGAGGGTGTTCTGGAAAATCTTGTATATATCCGTAATGAGCTACTGACTGCGATGAAATCGTGTGCTGTATTTTCTTAATTGTCTTTGCTGCTTGACCTACAGCGCTAGAGTTTGTATAAAGACACTAAGGATATTGGGTACAAACATGACAGCAGAGACCCTTTCTCACCCTGTCCTCTGTACTACCATGGTTTTGACCATAATGTATATAATGCTCTGGCATGTCAAATGGCTTGTCCTATGCATAAACACTTGAGTCACTGCTGTAGTCACTTAAGGGTGGCAAATGAGGATTATGCACAAGCGTTAATGGTGTCGCCTCCTTTCCTCTGCACTTGCATCAGGTGGGGCTGGCTCATAAATCATTGTCGTCCATACAGCTATAGGGGGAGTTAGACACGCGACTCATGCCAGGGCGGCTGCCTGTGAAATTGGGTCAACATTAACAAGGCCCATGCTGTTGCGCTCTGTTCTCCCACCCTGATCCTGATCTGTCATGGCAGGTCCTCGTTACATAAGCATAGAAAGGATATTGCGTCGAATGCCAGACAGCTTTAAATGGTTGTTTGTGTAAATGAGTGTCTTTATTTTAAATGAATTCTGACTAGTTGACAATTGACTAAAGATGTAAGTAAAAAATTGCAGTTCCTGTCTTTAAATTTCTTTTTTTGTGCCTTCACATCATTGTGTGTGTGTGTGTGGGGGTTATTTATTATTATTACTATTTCTGACATCATTTTTGTTGCCTCTAGCATTCACATTGCAGGCCAGAGAATGCAGTCTGTCTGTTTATTTATCAAAAAGAAATGGGTGCACATTTTCCTATGTGAAAAACACACATTTCCTTCAAATATAATGTATTCTAAGGACATAAGGGTTTTGTTCTGGCTGCGATGAATATGTGGGTGGATGTGTGTGTATCTATATGTGTATGAAGTTGAAACCAGAAGTTTACATACTCTATAAAAAGATGCATGTATTTTTATTTTTTTATTTATTTATTTTTTTTATCCTCATTATCTGACATGGATTTAGAATAAAATAACCTTTCCTGTTCTAGGTCAATTAGGTTTACCAAAATTATTTCTGTTTGCTAAATAATGAATAATGAGAGAGGGGGAATTTTCGAAGGCAATTTTCATTACTTTCTTCAAAGTCAAAAGTTTAAATACACTTCATTAGTATTTGGTACAATTGCCCTTCAACTGTATGACTTGGGTCAAGCATTTTGGGTATCCTTCCACAAGCTTCTCACAATAGTTGGCAGGAATTTTGACCCATTTCTCCTGACAGAACTGGTGTAACTGAGCCATGTTTGTAGGCTGCCTTGCTCACACATGCCTTTTCAGCTTCCAGCTAGATTTATTAATAGGATTGAGATCAGGGCTTTGTGATGGCCACTCCACTCCAACATCGACTGTTATCCTTAAGCCACTTTGTAACCAGTTTGGCAGTATGCTTCAGGTCATTGTCCATTTCGATGGCCCCTTTGGACTGAAGATTCAACTTCCTGGATGAGGTCTTGATGTTGGTTCAGTATTTCCACATTAATGTTTTTTTCCTCATGATGCCATCTATTTTGTGAAGTGCACCAGTCCCTCCTGCAGCAAAACAACCCCACAACATGATGCTGCCACCCCCGTGTTTCACAGTTTAAGGCTTGCAAGTTTCCCCCTATTTCCTCCAAATGTATTGATGACCCATGTTGATACAGTACTCGTTTCACTGTGGATAATGACACACCTTTGCTTTTGTTCTTGGGTTTATATGCACATTTCGGACCAAAGCACGTTAATCTCTGGGACACAAAACCTGTCTCTATTTCTGAGCGGTATGATGGCTGGACATGTGCAAGTCCACAATTCTCTTCCTGATATCTTTGCTGATTTCTTTCGACTTTCCCATGATGAAAGAAGCAGTGTGTTTCAGGTGTGCCTTAAAATACATCCACAGGTGTGCCTCTAATTAACTCAGATGTTGCCAATAAACCTATCAGATGCATCCAAAGACATGACATCATATGGACTGTCCCAAATTGGCATAGTAATCTTGGTGTATGTAAGCTTTTGACTTTTGAAGTAAGTAATAAAAATGACCTTAAAACATTCCCTCTTTCATTAGCAAATAGAAATAATTTTGGTAATCCTAATTGACCTAAAACAGGAAAAGTTTATTCTAAATTCATGTCAGACAGTGAAGAGTCTTTTTATATAGTGTATGTAAACTTGTGGTTTCGTGTGTGTGATACACTAACATATATGCACACTTACCAAGTACATTAGGAACACTATAGTAATACCAGGTACAGCATCAATTCTTCATGGCATGGGTTCCACAGGAGATTCTGGTCCATAAGAGAATCTCAAATCATCTCAAATACTAAGTAATTATCAGCCGAGTAAGCAACCACAACCATAGGGAAAAACTGCTGACTTGACAGTTGTCCAGAAGATAATCATCGACACCCTTCACAAGGAGGGTGAGCCACACAGGATCTTTGCAGAAAAGGCTGATTTTGCTGGATCAAAGCATATTAATTGAAAGTTGTCTGGAAGTGGGAAATATTGTAGAGAAAGGTGCACAAGCAACAGGGATGACCAGAGCCTGGAGAAGATTGTCAAGAAAAGTCTATTCAAAAACTTGGACTGAGGCTGTGGGCTATGGTCTGTGTGTGGTGGCTTTCAATACACTGTCATTTCCAGGAAAGAGGGTAAAACCAATATCAAGCCACCTCTGAACCAGATATAATGTTGGAAGTGTCCAACCAGGGCTACATGGACCGTTGGTCAGTGGTCCAAAGCCTCTTTTTAGATAATTGTGGAGTCTGGAAGAAAAGAGGAGAACAGAATCCAAGGTGTCCAGAGTTAAGTTTCCGCAGTCTGTGATGGGTGCCAGGCCATCTGGTGGTGTTGGTCCACTATGTTTAATCAAGTCCAAAGTCAACGCAGCTATGTACCACAGGATTTTAGAGCGAATGCTTGCAAATGCTGACAAGCTTTATGGGCATACTGATTTCCTTTTTGAAAAGAACTTCCCACCTTCCAAAAGTGCTAAAAAACTACTTCCAAATGGCCAACTCTGCGGACCTGAACCCCATGGAGATGTTTGGGGTATTGTCAGGAGATAAACCCAAGATGTAGCAATGTAGACGAGATCCAGTGACTGGGGAGGCTATTTGAGATCATCATATCAGACCAGGCTACATTTTTAGCTCACTTTAACTGGCCAGTTTGGAGAGCCTGTGCACAGATTTAATAATAATAATAATGATGATGATGATAATAATCTGACAAGCTGCATTTGAAGGGGACAAAAGTAGAGAGGCTAATGTATAAATGACCCAGCCTGTGACCGCTGGAGCATATAAAAATCTCCCTAGTGATATCACCCAATATCACTGCTGTGTTTTTAACAGCTTCAGTCATTCATTTGGTTGCTCTGGCAACCAGTCATACAGCAGATGATGTCACTGAGCTAATGAGGAAAGGCCACATCTGTCAGAAGATGGGAATTACTGGAGTGATGAAATTTCATATCCTCCCATATGAAAAAATGTGATAATGTAGTGGTTCTCTGTATGTCCTGTACAGCTACATACATAGACATTACTAATACTATATTAACAGACATTTCTTTAATACATTTATTTTTATTTGTTTGTTTGTTTCATTTAGGGCTGGGCAGTAAAATGAGAATTCTGTTAGTACTTTGCCTGCTGTGTGCTGGCCCCTTAACATGGTACAGTGCGTGTTCATGTGACTCCGCCCAATTCAGTCTGCAACTTGGAGGAGAACTGAGAATACAGAGCCAGCCGAGCAGCTTGAGCATCGTTTATAACGTTCATTAACTCTAATCGAGGTAAAATGTTTAAATATTTGAGATATTGATTAGAAGTCATATTGTCCAACACTTTGATTCATCAGTATCATCTCTGAGAGTAAGAAATCCTCTCTTGATTCAGATATGAAAACATCCTCACAGGAGTTGTCATGAAGTTGACCAGGATTAAAGGAATGTGCTTGCTTACCTCCAACATAGAGGTACTCTATACAGTTGAACCCTTTGAAAGTACCTTGAATACTACATTGGTTGCTAATGAAAAGTGGTCTGATCATTATCTAAGTCACGATTCTAGACAAACATAATGTAACTAATTTAATACAACTCACAGTTCATGTATTTTTCATGTCTTTTATGAGCACATTGAGTAAACATCCAGTTTTAATTGGAAATGTGCATCAATTATTGGAATGTCTAAAAATGACATAAGATAAAAGAAAGTGCAAAGAAAGTGATGAAGAAATGCCTGCAACAGAGGGAGCGAAAGGCAAGGAGAGCGAGCAAGCGAGAGAGGTACCGAAAGGGAGCGAGTGAGATGGCGGGCCAGTCTGGCCTGGGTGAGTGACATCACAATGTTTTGTGACCTGAGAGGGCAATCTCTCGTGTCTATATTTAGCTGTCTGTGATATTGCCTGTTGAGAGACCGCTGCTGGGCCGTAGGCTGAGCCAGCTGACCTCTCGCTGGTCCGAGGACCTCTAACGTTATTCCTTTTTAGTTTTTTTTTTTTTTTTGTGTGTGTTTGTTTGTTTTTGTCTCCACCCCTCCCTCCCCCTCCCATTCACACATGTGACCAGCCGTTGGCCCTTGGCTCTCCCATCATCTGTAGACTAGATGAAAAGGATGACCAATGATGACCAACGGAAAGTGTAATCTGCAGAGCCTGATTGGGTTGGAGGGAGGGAGGGGGGTTTATCTTCTGATCCTTTTTTTTATTATTATTATATATATATATTTATTATTATTAATTTATTTTTTTCGCGGTGGGCGCATTCCTGACGTGTCCTAAATGGGTGATTTCTTTTTTTTTGTCCCCCCCCTTCAGCTGGTGTGAAGAATGTGGACTGTGATTTGTATAAGACCATCAGTGCTCATTTACACATCCTAGTTTTCTAAATTCTCTCCCTCACTTTCAGACACACACACATCCGCATCCGCACAAAAGATTGAGGCGGGAGCAGCATGAGCGATTTGGCAGAGATTTAATAGAATATTTGCTGGAGCATAAGCGGCAATGTGGCAGATGCTGGATTAGATTTAGAATAAGTGATGTGATGGGCAGTGGCACAAAGCTCGAGTTTTGACCTGATCTATCAGAGATGGATATCATCGGTTTAGGCTTTATTTCTTAGGGGCAAACCTGTGACTGAAAAAGAGAAGGGGGGGGGACGTGCTGCAAAAGGGGGAAAATGATTAAAGTTCTGCCTCCAGTATTACAGGGGCTCACACAGTACTGAGTGCCTGTATATTTGATAAAGCCTATGGGATAATTTATTAGATAACCCCAGTGGGAGATTGAGAAATCACACCACAACTGGGGCCGTTTCACAGAGTTTCATAAACCACTGCGGGATTTTTAAATCAGGAAGCCAGGAGGCTAGTACTGGGAAAGCTGGGGAAAAAAGATACATGCAATTAACAAAGTTCTTTTTTGTGAACTTCTCACAATTCCAATTAGGAGTCTGCAAAAACTACCACAAATGGCTCTTTGAGCAGTGCTAGGTTCTTTAACCCTTCAAATGGTTCCTCACACTAATATATCTCCGCTACAAAACAGTCTTTAAAGATGTGGTTCTCAAGCTAGCTCTTAGTTTTTGCTCCAAGTCCGTTAACAGCACACAAAGGGATAGAGCAAGAATGTGGACCATCTGGGACCATCCGTTTTTATATCCTTTGACTGAATAGACCGACTATTTGTGAGTGGTGGATCAACCTACTTCTTGTCTAAAATAGGGATATCCACTATACGGTTGCAAGAAAATTATTTTTGTGTTTAAAAAAAATCAGAAAGAATGCTTGGTTATGAATAGTGTGGTGTGGTGAACTGTGGTTCATGTTGGGGGCCCTGAAGACCGGTTAAAGAACCACTGCTGTAAGAAACCTTTCTATTGGTTTTATTTGGCTTTAATGTTGCAGAACCACTTTCTTATTTGCTTTCTTCACTCCTAGAACCTAAAACAAGGATAACTCTGTCCCCTTGGATTGCTTTCCATCTAATTGCTAAATAATTCATCAAACATCTTTGGGCCTAAAAGTCACCTAAAAGGTGCTTTTCTATGGCATCACTACAAAGAATCCTTTTAGCACCATTTCAAGTGACAAGAATACACAGGGAAATGTTTTAACTTTAATATGTTCATCTAAAGCACTTTAAATGTTTAACAGTGATATCAGGTGTAAGTCTCAGTGCAGGTGACTACAAAATGAATAACGTGGTGATTTTTAATGAAACTTTTCAGTAATTTAAGTTTCCAGTGTTCTGATCAGAACCTATGCGTCAGTCATGCACAAGATGGGTTTTGTGTGATCTTCAAACAGCCTACCTGTCACTTCTGGTTCACTTATTATTGCATTATGTTGCATCATAAGTCACTAGATTTGTGTGTATTAAAGCGCAAATGTAAATTAAAAGGAACATGATGTCAGGTTGGTGCAATACGCAGGGGGTTTTGCTAACGTAGACCAGTTTGTCTGAGATTTTGGTCTTCGGGATGTGATTTTGGCGTACTTGAAAGCCAACAGAAAGGGAAACGTTAACTGTAGTGGATGTGTTGGACTGGCTTAAATTGATTTTTAGCTCAGTTTCTATTTAGGTACATTGTTTTTAACGATGCTACAGAATGACTCTGTAGATTGTAATTTACCACAGCAAGTAATTAAAGGCGGTGGAAAAGAAGTCCTCTGTAAAATGCTGAAAGGGACGGATCTAAAAAGGATAAGCCCACCCTCTTCTAGATGGTATTTTGAAGCCACTAATCAACACATACAAATGAGTTGATTCGCACTTCAAGCTCTAGGGCTAGATAGAATGTGAACATTGTAAGTTACCAATGTTTTCTTAATACATAGTTGTCTTTCCTCAAGGCATCTTTCAACTATAAGCAAAGCCAAATGATGAGGATTTGTTCGTGGGCTGACTGAGGTGGTGCTAATTCTTTAAATATTGTTGGAACCAGAGACCCTTCATCTTAACCGAGCGGCAAGGCTGTATTTAAGAGCTGGCTGACACAACTTTGAGAAGAGCCTAATTGCCAGCAAGCCTACTTAAGTTTATGATCACACTCCGTTTTTAATCTTCTTTCAGCAGCCCTTGCTAACGGAGACATCACTTTATTATGGAATATGTGTAATTGAAGCAGGAAAAAAAAAAACAGCATTGTTCTCTACCTCCCCGCGCTGTGCCAGAGCCAACGAATTTTGTTCCACTGGCTTGCATTTGGAACGCTCGCTAAGCAGACGGCCTACAGGCTTGGCTCTGCTCAAAACTTCAGTTCAGAAGCGATCAATCGGCCCTTTCCAATGCACATATTTGTGCTACAAATTTGCATCGTTATCGCCACTGATTCTTCAGCTTGGCAGCCTCAACCACCTTATTGTAATAGCTTCTGAGAGCACACAAATCCCTCACGTATGTGTCAAAGTGAAGCCTCAGGCGTCCCTGAACCCAAATCTCACATGGGTCACCGTTGTGACCTTGAAAAAATGCCTCAACGGAAACATTCGCCACACAGGATACGGGTCCACAAATAACCAGCCCAACCATCGATTCCCGTTAGAGCAGGGCAGTGCGCTGGGTACCGCGGATGACACTCTCTCTTGCGCGTTCTCTCTCTCTCTCTCTCTCTCTCTCTCTCTCTCTCTCTCTCTCTCTCTCTCTCTCTCTCTCAGCAGTTCGCTCAACTGCACTTTCCATCACTTGCAGGCATGGCAAATGCGATATGGCCTCCCCTCCTCCCACTGCCATCAGTTATGCTGGGACATTTAGAAGCTCCAGCTTGGAGTAATTAAAATCTCTCACATTAACACCGCAGGCGCAAATACTGTACATAAACTAAGAGACCTATTATTAGCTGTTCTTTTATGACACCTGTTGATGAAATCTTGCAGTAATAGTTAGGATAAATGCAAAGTTCTTTTGAGGAATCGGTGTTAAAAGTGTGGGATTTTCATCTTTCATTTGGATTCATTTGACTCGCTTTTAGCTTTACAAAACGAATTTCCGGTTTGAAGTATTTCCATCCCTACGTTTCATTATTAGCTCCGCGCCTGCTGGCAACCACGGCAGCAGCCTGTCGTGCTTGGCTGAAATGTTTACAGAAGCGTCCTCTTTCATTCTGGATGCTGGCGGATGGGGTAATGGAAAGTGACACTATCTAGCCGTCCCTTGCTGCAGGACATTCCCCAGCCATTCCCCTTCCAGAGGAGCTTCATGTGTTGACCATTTAAGTGAGGACACAGCATGAAAGTGAATCGTGACCAGTGCCAATGTCACATTGTGTAACAGGCCTTTCACTTTTTAGATTGCACATACACCTCACAGGGAGTCACACACATGCTGTTGCACTACACAAAGAAATGGCTCTTGTACGTGTAAAGAAAACAAAGTTGGTTTATTTGCTATTAAAAAATGACCTTTTTAGAGTCCATTAACATGGTCCAGCAGCTGTTGCACATCAACGTTTAATACAGAAACCCTGCAGTTCACGTTTAAGTGTTGGCCTCGCAAAGATGGTACTAACTTTTATTAAGTGAGCCAGGGTCTGCAGTCCATGCATCGTGCTAGCGCTGGGGTACCGATGTTTGACAAGCCCGGCAGGGGGCTATGCTAATGCTGGCATAGCGCTGTTGGACAAGCTCTGCATGCAGGCAGTGCTAATTCTGTGGTAGCGATGTTGGACGAGGCCCATAGTTGACTCAAGCCTGCTAAACGTAGCCACAGAGCATTAAAGTGTACATGTTGCCAAACTAATGATCAATGCACTTGAGCTAAAATGGAACAAATATTCTTGTACTTGATATAGTCTCCATTAGAGCCGGGCAATATGAGTGTTTTATCTTGTCATGATGATTTTTGTTATCGGGATACCCAAAACGCTTTTCTAAGCATATTGAGGAGACTGTTCGTGCTCAGCATGGATCAGCTGCAGGTTTCATTACTAACAGTGTAATTAGACCGGTGTAATTAGATGAAGTGCCACAGATGTTAAATAAAAATCGCGGGTTGAATAAAAATTCAGAACGGGAAAGTTTCTGAATAGTACTTTAAGAATCAGTCGCTACTCCTGTGTTTAGTCTGTGATCACATGTACTGTGAGAAATATTGTGTATTGCAAAAAAAAAACATAATGTCTTGATATAATATTTTTACCATATCACCAGCACTAGTCTCTACCGTTACTGGAAATATAAAGACCAAAAATCTTGCAGCACAGAGGTGATGCAAATATTAAGTCAATCCGTGGATCCCTGTGTCATTAAATCCTCCCATCGAATTTTCTGTGGCCTCAAGTGTGGTTAGCAAACTGTAAGCACTTGTAAACGTGCTGAACCATATCTGCGTGGAAAAGCCACCGGAACTGTTCGGCCCTGCAGGGGAAAAGCGGGCCTTGTTGAGTTCCTGCTGGCTCCTGGGAAATTATTTTCTTTTGCTTTGTGGAAATTAACTAGTAATGTGTAAACATTGAGAGAGTTTAAAAATGTACCAATCACTCCTTAGTCCAAATATGGGAACTTTGGAAGGGTATTGGAAATCAAAGTTTCTGTCAAAAGAATTCAAGCACTCACCTCAACATGTGGCTGGAGGGTAAAGACCGTTCATTAGCATTAATTGTACCCTTTAAAAAAGGGCATTCTGGAAAAATACAGTTTAAAAGGAATGTAAACAATTAAAAAAAAAATGGATTTGGCTAACTTGAGCTTAAATTCTTTGAGTTACGGAAGTTTTAAGTCCAGAAAAGCAGTAACATTCTTGAGTCAATAATCTTAACCAAGTAACTTTTAGTAACTTTTATGCTAGATCAACCAAACTGCCTTATTCTGAAAGGAAGCCGTTTACTTGTGTGGAAACCCTTTCCATAATTAAAATAAGTTCATGTAACAAATAATTTTTGAGTGTATTTTTAAAAAGCCATTTGTCAGACATTGGTGGTATTGAACCTTTCGGATATTTATAAATGAGCACTGCTGTACACACATACTATGGCTTATGCCCTGTTGTACTGAATAATTAATCTGACCGGTGCGCAGAATCCTAGTGGAACAGGCTTCTCCATCACTTTCTGCTTGAGTGGCTCTGCTCATGCAGCGACTGGTCCCAGTAACACATCCACTACAAGGCTGAACGGTTCTGATCATGGAGGAGAAACATTTTGGTGGCATTTTCACATGGACCTGGTTCAGCATGGAATGCTTACAAACTGGGCTGAGCCTGGTTTTCGTTAGCACAGTTAACTAACTGTACTAACTGTACTACAGAACTGTTTGGTGGGATGGGGCAGTGGTGGTTCAGCGGTTAGAGCGCCAGGATATCGATAACAGGGTTGTGGGTTCGATTCCCGGGCTTGGCAAGCTGCCACTGTTGGGCCCTTGAGCAAGGCCCTTTACCCTCTCTGCTCCCCGGGTGCTGGAGTTGGCTGCCCACCGCTCTGGGTGTGTGTGTGTACTCACTGCCCCTAGCTCACTAGTGTGTGTGTGAGTGTGTGTTCACTACCACAGATGGGTTAAATGCGGAGGACCCATTTCGCTGTACAGTGCACACTGTACAATGACAAATACGTGCACCTTTACCTTTACCTTTAAAGATGCACAGATTGGCTCCACGTTCATAACACCTTCGTGCCGCAAGATCCGGGGTCTAAAGAAAGTGTCAGAGACCGTATCTTGGTCTAGGAGGCTAATGTGAGTCATGTTTGTTAAACCTCATTTAGTTTGACAAACAGATTAAGTGGAGTCCAACATTTGGCATACTACAGCTGTAAAATGGCCTTCTTGGCATGGTTTGAGTAAGGTGTGATTTAGGCTTGCAGGTTACAGATGAATCGCAGCTTTAGTTAGTTAACATTCGCTAGCCACATTTGCCTTGTCGTTTTAGTTCTAGACTAAAAACTGTGGCGTACTTTATGAGCTGCTGTGCACTTCCTGGTCCTGATTTAGCAACACCGCCAAGAGAAATGGCCTAATGGGTCCTCGCCAGCATGGAACGAAGGTACGAAGCAGCCTTGGGAACCATTTTGAAAAAAGAGGCCATACTGTGGACTCTTCCTCAGCACCACAGTGGATTTCATGTTCCTCTGCCCACAGAAGTACGGATGTTTAGGCGTATGTAGTAAAGCAAGCAATGTCTTTCCCTCCCTACATGCTCCCATCCTCGGGAGATCTACTCCATATATCAGCTTTCTATTTTAAAACCCCTCCTATGGCGAGGTCGTCATATCTGCGCCGCTCCAGTCTCAATAACAGAGTGGGGACCCCCAGCCTATAAATCCAGAGACGCCCAGCCACTGAAGATGATGTACAAGCTGAGCCATGGGTCAGAAGAACATAGCTATCTAGGACTTCCTTGTGATTCATCTGGCGCACTCCCTTCACAGCATGCCAGAGGACTGGAACAGTGCTAATTCAGAAGTAATTGCCACTGTGGTGTGCCACATCTGTGAGGGAGACCTGATATTGAATAAATAATTGAGCATGTCTCCAAACAGCGTGTCTAAGTTTTTATTCAGGATGGTATTTGGGTCTGTCTAATTGGATCTCATGGTGGGACAACTTTTAAAGGTTTTAAATACATAAAGCTAGAAGTTATGGTGTGTGAAACGGCAGCAGTATTTGTAAATCAGGATTTTAAGACCCACTCCAGCTATTAGCTGCAGAGGTAGAGTCAGCTTTTATTGTCTTTAAACAGTCTCTTCATCATTCTGTGAAACTTTTAAGGCCAATCCTCAATCGAATACATAAACGACAAGCTTCTCAAAGGATAACTGAGCTTCCAATCCAAAAAATGTATAGCATTTTGGCAAGTAAGAGTAATCCATTATTGTTACAAATCACTTTATCCGGTAATGAACTGGTCCACCTAGGTATAAATCACTCTTGGACAATCGGTGATAAAAAATAAATAAAGTAATTCGCTGTATTTCTCTGAGAGTGCCTCAGAGGGGCTGTGTGTATGGACTGCTAGCTCTTTTACCAATATAATAGTGTCTGTTGCGTCTTTTACGAGCAGAATATGCAGCACCTGATTGCAGTGTGTTTGTGTTTTCTCAGTGGAGCTAATCTATATATTCTGCTCTAATTTTCAAAGCAAGTCCTATAGGACTTTATTGACTCCTTAATCAGAGGTTATGTGAATTACGATTTAATAAATGTTCCCCATAGGCCATGTAGAACAATATCCCTTTTTCATGGTCCTTTGAAAACCATTATGTACTTGCTGCGCAGATCCATACTACCCTATACACAAAACTGCACTAGCACACACACACACACACACACACGTAACAGCAGAAGAGTACATAGAAATCCATCATTTGATAAAATGTTTTGCAATCATGTCTGTACTGGAGATTTGCCATACACCATCAGCTGCCATACCCAGAGCAATAAAAGTCATTTTTTAATTAGTGGTAAATATTATCTACCATGTAATCTACTTTCCATTCACAATCACTGTGCCAACTGAGGGGGGGGGGGCATATTTCAAAGAGCAGTGTAAACAAAACAGAAAGGCTTACTTGGCTCCAAGGATTACATGTGCAGTGGGAAAAACTTCAAAAACTGATGGATCCTGCCAAATGTCTGCTCTTGGTTATCCTCACAGGGCATGTGCCTTGTTACTAAAACAAAGCAACAAAGCCAGCAACACAGTAGTTGTAGCGCATTCTCCATGGGCAAAAATTAATGTTTATTTTCATAATTGGGATACGCCAGGTCTCGAAAGGGGAAAAAAATCCCTTTACATTGCAGAAAGGGGGTGTATGTATAAATTTCAAAGCCATGAAGGCATGTAATCACCATAACCTATGAACCAAGACTGCATGTGGCCCATCATTTATAAAGGCAGATGGTTCAGCGGATCCAACAAGGGCCTAATCTTTTTCGGAGCAGCTGTCAAAATTAAACATTAAAGGCAACTGGCTGATGAAGAGCATGGCTAAATAATAGTTGTTATAAAATATAAATATAAAATAAAAGCTGATGATGGGAAGATCAAAAGTTTTCATTCTTTTTACTCAACTTAATCTTTTGGAGATCCTAGTACAATTTAGCTTGACGATGCAATCAGGTGCAGGTGGCGCTAGTGTTCTGGGGCATATTCCTACAGAGAACACGAGGGAAAATGGTTCCCAAAACACGAACCTGAAATCACAAACCTTTGAACTGGGGCAGTAACATTGCAGGCTCTACAAAGGGATGTGTTTTGAGGTTGATGGGATTACAGGATTGCTTATTTTGAATCAAAAGTGAGTAACTTGTAGTACTAATGTGTGTTTGGTACGTTTTACACAGTGAATCAGTAAATGGGCTAGTTTTGGCTTGTTATAGTTATGGTTTGAGGAATGGTATGGTAGCGTCTAACGAGGGAGAGAACGAGGGAGAGAACGAGGGAGAGAACGTCTATCTGAGGTTTTTTCAGCCCAAGTGGGATATTCCAGCTATTAGGACTTGGGGTGTCCTATCGGTTTCCTCAGTAGAAATGGGCTTTTTTCATGTTTTTTATTAAATAACAGTTTAGGTGATGCAGTTATATCATCATCTATTGTTTAAATGATTAAATATTTGTCCATGCGTTTATTAAAAAAACAATGTAATACAGTGTCCGAATTGTTTCTAAGACTAGGGAACAAACAAGCAAGCCAGCTCCATACACTTTGAATGCTTGAATGTTTCTTTTTCTTAATAAATAGTGAAAATATGGAGACCCTATTCTATGTGGTTCCTCAGAGAGCATTTTAAAAATAGTTCTATATTGCATTGAAATAATGACCATTATTAAAAAGACCATTAGCTATTGTTGTTTATTGTTGTCTGGGAAGCTAGCCCTTAATATTTTTGCATTAGTTTACAGTTCCTGCAATGTTCAGTGTTCATATATTCAGTGTTTAGGTAACGTTTTATAAAAATAAATAAAATGATTGCAGGTTCTAATTAAATGGTTTTGTATTTGTATTTTTGCATTGTCTTTTTTTTTTTTTTCTTTAGGAAAGATTGACCATCCATGAACTCCTAACATTGCCCGCCCCACCTGTCGCACAGAATTTGTACCCCTGAGCGAGAGTAACAGATTAGGTGAACACAGTTTCAGTCTTAATCAATAACCTCCAAACAGACTGGCTGAAAGAGAACCTGGTGCAAGTCTCAAACAACTAAGCAAATCCTTTCTGATGCATAAAAGAGGAGCTGAATGCTCCATTGCTGAAACAAAATCGGTAAACCATATTGATTTAGGATACACCTCAAGACAATATAACTGGGCTTCACTGTAAAATCACTATAAATGTACTTATATAACTTTTAAATCTTAATTGAGAAATAAGATCTAAAACATCAAAAACCTTTTGGGTCCCGTTGGCGTCTTAAGGGTTTAGTAGATATTCTTTGGAACCCTTAAATACGCCCATAAAAGTGACTTTAGAGAGTAGACTTAATCCTGATTGGTCAGCTGTAACACTCAACAGAAATATTAGCACTTTAAAAATCTGAAAATACATTTTCTATCATGTACTATTATTGTAATATAATCATGTCTCTAATGATAGTATAGATAATAATGAGCTGCTAGCCACAAATTAGCATGCTCTTATTTATATAATCAAACTTTTTTTTTCCTGATTTCATCTGATTGTTAGCAGAGCGTGCCCCCGGGCATTCAATACGGAGATGGAAGATGGATAGAAAGGGAAAGGTACCCTATTCACCATTACACTGACTAATGAACACTCCTCCAACCAGACCCCAGAAATGGCATAGTCTGAGGTCACTCCTGCAAGGTCAGTCTGTATCTCTTTCTTCATATGCACTTCATCAGGTAAAAAGGACCTTCATATTCAAGTACAAGGATTTCATATTCACGTTTTATCTACACTGCAGAGGAGAGCAGGAAACGAAACCAATCCATATTATATTATTGTGTTTTGCTTCATCATTTAAAAAATATTTTAAAAAGCAGTCAACACATCAGAGCTACAAATCAACACTTAATTTTTATACTATGTGCTTAAGAATCCTTTTGAACAGCACCATATATTAACCATTTTTGGTTCCTTAAGGTACCATGTTTGACATAATAACATCTTGACAAATGAAAATGGGTAAGAATGCACTGTCAAGATTACTCAACCCTGCTACTTGCCATGGGCAGCCGGAGTCAGAGAGAGCACAATTGACCTTGCTCTTTCAGGGGTGGGTTGATGGCACTTCCTCCCCAGGTCTCTCTAGTGCAGTGTTGGTCAGCACAGGAGCCTGTAAGCTGATGTATCTGCACTGGGGAGCAGTTCGAAAAGAGGTGGGCTGTCTTTACATGTCAGAGGAGAGATGCTGGTCTTTATCTAGTTTGTCTATTATTGAGCATTTTCATAAGACGCCCACAGTGCAGGCCAGAAAAAGTAAGCTAACCTCTGTTGTAATGACTAATCCAGAAGCTAATTTTGTTTCAGTTAAGAAAATTCAATTGAAAGTGTGGGTGTTACAGGTTCTTTACTCATTAGATAAAGGCACATAAAGCCTGGCTACTGACACGTCTGTTCTTCTTAATAAAGATCAAAAAGGTTATCGTTGATATGGACTGATCTGCTCATTGATGCTGATAAAGCGTTAACCTTAATTGTACTCCACTTTTGGAAATCAACCATGTTAAAACATAGTCTAGTACAGTGAGGCAAAAACCTCTAATGACCCTTTGTTTGACAAAGTGATGTACTTTTCAGATCAGTATCTGGTTAGTGGTGTTAAGTCCAAACATTTGCTTACTTTCTCAAGACACATGAGTTTTATACATTCTACAAATATGTAAGGTTGAGTCAGTCAGGTAACTAGACTGGCAACTTTTTACCAGCAGCTGGAGCAGAGTTCAACACTAGCTTTAAGGACTTTCTGCAGCCTTGAGTGAGGTCCGTATTGCCATCTAGTGGTCGAATGGAGGGCCCCTTTCACTAAGGGGTCATGCGCAATGTATGTCATGCGTGTATGGCGATCAGACCAGTATTTTTATTCATTGTCATTTCCTTATCAACCCAGAATCATTGGCTGCAGAGTAGAAGTATGCCCTGCACAGGGTGCCGAACCATAGCTAAGTACCACACACGCTCAGTCACTCACACATTAAGCTAGCTTGACCAATTTATCTACCATGTGTGTATTTAGAGAACACTACGCATTGTTGACTGGTGGGATGCAGTCAAATACAGAATGCGTTCACTCTGCATTTCTGAGGTTTGTAAGACCATTTCACTGATTCAAATTTCACTTCAAATAACGCCCATAAATGGGTTTGTGGTATAATCTTAATATGTTAACACATTTATTTCACATTGGTGTGACTCCTACCAAGCATAATATATAAATAAGTAATAGACTTCCTATCTCAGTTCTAGGTCGGAAGTGATGACTAAACCTCACAAGTCATGATACAAAAATAACTTCCGCGCTTGATGATGAAATTTATCTTATTGTTCAGAAATGTCAGATCAGAGTTTTTGATAGTCCGGAATGTTAGCAGACAAACTCTTATTTGAATGTTGCGAATAGTCCTCGTGTAGAAGTGGGAGAGAGGAGCTAAGCAGACACTCCTCCTACGCCTGACAAAAAAACGTATTCTGGAATAACAAGGAGTGTGTGATCCCCCTGCCAGATTCTCTCATTAAACGTACACACACACACACACACACACACACACACACACACACACACACTGCTCTTCTTGCATACTCTACCCAGTTGTGCACTCACAATTTACCCAATTTAGGGCAAAGCAAGGCACAACCTCATCTTTTTATTTACTTAATATCAATGTACAAATCTATACAGCTCTGCTACAAAAGAAAATAATGTAAACTTCCATGAACCTACCGTTTATAGTGCACATTACAACTTTCCTACAGTGAACCCTGCCTAGGGCGTAAGTCGTAGCAGTCTCTAAAATGTTGGACAAATCCCAAATCAACCCAATAATTCTATGGTGTAGACTTCCAAACCTAAATGCACTAAAATTGTGCATCAAAATAATTAGTCATGAGGCTGTATCAAACAATGGGCTCTTATTTTTAAATTGCATAGTAGGAGAGCCATTATTAACACCGAAAAAAGACTGTATCCCACTATATACATTCCAAACATTGTTTTCTTTGGATGGCTGGGTTGTAACAGTGCGCTACTTGTTGTGCTAAGTTGTGTAAGTAGAAAAGCCCACTTCTCATGCCAGACGGTTAAAAGATAATGTTTGTTCAAAATGAGAAGTCTTTCACACCCAGGAGGAAGTCTGCAACATATTATTTCTCATTAGTCTGCTTATTATAGAGTGAAATGTACCTTGAAATAATGTGTTTCCATCATGTTAAAGACCATAGATTTAAATGTATGTGTTAAAAATGATGCTCATAATGTTGCTATGGGCATAAAAGCTGATGACCAAAAAATTGGACTTGTTTAATGAGACAAATTCAGCAAACCCATATTAGTTTGCTCTTCCCAACAAGTCTTTCAGATGCTTTTGAAACAGTCTAATTCAGGCTGTGCTGTTTTGTTTTTGTGCCCTCAAGGTTAATACACTGGTTCACAGTTTTGCATTTTGTTGTATTTATTTGTCTGTCTTGTATGAAAGAATGTACTTATAGGAATCTTCTATAAGGTACTTCACAGGTTTAATGATTTGCAGTGAACGTCCTGGACAATGAACACACAATCTTTGCATGCAGGCACACATGCGTTTCCGAATCTCAGTTTAGCCTTTTTATCTGAGCACCGAATGTATTTTGTTTGATCTAAAATAATTATTCCTTGATTCATTAATATTCGCAAGTTTGTACATATTTGGTCAGCATAATAGAATAGGAATAGAAATGGAGAATTCACTATCTGAATTTTTGAGCGTGGTCTTCACCCGGTCATACCAATCCTAAAGGAAATCCTTTCCTTTATGGATCATCAGTTCATTAATTGGAGAAGAACCTGATTTCTAGAACACTGAAACTAAAAATATTCCAAACATTTAGATACTTTTGAGATGGCCTATATAAACAATAATCCAAATATCCATTTAATAAGCCATAATCCATTTACATGATCCTTTTCCATCCTCTATAAAATTCTTTTGATCATGTGCCTTTTTTGATTAATATCTTATCGACTTAAATTCAGTGTGAGTAGGTGAAGCTAAACTGCTGTAGGCTAAATATGCAAATGCATTTTTTTTTAGTTTGTTTATATGTAAAGAGTATAGATTGGGAAATGAAGGGTTTAAAAATGGTATTGTTGGTTCTCTCTATTTACAAAAAGGTTGAATGATATGTGCCATTTTAAATAAACAAATTTAATTATAGATAAAAGTGGATTAAAAGGTATGTAAGAGAACTCTCAAACTAGCCACATCTGCAGATCCGTGTCTGCTCTTGCCAAGTTCCTCTTCCAAGAAAATGAGGGGTCACATTTCTCAGAATGACACTTGACAAATTAGGGAGAACGTGACCTACCTATCTTAACACAGTGTAGGCCTGTGGAATGATAATGCATTTAGGGAGCACCGATTGCCTTCACTTACACTTGTATTCCTTCCACTCACTGCTGAGCACAGGAGCCCACTCGGATCCAGTAACATACCCTGACAGTTAAGAAAGTTCTCGCCAATTATAGAACCACCAGGGCAGAATCAAAGCGTCTGATATATTCTAGTTCCTCTCTCATAAAGCAGTCAGTGACTTCACTGCACCAAGCACCAATGAATGTCCGTGTAAATGCGTGATTGGGTTTGAGCTCTGCGAAGCCCAGTGATGTAGCGAGGTGAACTATCAGTTAGCATTTAGTCTGTTCATTAGCTATTGAGACATCAGTGCAATACACTATAAGGGGATTTGTGGCCTGAAGCAGCTTCTTGGTGTGAAAGTATACTCTGGCATCACAATCACTCTAATCATCATTAGATCATGACCTCTAGTCAGATGAGCACAACACAACACTGCTACTAATTGTGGCTGTTTTTTATGACTCAGTATGATAACGGAGATCAGTAAGCACGCACCCATACATTTAAAACCAGTACTGCATTCAGTTTACTGCATTAAAATGTGCACATCATTTCACACACACAACACACTAATGTGCCAAAACACATACAGTGGGGCAAAAAAGTATTTAGTCAGCCTCTGATTGTGCAAGTTCTCCAACTTGGAACGATGAGCGAGGTCTGTAATGTTCATCATAGGTACACTTCACCTAGAGAGACAAAATGAGAACAAAATCCAGGAAATCACATGGTAGGATTTTAAAAGAATTTATTAGTAAATTATAGTAGAAAATAAGTATTTGGTCAATAACAATGTTACAAATAACTCAATACTTTGTTATATATCCTTTGTTGGCAATGACAGAGGTCAACGTTTCCTGTAAGTCTTCACCAGGTTTGCACATACTGTAGCTGATATTGTGGCCCATTCCTCCATGCAGATCTTCTCTAGAGCAGTGATGTTTTGGGGCTGTCGGCGGGCAACACAGACTTTCAGCTCCCTCCACAAGTTTTCTATGATGTTGAGGTCTGGAGACTGGCTAGGCCACTCCAGGACTTTGTTTATGCTAAATACAGCGAATAATATGAATTTTCTCGTAACAGTGGCGTACGTCAAACAAGGTGGGGGTGCTCCTAGACAGCAGGGTGCCAAACCAGCAATCCCAAGCTTATCATTGTATGAGGGCAACAAAGTCTATGCCATTTGAGAGGAACGGTCAGAAGGGTTACTGTGGGGCACGTGACTATGGTTATTAATTATACAGTCATGCCCGAAAGTATTCATACCCCTGTCAAAGTTTGACTTAAATTTACTTTTATTTAACCAGAAATTATATTTTTGCCTGGAAATGACACAGGCATCTCCCAGGAGATAACACGATGATGTACAAGAGGCATCATTGTGGGAAAAAATATTTCTCAGCTTTTATACACATTTGAACAAAAAGTGGCATGTCCAAAATTATTCATACCCTTCTCAATAATTAATAGAAAAGCCTTTATTGGCTATTACAGCAATCAAACGCTTCCTGTAATTGCTGACCAGCTTTTTGCATGTCTCCACTGGTATTTTTGCCCATTCATCTTTAGCGATGAGCTCCAACTCTTTGAGGTTCGAGGGTCTCCTTGCCATCACCCTGATCTTTAGCTCCCTCCACAGATTCTCAATTGGATTCAAGTCAGGACTCTGGCTGGGCCACTGCAAAACATTAATGTTTTTGTCTGCTAACCATTTCTTCACCACTTTGGCTGTGTGTTTTGGGTCGTTGTTGTGCTGAAATGTCCACCGGTTCCCAAGGCCAAGTTTCTCTGCAGACTGCCTGATGTTGTTGTTGAGAATCTTGATGTATTGCTCTTTTTTCATGGTGCCATTTACTGCGATCAAGTTCCCTGGTCCATTGGCTGAAAAACACCCCCAAAACATTAGGTTCCCACCACCATGTTTGACAGTGGGGATGGTGTTCTTAGGGTTGAAGGCTTCTTCTTTTTTCACGCCAAATGGTGCACACATCATTGTGGCGAAACAATTCAATTTTTGTTTCATCTGACCATAAAACAGAACACCAGAAGTCTTCTTCTTTGTCCAGATGAGCATTTGCAAAGGTCAAGCGGGCTTTTGTGTGCCTTTACTGGAGAAGTGGTGTCCTCCTTGGCCTGCGTCCGTGGAACCCAGCAGTGTGCAGTGTCCGTTGAACTGTCTGCCTTGAGATGTCGCCACCAGCAGAGTCCAGATTCACCAGGATGGCCTTGGTGGTGATCCTTGGATTTTTCTTCACCTCTCTCACTATTCTCCTGGCCAGCACAGGTGTCACTTTTGGCTTCCGACCACATCTTCTGAGATTTTCCACAGTGCGGAACTTCTTGTATTTTTTAATAATACTTTGCACTGTAGCCACTGGAACTTGAAAACATTTTGATATGGCTTTATAGCCCTTTCCTGACTTGTGAGCGGCCACAATGCACAGCCGCAGGTCCTTAGTGAGCTCCTTTGTCTTAGCCATGACTGTCCACAAACCAACTGCAGAGAGCTGCTGTTTTTCTCCTGTTGAGTTGATTAAAACAGCTGTTCCCAATGAATCAGGGTAATTAGGATGCTTTAAAACAGCTTGGACTATTTGGAATGGTATAGAACTTTGGATTTTCCCATATACTGTGACAGTTTTCAAAGGGTATGAATAATTTTGGACATGCCACTTTTTGTTCAAATGTGTATAAAAGCTGAGAAATACTTTTTCCCCACAATGATGCCTCTTGTACATCATCGTGTTATCTCCTGGGAGATGCCTGTGTCGTTTCAAGGCAAAAATATAACTTCTGGTTAAATAAAAGTAAATTTAAGTCAAACTTTGCCAGGGGTATGAATACTTTCGGGCATGACTGTAGTTATAAGAGGAATGCCTTACATCACACATTAGCTAGTAAGGTGCTGCAGGAAATTGCACAATTTACAAACTGCAGAGTTCCTTATCACTCTACTCGAATAAACTGAAGGAAATTAAGCTTTCAACGCCTGGTATCAGTTTACTACATCTCTGACTGTTCACCAGCTGAAAGATACAAGGCTAGTGACTCTAGCAAGCTGAGGTAACAGACCACTAGCGTCCGTCTGTCTGTAAGACTGGGTGCCTTTCTCTGTGTACATTTCAGGTACACATCTAACTCACTGTGGATTTTTGTTACAAACAGGATATATGAAGGATATAAAGACGTCCTTCTGTCGGTGTGATGATAACTGGTATCGGAGTTAATAATGGAAAGTTAGCATTAGCAACAATGGATGTTCAGACTGCTGACAACAAATCCTGCTTAAAATGACTTGAGATTTACAGCATAAGTGTTTACTGTAGAATTCACCCACCACTGAATTTGAATTCTGTTCAGTTGAATATTCTAAATCTGCAGTTGTCATTAATGTTGTGTTCTGTGGTAAATTTGGAGAAAGCACTCGTTAGTTGTGTTGAGCTACTTAAATTGTTTTTGTTTGCAATGGGAGTTGAATAATTTGGATTGAACTGTGTGTGTGATTTCTCTTAAAGGAAAGACTAGAAGTCACATGACAGGATTATAAAAGTTAAAACATTTATAAAACGTTGACACAATATTTCTGCTTTATGTTATAACACAAATGTCTGTTCTAGTATACGTCCTATGACCGTGTATGTAGGTTTATGCTAAACACATTCACGGATATGGATTGGCTTTCGTTGTGCTGTAATTTCAAAAGATAAAGCTGGGTTCTAGGAAAAACGGCTTACAGGCAAGCTGCAAAGCATGCCATGTACTCCCTATGCTGATAATCATCTCATTTGATACTGATGATATGTTGGCATGGTATTAAAAAGCTCTTGGCCCCAGAGATGGGTTTGGATTTACAGATGTTATTTCTGCTCCAGATGAGATAAAAGACATGTATTGGCAAACATGCAAGCTGTGTGTTGTCCCACATCCCTATGAGCCAGTTTCCTAACTAGACTGGAAGGACATACATGTGTGTTAGCCAAATCCAAATGAGCTTCATTGGAAAAAGAAAGGATTGTGTGGACTGAATAACCATAGGGACCATTCACATGCCACTTGTTATTTATGCCAGAAGTAAATAAGGCAAATGCTATGATGAATTTGTTAGGCGAAGGCATTTTTTGTCAGGCAGTGGTTTTTTGGTTTTTTTTTGCAAGCCACCCAGCACATAGATGGTGGTTGACAATCCTCGAAGAACTAAAAATAGCACACTAGGCAGGAGACGCATGAGTTGAGCCTGATACAGATTCTATTTCCTACCCACATCACGATACAGCAGGCGAATGTGTTCAGTCACTGCTTGTGTAGTGTGCCGCACATTTCAGCTCTTGCCAATTTCTTGTGAGATGAATGTGGTTTAGTGGGGGTGACAACAGCCCTGAAAGTCACTCACAATTTACATTTCTTCTGACAGCTTCATATCTGATGTTGCCTAGAAAGCACGCATCTGAATAAGGCATGAATCCTTAGGGTAGAAGACTCTTGATTCCAAGAGAGATGAGGTGGGTATGAGGTTGGAAGGATTAAATGGGGGGAAAAAAAGAAAAAAGAATCCACAGTCACAACAAGATTGCTTCTCCATAAAAGAATGAAAATTAAGGATAAACAAATATAGTGGTGCCTTCTGGGCTAAGTGTAATCTGTCAGCTTGGCCTACATTTCAGGATTGAGTTATTTATATCACAGCTTTTTGCATTAAAAACGTTAAGGCAGTGGCGGGAGTGTTCCGGGTTTGCAAGTTGTGGCAGCCGGTGAAATTCCAAACAAACACACAGAAAGATGCTATAACCCATTATATGTGCCATGTATATTTCAGTGGTTCAGAATCCCACTGATGAGCAAATGCCATAAATAAGGCTCACTGACATTAGTATGCGCAAACCAGGCCTTCCATTCATCCCTGCAGGGCCGACCACTAACCTGTCAGCGCCCTCGGGGAGCCTGATTTTCAAATGTAATGATGCCCAAGTCAGTTAAAGCCCTGTTGTCAATTTGGAGAGAGAAAATGTTAAGCCAAGCACATATTTGTTTGTTTTCACCCCTGTGCACTGGGGGAGGTCCTCCTCATGCTGGGCCAAGATGAAGCACTCATCACATCCTGTCTACTCCAGGAGGCTTGATAGACTTCTACTCTGCCTCTGGCAATAGCAGCACTTAAAGGAGGTGGTTACTGTATTTCCCCCCCACTGAGACAGGCAGTAAATATCTCCAATATCAGCTGCCAAAAGAGCAGCATTTGTTGTGAAAGAACAAGAAAATATTGCTGAATTTATTCAGAAATGTCCCTCACCATGACTTGGGTTGAGTAAAATCTTAGGAGAACATCTTGAGGGAGTTCTGGGTGGCAGCAGTGTGAGCTATTATCCTGACTTAAGTATACCACCAACTTAAGCAATAAACAAATTCCTCAAGCATTTAAAAAAAAATCCCACTGGTACGTATTTCTTACCTCCAGGGCAGTGACGTGGGCAACCATGTGACTTGCACCAATTGCAGTCAGGGGGCGGTCTATCACAGATGGGAGGAGGTCTCTGAGCAAGTGATCAGGAGCAGTTGACCAAACAAAAGACCAAATCTATTTGGTTTAAAGAATACTTTTGGTTTAATAGAGCAAGAGACACCTCCCCCCCCTGTTTTTTTTTTGTTGTGGGGCATCTGGAGAGTGTCTCCTTACTAATATAGAACAAGATACCACCACCCCCCCCCACACACACACACAATTTGAAATTAACACCGTGTAGCAGTTTTTATTATACATGAAATATTAAAAGATAGACATTAAGTTTGACACCAAAAAAATCAATATGACAGTCAAAATATCTTAAAGAATGATATATAGCTTTGGAAAACAGTTTTTAACAGTGGAGATTTTGCTGTGCATGGTTACAGACAGCATGGCTTGTTAGAAAATAGATGCAAAGGCGCACAGCTGGGCTCAAAGAGAATGTTCATCATGATACTGTACGCTACGTGTCCAGAAGCCCAGGTGTGCATGCTTTGCAGAACTGCACAGCAAAAAAGTACAGACTAAATTCCAAAAGTGCTGTGGCTGGGGACAGCCTGGAAAGACAAAATAAAAATAAAATATTATGTCTATCAAAAATACTGTATATTAAAAATAACCTGAACGTGATGTGCAATTCTGCAGTTATCAGAACGTTTTACAACGGAGCTGCTTTCAAATATTTGCTGCATGTCTGCCATGATATCTGACTATGAAAGAGCCAAATCTAGGCCATTGAGCCATATGGAAGAAAAATGGCCTACAATTGGAGGTTGTATGAAAATGCACCAGAGCCTTTCAGTAAGGGCGTGAAAAATGAGAGCCTGTGGGTACGTGGACCCCTGTACCTTGTGTACAATGGTGGCTTGAATGGCCCTCCAGAAGGAACACAGCAGGGCAAATGAAATGTAATGTTTATAGGGCCAAAGAGGGCACCGGGTGGGACACCTAGAGCATTTGTCACAGTGACAGTAAAAAGAAAAATCATAAAGTGAACTAGGGGGGATTTAGAGCCCTATTTGTCAAAGCTGAAAGACGCACGGCCTAAGGTCATCCGTCAGCAACCACTCTCAACCTTTCTATCCCAAAGGGTCAAGGAGGATTTTGTAGATAATTAGATTTTTCATGGCTTCTTGAAAAAAGATGAGGTTTTTATTAAGTGATTTAGGTTTGAATTTTGGTGGATACAGGCACTTGCATTGTGGGAAAATGCTTCCTTATTTAATGCCAGATTCACTGGGCTTTGAAAATTCTTTCCAGGAGAACCCAGCCTGATTGTTTTTCTTCCCCCCATGTCTGTTCTCTCTTGTGTTTCCTTAGAGATATGTGGTTCACACTGAGTTGACTTGCTTTGAGGATTTTATGTTGATGCCTTCTGACACTGTAGTTTTAAATCCTCCTTTACTTTTGAAGCATTTGCTCGATGTCAGGAAGCAGAGCACGCACCGATTTGCTGCAGTTTGAACCGAGTGGGTGGAGGTACGAGAGAACACCATTAAACGCTATTATAGTATTTTTCTTTCTGTTCCACAAATCGGACTCCCTTCAATCAACCAAGCAGACAAAAATGAATGTAAATGAGCCAGCAACGGTGTTGAACAGAAAATCTGACACAGTAGCTTACTTTATTGAAGAGACTGCATCTCTCCATAAGACCTAGGTGACCTTCAAATGCTTCAAATGAGGTTTTGAAATACAAGTTACCTTTTTTTTTTTTTAATATATAAATAGCTCCAATAAGACTAAGATGTCTTCCACTTAGCCTCAGCTAGATGCTTTTGCAATGTAGTTTCACCAAGCAACAATAAAACACGCCTCGCTATGTTTATTATGTGATGTTTCTTTTCTAATTACTCCAGTTAGTCTAATATGTCCAGGCTTACAGGCTTGACTCTTTTCGATGTCTAAATATAAACAATGCTCTAATTGTAGTTCTATTTTAATAAGTAATTTGTGGCAGACCATTTTCACCTTTAGTCTAGGTTCAGCAGTGTAAAATTAGCTCCACTCTGATACGAATCTAGCACATCATAATGCTTAAACAAAGCTATAATGTCATTTATTTCCAATTTCCAACTTATCACATTTAAAAACAAAACGTGTGTATGTTGGATTTGATGATTTTATACCATATTTGATGGCTAAATGCCACTATCACCACAAACATAGCTCTACTGTACCATGCTCACCATACTTTACCATCAGCTGGCTAACGAAGTAGCTTTAGGATCACACATCACATTTTTTTAATATTCATGTTCTAAAATAAATGATAAATTCTAGGTCTGTATTTGACACACTGTCCTTATATATTTAGCTATTTGGGTGCTGCTAAGGTAGCGGGCTAGGGGTACTAAACCATTAGAAGTTCTCAGAAATACATGAAAAACTACGTTTAACATTTGCTTAATTGTGATAAATTCACACTGAAACTATTTTTATTTACGATTTAATTTTTCCTTAATGTACTTGTCATTTTTTTCCGTCCTCGACCTAGCAACTAGGTGTCTAGCATTTAGCCCAGTATAAACAAACTACCATTTTACATATTCCAGTACTACACTAACTTTTACATATTCCAGACATCACTGGCATTGGAGACACAGAAACCGTGTAATGTTTGCCGTCTGCAGCATAGGGCTGCTCAGTTGGGTTCTGTTTAAGGTTAAGGTTAATTAAATCAGTGCTGTATTAAGCTTGAATCCAATTGTACTTTTACCGTTTTATGACTTGGGAAAGCAAGGCAGTTGAAGTATGGCTTTTGTAGCTTAGGCTAGAGGTATACTTCCTTTATGGCCATGCATTTGCCTAGACAACCGGCTGCATTGTGAACGTAACCGTTCACAACACTTATAATGCATGTTATGTACGTGTGTCACTTAGTGAGGCTTCCACTAGAGGGCGGACTACTGTTTGTCCAGCGTTTTTAGACGTGCATGGACATAATGGTCTCAGATTTGTTTTTGTTTATTTTTGCGGATTTCCATGTCTACTTTTAAAACAATACTGATCTCACGTCAGCTGTTCTGACGAGCTAACCGTGTCCTTGCCACTGTGGATAAATCATAAGTCACAGGGACATCTAGGTATACGCGAATGTGTAGTTAACGGCTAACGAGTATACCTCAGGGCTTGAATTCCAGAACAGTTAACAAGTCTGTCTAGTAACAGTTAACTAGTATATGTCTAACCTTAGGGTTTGAGTAAAGTGCTTTGTGAAAACGTCTGTTGTTAAAAAGGCTATATGAATAAAATTCTACTTGGTACGCTACAATAATATTGTAAAGCCTCTCCTCCATGAGATTTGTGTACGGAACTGACTTACAGTGCTGTCACTTAACCACAAGCATGGGTTTTTGTGATGAAGGCCCATTGCTTTTTAACTCCCTTAAAAGACAAAGATGTATAATACATAGAAGTATAGAAGTAAAAAGTTTTTTTACCTATTCTTTATTTCTAAGTGGGTCGTGTACCATGGATAAGCAGAGGTATACTGTTTGTGGGTAGGAAATTGCAGGAACAAGTCTATGGTTACTTATTTGTCTTCACAGTTTGGGACAAAGGAGAAAAAGTGCAGGCCGAATTCCTCATCTAGGTTCCAATAAAAGAGAGCAAAAAACTTTTCCATTACATTTCCATTAGTGTGACACTTAACTGCAAATGAACTGACAAACACTACAGCTCTTACAGAACATTGGTTTAAATGTCCCTTTTTATCTTCTGGTCTTTGTCAACAATCATTTAATGGTCATATGTCAACCTTCAATGTTGTCATATTATTGGATTATTATTATTATTGGATAATCCAGTATAATGATGTGCCGTAATGGTCAAACATGAGGATGTGTTAATAGTTAATATTTCCATAGAAACTGAAAAATCAAAGCAAACTGAAATCTGAAATTTTAAAAATGACCTTCCTTAGTCGTAATGCAGCTTCATAGAGTCTAGTGTATTCTCTCCCACTTGAGCCATCTGGGTTGTCTTTTCAACAGACATATATAGTTCCACATATTCAACTGTCCCTGCTGGCTGCTGACTGCTACTTGCTGGAGGGTGTATTTTATAAAGATGTTGCCTGTACAAAATGAGTGGGCACCTTGGGCACAAGTTTTGTAACAGATAATCGTCTTTCATTTCTTTTCGTTGAAATCCATTCCAGCTCTTCCTTGCAGATGGTTTTTAGTTCTTAGATATACTTGGGTCAACTTTCTGCACAGCTTCTGTCATTTACTATAATGTGTAGTGTAGGTGACTGCGAGGGCCATTTCGAAAGTCTTCAGGCAACAAAAAGGGTTCTATATAGTGCTAAAAAAGGGGTTCTTTGGTGCACTATGCGTTCTGTGTACCTTTTTTTGAAATCTAAAAAAAAAAAGTTTCTCCAGTCCAAAGAACCCTTTAATCGGACAAAGAGCGGTTTAAACAGCCCAGTGGTTCTTTAAGCTGTCACGGTTCTATGCAGAAATGTTGCTTTTACCAAGAAACTCTTGAAGCTTTTCCGTAAGAGTGTAGTATTGAGTTTGTGTTTTTCCATTCCTGTGTGGTTTAGGCTACTAGGTTAAGCATCTACAAACAAAACATCTTAAAACAAACAGGAAGCCATGGTGGTTCAGGTCAGAATGGGATCTTTGCTGTAAATCCAGCAGCACGTAGCAGATGCACGGGTTGTTTGAGGTACCCCTGTAAATATTTCACTCGCCTTGCAGGGCTCCCAGTCCAAGGCTGTAATGGTGCAGCGTGGCGGGCTGGCAGAAGTGGAGCAGAATAATGGAAACAGATTGGGTCCCCAGATCAATTCCCAGCTCGGTCTCAATCAGTCACGGCAATTATTCATGCCACCATCGGAAAGATAACGGCGAGTTAAAAATAAAGTCGCGGTGGGGGCGGGAGGATTGCCTTAATTACCAACAACATGCTTCCTCGACAGGAAAACACAGCGCCAGGAGACATGACCCCTACACCCATCTCCTAATACGCCTGGTCCCACAAAGCAGAAGCTAGTTTTCTCTCGCTCTGCTGAGGAGTGTAGGGGTTTGTGTGTGTGGTGTGAAAAAGTGGTTCGCTGTAGACTTAAAGGAGTACTTCAGAGTTGTTCAACCTAATCCCCACCTGCTGCATCTGCAACACATGGATGATACAACTACTAAATAAAAAAAAAATACAGAAATTTTAGAACATTTTCCTTGTACTTAGTAGTTCACAAAAAACTGTTATTGGGACACATACAGTACTTTTAACAAGCAATGAAGCCATTGCTGAAACTAAGGAACCAGACAATTTGCTTCTGTCGCTACTCAGAAATGATTGATGTGTGGGTGGGTGGGTGCTTACATCAAGTGTACGGAGTCTGCAGAGTTTTAAAAGGTTATTGACACTCATACAGCTCTATTACAACCAATAGGGATTCTTCTATGGGATCCCGTAAAGAACCCTCTGAAGGAGGTCTTTCTTGTGAATCGTGTAGATTTAATGCAGTCTTATTTTACTTTGGGAATTAAATGGGGCCGGGGGTCCAGCAGAAAGTTCTGGGGGTAATCCTTTCTTTTGCTCCAGACACAGCACAGGAGTGAAACGAAACAACGTTCCTCCAGGACCATGGTGCAACATAGACAGTGCATACAAAACACAAGTGCAACACAAACAAACAAGTGCGGGCAGACAACACAACACAGTACAGACCAGAGAATAATAAATAATTGACGGTAGTGTGCAAATTGTGCAATGTGTAATAAATAGAGTCCAGTGAGGTAGTAAAGTCTCATTTTTGCACAAGCATTTGCACTAATGAGAGACACAGAGAGAGACACAGAGAGAGACACAGAGAGAGACACAGAGAGAGACACAGAGAGAGACACAGAGAGAGACAGAGACTGGTCGTGTTGGACCGGATGCTGCGGTACCTTCTTCCTGATGGCAGGAGGGAGAACAGTCTGTGTGAAGGGTGGGTGGAGTCATCCACAATGCTGGTTGCTTTGCGGATGCAGCGGGTGGTGTAAATGTCCATGACTGAGGGGAGAGAGACTCCGATGATCCTCTCAGCTGTCCTCACAATGCGTTGGAGGGTCTTGCGGTCAGAGGCTGTGCAGGTCCCAAACCAGGCAGTGATGCAGCTGCTTAGGATGCTCTCTATGGTCCCCCTATAGAAGAGGGTGAGGATGGGTGAAGGGAGACGGGCCTTTCTCAGCTTCCGGAGGAAGTAGAGACGCTGCTGGGCTTTCTTGGCTGTAGAGCTGGTGTTCAGGGACCAGGTGAGGTTCTCCGCTAGGTGGACACCAAGGAACTTGGTGCTCTTAACGATCTCCACAGAGGAGCCGTTGATGTTAAGCGGAGAGTGGTCCGGTCTTGATTTCCTGAAGTCAACAACAATTTCCTTGGTCTTCTCTACATTCCAGTGAAGGTTGTTGACTGTACACCAGTCTGTCAGCTGCTGCACCTCCTCTGTGTATGCTGACTCGTCGCCTTTGCTGATGAGACCCAGCACAGTTGTATCATCGGCGAACTTTATGATGCTGTTAGAACTGTGTTTCGCAACACAGTCATGAGTCAGCAGGGTGAACAACAGAGGACTCAGTACACTGCCCTGGGGTGCCCCAGTGTTCATGGTGATGGTGCTGGAGCTGCTGTCCCCGAACCGGACTAACTGGGGCCTCCCTGTCAGGAAGTCCAGGATCCAGTTGCAGAGGGGGGTGTCGAGGCCCAGCAGGCTTAACTTCCTGGTGAGGTTCTGTGGGATGATGGTGTTGAATGCTGAACTGAAGTCTATGAACAGCATTCTGACGTAGGTGTCCTTCTAGTTTGACCATCCACAAATTACACTGCAAGTGCCAGTCACTGGCGCCCAAGCACTCTGTGCAGTTATGGAGCAGGTAGAACACAAATAATGGGCAGTGTTTTTTTTAGAAAGAGCTGTATTCATAATGGATGCATGGTCTCCAAAGATGATATCTGCTAAATCGCATATACATGTTTTACAAATAAGTCAACATGCCTAGAAAACAGCACATTTTTGAACAAGTATTTGCATTTACCCATATGTGTACCAGAATTGACATTTTACACTTACTAACCTTAATACAGGGGATTGCTTTCTGCACCTTTTCCACCTTTTTGTCTGCAGGAAAAAAGCAGCAGCATTCCTGTCGTATTCTATAAACCACAGGCTGATTATTCAGTTATTAATCTCCAAATTCTCTAACAAGCCCAGTTCTAAATTATCTAAATTATTTATGTCTTTGGAACAAAGGCATAAGTTATGCAGTTATGAGAGTGAGGAATAGAGGTGTAGGACTGCATACACACTCCCGCAGTTTAAAGGATTTACAGAACTCCAGTAAGTTGCGTTGCCATTAGGAAACAGGTAACGATACCTTAAGTCAGTCTGTTATTCAACCACTTAATCTGTCTACCCCCTTGATGGAATTGGGTTAAATGAGCTGCTTTCTGTGCAGGGGAAAGTTCTTGATTCATGTTTTTCAGTGTTTTTGTGCCAGTCTGCTAAGAAGGTCTGATGGAAGGTTCAGCCCTGTTCCTTGTAAGTAGCAGCAGTCTACTAGAAAACCATTCCCAAGAGTACAATCCTTAAAGATTTCTGTTCGAGGGACCCTGCTAAAAAGGCGGCAGAGGTGGCTTTTGCTGTGTTCGCCCTGTGTGGGCTCGCTATTTGATTTCTTTTCACATGGCTACAGGAGCTGCCATGATATGTATAATGGATTCTTCATCGATTTTTCAAAACGCTGCTGTTTGCAGGTTTCATGTCAAAGCAGCTGACAATGGAGGCAGAACACAGTTGGGAGATGAAAAGAGGACCTGGTGGAAAAGGTTTCAGCAGAATGTGGTGAAAAACGTAGTGAGTAGTGGATGCAACAGTTATGATGTTTTAAGGAACAATAAATAGAGGATTTTTTAAATTATTATTGTTAAAAATGGAATTCAATGGGAGAAGGTTAGGAAAAAATATATATTGACAAGTTATAATTCTTAGTAGTAGGACTGACTAATGCAAAGGAATGAAACTATTAATTAATGGAGTTTTTTGTACACTGTAAGTGTGGTCATGTAAAGATGAGGGCAAAGCAGAGACGAAAGGGGAACAAGGAGAGATGTAGGCAAAGAAAACACATAATCAACAACCAGGCCTCTGCGTATAGCACTCAACAGCAGTGCCACAGCTGCAAACATCTGGACAAACGTTTATTTAATCAGGAAAAACTGGATATGATTGAATGATCACTAGTTGAGGGGTAGCGGTGGCTCAAGAACCTAAGAAAATCTTACTAACAAACCCCAAGATCCTAAGAAAACATTATAAACATCAATAAATGAATGTTCTACTTCTCTATTCCACTTCAACACGTTGATTCATCAACCTGTGCCTTCGAATAGTAAAGCGGTGGCACACAGAAAGGAACTTTGGGATTTTGAGATGATGTGTGCACCTGACCAAACACTGGCACTCTAGAGTAGCCACACATTAGCTTCACGTTAGGTCTCTGTGCCCAGTGCCAAGCATTCACTATAGGGGTATAAACAGGCTATTTGATCCACATCAAATAGCCTGTCCTCAGTACCTGAATTGAATACTGCTCTTGTGGATGAATGCAATCAGATCCTCACAGCAATGTGTAATAGCCTAAAACAGAAGAATGAATGCAGTCATCAGCAATTTTTTTTTTCTTTGGAAAATGAGTGGATGTCTCCAAATAAGTACGATGCAAATAAGTGATCAAAGGCTGTTTTAGCAATGAAGACCACGAGGCACAAACAACCCAGTGTAAATCATGCTGAAACCTGGACTTTGGGAATTTCCATACTCCACTGTGCAGATTATTATTTTTAATAGGCAGCCAGTAACTAAATTTCTTCTTTGGTAGAATGAGCTCAATATTTAACAAACATTTTACACCAGATCTAAAAGCTTCCATCTGGTGACTTCTGCAGTGGTGGAAAGCAAAAAGCCATTTGTCAAAGACGAGCATGACTTGTAGTAATTGTCTCATTTAAAACACTCTCCATTATTTCTTGCATTAAGCTTAGGAAGGAAGTCGATTTTCAAAAAGAGAGAAAAGACAGCTCAGGAGATACAAGTCTGTATTAATTATGGATCCCTCCGAAATAAAAGTGCCAGCTTTGCCCCTAGCTACTCTCTCTTCATTTGACACAATGAAAGTCAAGAGATTGCCAGGGAGACTTTTTAACATGCCCTAAGCATATGGACCTAAAAGTGTGTGAGCCAGCAGACAATAGCTGGGGGAAAAAAAAAAGTTCTTTCAAGATGGTGTCAAAAACTGGTCGTCAAAAAAGATGTTAGTATGGTCTTGGCGAGTAATAAGATGTAACGGCACTTTACATATTAATGGACAGCTCAGACATTAAATGCCCCTCAATCTATTTGGAGACAAAAGGCGAAGGACTTGTGCATAATGCATGAGTTTTAAGTGCACTAAGGTTTTGCCTGTAATGGCCGTTTGAATCATGAGCTTCAAACCAGGCATCCAGTGAAGAGAGTCCAGAAGGTAAGGAAAGCCACTTGATGAAAGCTGTGTGTCTCTTTGAAGCCAGCTGACCAACTGTGTCTGGCACTCTAACATGTTTGATGCCAGGCTGAGTGGCATATCTGCAGGAACTGCATGTTCCATCATTTTGTTTGATTTTGAATCACTGGACACATCATGAATACAAACAGGTCCCCCTCATACAGCCAAAACCGCTCTGTACTGTCAAGGCATGGGCTCCACAAGGCCTCTAAATGCGTCCTATGGTATCTGGCACCAAGACATTAGCAGCAGATCCTTTAAGAAATGTGAGTTGTGAGGTGGCCCCTCAACGAATCCCATCAGTCAGCCTTGGCCGGCCATGACCCTGTTCCCGGTTCACCTGTTGTACCTATGGTAGGAACCAACCACTGCATCAACCACTACATTAAACTTAAAACTGACTGGTTACTTGCTAATATGTATGGCTGGCTAATATGTATATCCCACCTCTTGGCAGATGCCATAGTAAAGAGATGATCAATGTGATTCATGTCACCTGTTGGTTTTAATGTTCTAGCTAATTGGTGTATATACTGTTGCTATTGAAGTAATTCAACAGCCCATTACAAATCAGGTTTACAAATGTTCAGCTGTTTATGATAAACGTGTGGTAAATAAACAAATGGCTTAACACAACTGATGACTAGTGCTTTCCCCATATTCAACCTTTAGTGACTACTGCACCCTCAGAATTATTCAACACCCTGAATACAATCAACCATAAGAGCACACATTTTTGGGGAGATACGGTTGGAAGCATCACCAGGTGCCACCAAATTCTGAAGGAGGCCTGTTGCACATAAAAGATCATACCTGCAGATGGGACAGGAGGTTCAATCTAAGTAACTGTGTTATCTGACTGCAGTGGAGGACCAGGCCGCGGGATTAACCCTGCAGTTGATGGCGAGCTCACAGCTAACCCCTGCAAGGGTGACTTCTGACATTTTGGTTAATCCCGCTGTGATTATTGCTCAGGTCAGATGTTAAGGGTTTGCGCGCAAAGGCACATTACCGAATACCGCTGAGAGTCCTCAAGTGCTGGGTGTCCAAATCCTTTAGAAAGTGTCCGTAATCTCCAAGTGATGACCCACACTCCTTCAGGAGATGGAGTTCAGTTATCTAAATCCATCACTAATCCACACCGCATCCCAGTGGAAAACAATTCAACTCTTCCACCTTTATCCAGCTGCACAAATCTGAAATGATTCCTAGCCAGATCTCATCCTAAATCCTGCAATGTGTGAACTCCACAGTAGTTTAGATGTAGAAGAAGAGAAATTAGTATGCATGTTTCTTCATTTTTTTTTTTTTTCTCTCTGCTAGTAGTAGTTTTTTGTGACTGCCATATGTAAATGTGCTTAAATGCATTCCTTAATAAATAGGAGTATTTATTCATGGTTGCACAGCTTGGAGCTTCAGAGTGGATTATAGATGTTTTAGATATACAATGTGTCAAGAATGTGCGCACATATGCTCATCTAATGTTTCTTCTTAAGGGGTTTTATTATTATTATTATTATTATTTATTTTTATTATTATTGTTTTTTTTGCAGCAGCCTTTACTCCTTTGGGAAGGCTTTGCATGAGATGCTCGGATACTGTTGTGAAGAGTGAGTTCAGGTATTGATGCTGGATGACCAATTGTAAGCTGGATTCACCACTTTAATTAGTAGAGATGTCTGGATACTTTTGGACATGGTGTAATGCTACATTAGAGTAACTGCATACTCTAATGCACAGTACAGTCCTCTCTGACTACATTTATCAAATGATACGGTGGTTAATACAGCTAGGTGTGCATTCTGGCTTTTATCTAGAAGCAATAGTAAGTGGTACTGCCTCCATCAACATGGCAATTTCTGCCTTGCTGTGTATAGTAGTGGCATGCAACAAAGTGCACTTGAGTGTTTTTCCTGTTGTAATGTAATTGGTATTGATTGTACCTTCAAAAGGGTCGATATGCATCTATTTTAATCCTCAGTTCATAACCATGGCTGGACAACCACTTTCTTAAGTGTTGAAGTTATTAGGGTTGTAATGTTCTTGCTGAAACGCAGAACAGCAACGATTATAGCAAGACTGAAGGCAGTCGGGATTGTTGGGCCAACAAATGCATTGGATGGATGGATGGATGGATGGATGTCTGCCGCACTGGCTTTTTTTTTTTATCTCCCTGGGTACGGAATGAGAAATGTACATAATTCTTACTGACTTTAGTATTATTCATACAAGATGAAGTTCTGTAGAGGGCCGCTGGACATCTTTTCCATTCACGCTATGCTTGTAAACGTCTGGGTGATTCAGAAAGCTCAAAGAAAATGTTGTTCTTTTCAAAAGGCAAAGACGCTGATATGAATTTCTGTTCCACGAGGCGGGACAGCAATGTAACAAAAATGCTTACCATGCAGGGCACGCTGTGATGCCTCAGTATTCAGGACAATTGACACATTCCTTGCAGAATTGTACTCGTACTCGTCCTTGAACAGGCATCTAGCAATCCTAAACTCCTGCATTTTTGTGTGTTTGCAGAATTGAATCCTACCCCTGCTTTCTACAGAACAAAGTGTGAGATAACTAGGGCTGCACAATAAGGATATAAAATGTGATGTTTGATTTAAAGTTTTCGTCAATGTCATGATGAGCGTTTTTTTTTTTTTTTTTTTTTTTTTTTTTTTTTTTTTTTTGCACTTTAAGTTAAGATTTTAGTTAAAATACAGGTGGTAATCTGATAACCAGCTAGACTGCCCTCACAAAGCCAGCCTTCAGGTCTTGCACAGGACATTTTTGTAAGGGTGTGAAGATCTCAGTAGAAGCAAATAGCCAACGCTTAGTTTTGTCGGGTAGATTCATCTCTGGGGCTGCAGTAAACACATTAGCACTGAAATTCTGAAGAACGACAGCCAGAGTGTAGTTAATACCCCTCTTTTCTCACAGGGAAGTCATAAAGGAAAACAAAAAACACTGAACCTATCCTTTAAGAGCCTGTTAGTGTGGAGTGTCAGCCCCCTGAGCTCTCGGCTCTGAGCTGGAGGGTCTTGGCAAGGAACAGGAGTAACTGATGAATGAATTGACATAGCAGTCCAGATTATTGCGTCAAGCAAGGGCAGAGGGGGGGGGGGGGGGGGGGGGCATATATGCCACAGTCATGCAAAAACCTTGCATCTCCATTTTTAATTTTTCGTGCATCTGGCAGTTGTTCTTTACGTTTGT
This sequence comes from Salminus brasiliensis, assembly GCF_030463535.1. Taxonomy (NCBI): domain Eukaryota; kingdom Metazoa; phylum Chordata; class Actinopteri; order Characiformes; family Bryconidae; genus Salminus; species Salminus brasiliensis. The sequence continues at coordinate 25,859,036 of NC_132895.1, forward strand.
ATCAATATTTCTTGATAAATGGACTAATAGAAATGACAAAGCAAATCAGTTTTAAATTGACTTCAGGGTTATTTTTTCTTCTTCTGTGAAGTTGCTATTTGAGGTTTTTGTCTGAAAGTGATGATCTTGTCCACACAAACCAAACTTCTGTCCTCATGAAACAAATATCCTACCTGATGCACACTTAGTGTTGCCACATAAGAACCATTGTTGGTTCCATTAAGAACCTTTTAAGTAAAAGAGGTTTTTAAGCTTTCAATGATTTAAGAAAGTCAAGATTCTTTACCAATTTAAATGTTCCTCACACTCACAGCTTCTTCACAAAAAAGGTCCTTTATGGAACCATAGTACTGTGATGGACATTTAGTAACTTCCACACACTGTGGAACATGAACTATGAAGTGTGCTAATATTAGTGACTCACAATAAAACTTTTACCAGATTAATGAGAAGTCCCTCTCCTCCTAGAAACGGAGATTCTGATTGGTTTTGTGTCTGAGTTCGACTGTCTGTTGTCCCACCCACAGAAATAGAGATTCCGATTGGTTCTGCTGCAAAATTGGACTCTGTTGCCCCAATCCCAGTTAAAATAAAGGTTCTGATTGGTTCTGCTGTGGAGTTTGGCTGTCTCCCGGTTTGTGTGAGGGTGGAAATTGCAGCTACAGTGTGTTCATGTACATTAATACAGAAATGCTTACTTATTTAGCAAGATCAGTAGATGGCCTTAATAGCCTGTAATCCCCTTTTAGTTCACCGTACGACTTAAAACTCCCGCAGCCACGACATCCTAACTACGATGGATATACCTTTGTGTCCCCAGTGTCCTCTTTTATATGAAAAACATGGAAATATGGGCACCCTAGCATTTGGATCAAATGTAAGATGATATCCGAGACACGATCAACCAGGTGTGTTTAAACTTGTGATTGGTACTGTATGCCTGGGAAAAATGTCCTGTTTGAATGACACCCAAGCTTCAGCTTTCTCACAGAAGGCATAAGGTTTTCTACTAGGATTTCCTGATACTTGATGGGCTTCACCTTGCCCTCCACACACTGCAGGTTTCCAGTGCCAGAGGAAGCAAAGCAGCCCCAGAACACCATTTTTAAAATCTCCTGCTACTGGTGCCTTTTCTCTGCAAGGCAAAACATATTGCGTTAAATATTGTGAATGAGATTTGATATTTTTACTATATAAACTGCCCCTACTACAAAATACAAAAACCCAAATAAAGTGACATTTTGTTATGCATGGAGCTTTTAGTTTGGTATCTAAATTGCAGATATGTCAGTCTCATATTCTACTGTGTCAAGGTGAACTGTGCCAGAACTCAGAACAGGTATGCCAAAAAAGAAAACAATAGAACATTAGTTTTAAATTGAAGTTGGACAGGAAGAGATTGACACTTAAGAGGGTTATTTTTCATAAAAGCGCTCCCGCAGCGCACACTGTGGGGCTTAGTAAAACTCCTGGTGCCAGTGAATCACTTAGAGCTGGATTTCTGCCAGAGGGCTAGTTTTCTTAAAAGGGGTTTAAAAAGGACTGCCAAAGAGGGGCAAGTACCTGAGCTTCAGCTAATTCATAGAAAGAACACTTGCCTGCCCTGAATATGTTCTGTGATCCTGTTCATAGTAGTGGTCTTTCCTCCTGAGGAACATCTCAAACGTCTAGATTTATTAGAACTCTATTCTTCTGATATTTTGCTAAAACTAATCCAGCAGTACAAACTGTAAGTCATAGGGATGTTGTCATTAAAACAGTGAGTGGTGGCTCAGTGGTTAGCGTTCCAGACTATTGATGACAGGGTTGTGGGTTCGATACATGGGCTCGGCAAGCTGCCACTGTAGGGCCCTTGACCAAGGCCCTTCACCCTCTCTGCTTCCCGAGCACTAAAGTTGGGTGTGTGTGTCTGGGTGTGTGTCTGGGTGTGTGTCTGGGTGTGTGTCTGGGTGTGTGTCTGGGTGGGTGTGTGATAATTATTCTATTAATATAATAATTATTATATAATTATAAGATGGCATCATTGTTTTGGAAGACTTGAGAGAGATGTACTGGCCCAGATGAATAGATTGTCAGGCAGAGGAGGTGGAGTATGCATAATCTACCAGGATACACTAGATATTATTCAAAAACACTAACACCTTCACTTCTTTTGAGATTTTCTACATTAATATATCAAATCCGGTCACAAATAAAAATACATTCACATTGATTAATATTTATAGGCCTCCAGGGCCCTATTCTGAATTTTTAAAATAATTTAGTAATTTTGCTGCAGACTTGGCAGTGACCAAGTTCTAATAGGAGACTTAATATTCATTTTGAAAAAGCAGACGATCCATTAACAAAGGTGTTTGTTTTAATCTTAGATTCTGTCAGAATCACACAAAATGTTACTGGACCCACACATTACTGTACCCATACCCTAGATTTAGTCCTGACCCTGGGTGTTAGCATTGGTCATCTAAATATTCTACCTCAAAGCTCCGTAATATCAGACCATTATCTAATCTCCTTTGAGTTTCATCTTGGGCAAAATGTTCATTTTTCCCCCTCCGCCACTGTCTAAAGCGCGCAATAACCCCAATGACCGCTGTACAGTTTACTGAAAACCTGCCACTCCTATCGACCTTAGCTTACACTCAGTCAGACCAAACTGAGCTAGTTAAATGAACAAACGATCTAGAAAATACCCTCCGATCAACCTTAGACAAAGTAGCACTGGTTGAAATGAAAATGACAAGGCAAAAAGGCTCTGTCGTACAATGATCATACTCCTACCTTAAACAGTGCGGAAACTAGAGCGTAAATGGCAGACGACCAAACTAGAGGTGTTTGTACAACAAATTGTACAACCTGTACACTTGACCCAATTCCCTCTAAATTGCTAAAAGAAATACTCCCAATCATAATCGGACCTCTTTTAACAATAGTAAACTCATCCCTTGGACTAGGGCAAGTACCCAAAACCCTTAAATTAGCAGTCATAAAACCTTTAATCAAAAACCAAATATTGATCGTAGTGTATTGTCTAATTACAGACCCATCTCCACCTTAACATTTATATCCAAGATATTAGAAAAAGCTGTGGCCCAACAACTCATACCTTATAGCTTATACCTGAGTAAAAATGACATGTATGAGAAAATTTAATCTGGATTCAGACCCAATCACAGCACAGAGACAGCCCTAGTGAAGATTACAAATGATCTCCTTCTTGCTTCTGATCAATGCTATGTATCTTTATTAGTCCTACTAGACCTTAGTGCAGCCTTTGATACAATAGATCATACTATATTACAAGAAAGATTAGGTGGTTAAAATGGTTGGAATCACAAACAGCCCTATCATAATTCAAATCATATCTAACGGAGCGCTATCAGTTTGTAAAGATAAAAGATTTATCTTCAAATTACACAGAAGTAAGATCTGGAGTTCCGCAAGGCTCAATTTTAGGTCTGCTATTATTTACATTATACAGGTTACCACTGGGCTTAGTTATAAGCAGACATGGCGTTAATTTCCATTGTTATGCAGATGACCCACAGCTCTATATATCAGCCAAACCTGACGATAAATTTAGATTACAGAAAATGGAGGACTGTGTAAAGGATATAAAACTCTGGATGTGACCAAACCGAGGTTCTCCTTTTAGGTCCAAAAGACACTAGAAATAAACTATCCGACTTAATGTTAGACTTGGCTGATGCTTCTATTATTCCTGGTCTAGCAGCTAAAAATCTTGGCGTCACATTCAACTCAGATTTATCATTTGAGCAACATATAGCTAATATTAGTAGAACAGCCTTTATGCAGCTTAGGAACATCTCCAATCTAAGAAACTCCTTATCACTACAAGACGCAGAAAAGCTAGTACATGCTTTTATTACCTCAAGGCCAGATTACTGTGATGTACTTTTGTCAGGTTGTTCCAGCAGGAACCTCAATAAACTTCAGCTGGTTCAAAATGCTGCAGCCAGGGTCCTTACTAAAACTAGAAAATGTGACCATCAGTCCAGTTCTATCAGCACTTCATTGGCTCCCAGTTGAATTCCGTATTGAATAAAAAATTCTTCTATTAACATACAAAGCCCTACATGGCCTCGCTCCTGAGTACCTGCAGGATCTTATTACATATTACGAACCATCAAGAACACTTAGATCTCAGAGAGCTGGACTCTTACTCCTTCCCAAAATTCAGAAAACCTCAGCAGGGGGAAGAGCCTTTTCTTAAAAAAGCCCCCCAACTCTGGAATAACCTTCCAGATAATGTTCGGGACTCAGACACAGTCTCAATCTTTAAATCTAAGCTGAAAACTCATCTGTTTAGTTTAGCTTTTGGAAATTAATGTTTCCCCTTAAATGTTGAAGGTCCAGGGGTTCACGGACACAGGGAATTGTAGTACACTGAGATGCTGGAGCTGTCGTCTCACTGCTTGCACGCGATCACTCAGGTTTGTGGACGGTGGAGCAGATGGACACTAGTGTTTCAGGGTGCTCCCCTGTCTGTGTTACCTTCTGGCTCTCTCCTTTTAACTAGGCTGTTATAATCAGACCTGCCGGAGTCGTCAGAGACACCATGATACCTCTCAACATTCTCTGCTTTCCATAAAATCCTCTCAGAACTAACTCTCTCATTTTACCTTCTCCAAGTAAATGGCCACCCAGCCCGACCTGCTGGAAGATTGCCCGCTGAGGTCCCCTCTATCTGCGTCTGACCAGCTGCCACCTACCAGTCCGACCATCATGCCCCCCCCCCCCACCACCACCCATACCAGACCAGCGGCACACCCTCCTACCACTGCTACCTGTTTAATTACCATGTTAAAACCTAAATGGACTTGTAACTATCTGACACTATTAATATCACCACTATTAACTATCTGTTGTATCTGGTTTGGTCATTTTTATCAATAATGTTTATACAGCTCTGACCAGAGGAGGACGGGTCAGGTCCCCCTTGTGAGTCTTGGTTCCTCCCAAGGTTTCTTCCTCCAGCTCTGAGGGAGTTTTTCCTTGCCACTGTCGCCGTTGGCTGCTCACTGGGGGTCTTTGATCCTTCATGTCTTACTTCAGTTCTTTTTTGTCTCTGTCTTTTACTGATTACTGATTACAGTGAGGAAAATAAGTATTTGAACACACTGCGACTTTGCAAGTTCTCCCACTTAGAAATCATGGAGGGGTCTGAAATTTTCATCTTAGGTGCATGTCCACTGTGAGAAACATAATCTAAAAAAAAAAATCCGTAAATCACAATGTATGATTTTTTAATAATTTATCTGTGTGTTACTGCTGCAAATAAGTATTTGAACACCTGTGAAAATCACTGTTAATATTTGGTACAGTAGCCTTTGTTTGCAATTACAGAGGTCAAACATTTCCTGTAGTTTTTCACCAGGTTTGCACACACTGCAGCAGGGATTTTGGCCCATTCCTCCACACAGATCTTTTCCAGATCAGTCAGGTTTCTGGGCTGTCGCTGAGAAACACGGAGTTTGAGCTTCCTCCAAAGATTTTCTATAGGGTTTAGGTCTAGAGACTGGCTAGGCACTCCAGAACCTTGATATGCTTCTTACGGAGCCACTCCATGGTTATCCTGGCTGTGTGCTTTGGGTCATTGTCATGTAGAAAGACCCAGCCACAACCCATCTTCAGTGCTCTAACTGAAGGAAGAAGGTTGTTCCCCAAAATCTCGCAATACATGGCCCCAGTCATCCTCTCCTTAATACAGTGCAGTTGTCCTGTCCCATGTGCGGAAAAACACCCCCAAAGCATGATGCTTCCACCCCCATGCTTCACAGTAGGGATGGTGTTTTTGGGATGGTACTCATCATTCTTCGTCCTCCAAACACGGCGAGTGGAATTAAGACCAAAAAGTTCTATTTTGGTCTCATCTGACCACAGAACTTTCTCCCATGACTCCTCTGGATCATCCAAATGGTCATGGGCAAACTTAAGACGGGCCTGGACGTGTGCTGATTTAAGCAGGAGAACCTTCCGTGCCACGCATGACTTTAAACTATGACGTCTTGGTGTATTACCCACAGTAACCTTGGAAACAGTGGTGCCAGCTCTCTTCAGGTCATTGACCAGCTCCTCCCATGTAGTTCTGGGCTGATTCCTCACCTTTCTTAGGATCATTGATACGCCACGAGGTGAGATCTTGCATGGAGCCCCAGTCCGAGGGAGATTGACAGTCATGTTTAGCTTCTTCCATTTTCTAATGATTGCTCCAACAGTTGATCTTTTTTCACCAAGCTGCTTGGCAATTGCCCTGTAGCCCTTTCCAGCCTTGTGGAGGTCTACAATTTTGTCTCTGGTGTCTTTGGACAGCTCTTTGGTCTTAGCTATGTTAGTAGTTGGAATCTTACTGATTGTGTGGGGTGGACAGGTGTCTGTATGCAGCTAACGACCTCAAACAGGTGCTTCTAATTTAGAATAATAAGTGGAGTGGAGGTGGACTTTTTAGAGGCAGACTAACAGGTCTTTGAGGGTCAGAATTTTTACTGGTTGGCAGGTGTTCAAATACTTATTTGCAGCAGTAACACACAAATAAATTATTAAAAAATCATACGTTGTGATTTCCGGATTTTATTTTTTAGATTATGTCTCTCACAGTGGACATGCACCTAAGATGAAAATTTCAGACCCCTCCATGATTTCTAAGTGGGAGAACTTGCAAAGTCGCAGTGTGTTCAAATACTTATTTTCCTCACTGTATGTAAAGCTGCTTTTTGATGACAACAGTTGTAAAAAGCTAATAAATACAAATAAATTTGACTTGACTAGGAAGGTTGCTACCCTATACATGAATCAGCCTCTCTGATGATCAGCACTTCATTACTGTGTGTGAGAGTTTTGCAAAAACTGTATTGCAAAAAATTACATCTGATGTCAGATTTCTGTTCTGTGGCTGTCTAGGTCACCGCCAAATAAGCTCTCCTAACCGCTCCTAAAGACTCCCAAGACTATTCCCTCGACTCTGCGCTCTCGGGTACACTGCTTTATCCTCTGAACCTGTGATTTGAGCCTCGGTTAGCTGGAACACGGACTGTGCTGTGGTGTTTAGCGTGCTAGCTAACTTATCGAGTGCTAGCTGACCAAACACAGCAGACCCTGTCTCTCAGTTGACCTTTCTGTTTCTCAACACCAGTCGCTCGACTTCTCTCTCAGACACACAGAAGGTTTTCTGGTCAACGCTTGTGTGGGAGCTCAGCAGTTAGTAGACGGTTATCCTGCTAACTGAGCTAATGCTAACCTCCTGGTACAGAGCAGCTTAACACTTCCAGTTGTTTTCAGACTGACGGTTTAACACTTATTGAAGGACTAATATACAGTTGTACTTGTCCACTTGTCCGTTTTTCACCCTGTTAGCAAACATTTTTTCAGTTTTGAGAAGGCAGGTTGAGGTGGTACAGGTAACTTAAATGAAAATTCAGCTGCAGTTGATTAGAACATGGTTAAAGAGGAATTCAGAGGAGTGTGTATTAAACCTTCCGACATTTTAGTTTTTAGTCTGCACTAGATTTTTGCGAGCAGCATTAGGAGCTAACTAAGACTAAGCCTCAGAAGGAAGATTGTCAAGTCAAATTTATTTGTATTTATTAGCTTTTTACAACTGTGGTAAGAGGGTGTGTCGTTGGTATGGGTGGTGGGGGGTGGGGGGCCTGATGGTTGGACTGGTAGGTGGCAGCTGGTCAGACGCAGATAGAGGGGACCTCAGCGGGCAGTCTTCCAGCAGGTCGGGCTGGGTGGCCATTTACTTGGAGAAGGTAAAATGAGAGAGTTAGTTCTGAGAGGATTTTATGGAGAGCAGAGAATGTTGAGAGGTATCATGGTGTCTCTGACGACTCCGGCAGGTCTGATTATAACAGCCTAATTAAAAGGAGAGAGCCAGAAGGTAACACAGACACGGGAGCACCCTGAAACGCTAGCATCCATCTGCTCCACCGTCCACAAACCTGAGTGATCGCGTGTAAGCAGTGAGACGACAGCTCCAGCATCTCAGTATACTACAGTCCGTGAACCCCTGGACCTGCAACCTTTATCTAAGGGGAAACATTAATTTCCAAAAGCTAAACTAAACAGATGAGTTTTCAGTCTAGATTTAAAGATTGAGACTGTGTCTGAGTCCCGAACATTATCTAGAAGGTCATTCCAGAGTTGGGGGGGGCTTTTTTAAGAAAAGGCTCTTCCCCCTGCTGAGGTTTTCTGAATTTTGGGAAGGAGTAAGAGTCCAGCACCCTGAGATCTAAGTGTTCTTGATGGTTCGTAATATGTATAAGATCCCGCAGGTACTCAGGAGCAAGGCCATGTAGGGCTTTATATGTTAATAGTTCTACTAATATTAGCTATATGTTGATCAAATGATAAATCTGAGCCGAATATGACGCCAAGATTTTTAGCTGCTAGACCAGGAATAATAGAAGCATCAGCCAAGTCTAACATTAAGTCGGATAGTTTATTTCTAGTGTCTTTTGGACCTAAAAGGAGAACCTCGGTTTTGTCACTGTTGAGGAGAAGGAAGTTATGTGACATCCAGAGTTTTATATCCTTTACACAGTCCTCCATTTTCTGTAATCTAAATTTATCGTCAGGTTTGGCTGATATATAGAGCTGTGGGTCATCTGTATAACAATGGAAATTAACGCCATGTCTGCTTATAACTAAGCCCAGTGGTAACCTGTATAATGTAAATAATAGCAGACCTAAAATTGAGCCTTGCAGAACTCCATATCTTACTTCTGTGTAATTTGAAGATAAATCTTTTATTTTTACAAACTGATAGCGCTCCGTTAGATATGATTTGAATTATGATAGGGCTGTTTGTGATTCCAACCATTTTAACCACCTAATCTTTCTAGTAATATAGTATGATCTATTGTATCAAAGGCTGCACTAAGGTCTAGTAGGGCTAATAAAGATACATAGCCTTGATCATAGGCAAGGAGGAGATCATTCGTAATCTTCACTAGGTCTCTGTGCTGTGATTGGGTCAGATTGTAGATGTATATGTGAAAAGATGTGCAGAAAGATTTAAGATTTATTATTATAATAATTCACAATTGACAATGTCCAGGTCATGGTGCAACTGCATAAAGAAGACACCCGCTCCTGTAGGATTGAGAACACAGAGCCGCCTTCACAAGTTAGAGGTTAAGATTCAAAACGTTCCTGTTATGGCAGCAAATATATCCCCACAAGCAAGATTTATTAAAGTGAAGGTGGCAGGGTACACTGTAATCTTCTATGTCTCTTACTGACAAGTACTTTTTATCAAGAGGCAAGTTAGGATAAACAGGGGTGGGAAGAGTCCAGAAAGTCAGAAAACAGGAGCACAGAGTACATGCTTTTGGTTGCATTTTCATATTGCATAAACATTGGCACAGTCAACACATTTAAATAGCATATAACCAAGTCAAATCAGAAGACTCTGGGGTGTGAGTCTGAGACAAAGGTCAAGTGGAGAGTTTTAGCTTAATCTCATTAATCTCAATGCAAGCATTGCATTGAACAAAAACAAAGCCCTTCTAAAAAACCCATCAGGTTTTCTTGCACTGATTCAAAGTACCCTCTGCCACGCATTACCTCCCTTCCAGGTCAGTGTAGGACTGGTGTTATGGTCCTGAACAACCAGTGAAGGTGAACTTTGTAGAGCTGGCGCCGGACATAAGCTCCTTTCTTCCAGGGTGGCTGGTGTGCCACATATTCTAATGAGAAAATGGCTTTCGCTGTAAGAGCAGCTTATATTATATAAGAAATGCACCCGCAATTTATTCCTCACTGCTTTCCGTCTTTGAGGATAAGGTTCTTTATGGGAAGAGTACCATCATTAATCTCAGATCCTTTTGCGACTGTCACTTACATCCACTTGTACCCTGGAGCAAGTGTCGTATTTTGGCAGAGGCTACACAAGTAACCAAGAGAAGCCAAGAGAACTCATGCTGCACATGGTCTTGGCCAAAGAAAATGATGGCAAAGTCCTTAAAGGCTGCTCAGTTCCCATGAGAAAATTTAACATTGATGCAATTCTCAAATGTTCAGTCTCTTAAAGACTCAAGCTGTCCTCAAGGAAAGCCAAGACATCATCCCTAGTGGTAATGGGGGTCTGAAATGGTCACCCTTCTAGCTGTGAAGATGAGATGAGATTTTAAGATTGACATTTGAGCAAGAATTTGATGCTCAGTTGCTAGTCAGAAGCATGAAATGACGTTCGGTCACCTGAGAGACAGATTGGAATTTAAGACCAAACGGGTGTTTCTACTGCGCCGCCTAAGTGAATGAAGTGAAGGTGAAAGTGTCAAGGTACTGTTATCTGTGGAATGAGGTTGTGTTTCACCTGTCTAGCGAATGCAGAGTAAGCAAGAGCTGAGATGTTGATGTGTGTGGGGTGCTGGTGGCCTGTCCTTCAAGTACTTTAAATGGTATAAAAAAAAAAACTGTCTTGTGTATGTTTGAGGTTCTTTTTGGGCAGTTTTATTATTTAGCCTCGGTGTCTGGAATGGCATATATGCCATACAATGGATCATCTATTTATTTATTTGTGTGTCAAAGCGATCATTAAAACATGCATAGAAATTCTGATGACCATGCAAATTCATTTAAGTCCATAATTGTCGCATGATTTTAATTTGATGAAATTGTACAGTGTCACGAAAAGGAAGCTCGGACCAGTCAATACATAATGTAAACTACATATAAACATACATAATGATGCAGTTATATAATTAAGAATGCAAATGTTTGGAAACATGGCTTAGATGAACCTTCATTCCATTAACAAGTTAAGTCTTGTAGATCCACTGTTCTCAAAGTTCCACAAATTCTACCACCATTATAGTAGTAATTCTTTGGTAATACCATCCCAAACCAACCAGCACCAGGATTATATTCCACCTTAACATGCTTTTTTGAACTGTACCTAAACATGGACAATGACCACTAATGCAGTGTGTCCTTTTGAAGTATGGGTTTAAGCATTTTTTTTCCTATGGAAAACCATTTTCTATAATCCACAATACCTGATTGCTAGAGACAGACACACCACAGGAAGCAAGTTAAGGATACACAGCCACAATGTGACATGGCTGAACTTGGGAAGATTGAAAGCACAGCGTGCTGCTGCATCCTGGATTAGTTGCATCAGCCTGATAACATGCATAGGAGGACTGAGTCAGGCTTGCAACATGGGCCGTAAAGCCTATCTAGTCATCCACAACTAGACTAATGCTTTAGGCTTCTGCAGCTAGAGTGACAAGGAAACTCTCCAAGAAGAGCTTTAGGATGTGCAATGCATGATGAGATGTCAGCCAGCATATGTGGGTATAAGCCAGCAGGGGCAATAAGGGAGGGAGGGAGGGGGTGGGGGGCAGAAAGTGAAGAGACTGTCAGTCTTATGTTGTCAGTTGCAATGCTCTGGAGTGTTGACTTGCATATAGCAAAATTGTAACTACAACATGTGGTATTTTACCATCGAGGATAACAACATGGACCCAAAGTTTCTAGATTAGGTCTGACTGTAGCTACATAATCTGTAGGTCTTATGGTGGAGTGCTAGATGGTAAGAAATGGGAGCTGAAAAATGACCACTTTGGTTCTTGAGGCAGGTGAGCAGAACAGGATGCATAGCATGATTTTTTGCAGAGGTGAGTAGTAGATACTGCTTCATAGTTGAAGGATTCTTGCTAATGCTGAGTGCCATGATAAACAGATTCATCCATACACCCATCTTGCTTCCGAGAGCTTAGAGTAGACGTAATTCTGAAGTCCTCCTTTTCAGTTCACAATCACAGTGCTACCCAATATAAGTCTAAATGTGATCAGTGGTAGAATAGGGTCATTAGTTTTCCCAGCCGTGCGAGGCAACCGGGCCCTAATCTCTCCACCCCCAATCTCCAAGACAAATACTGCAGTTTGGGGCAGATTTACAGATTTAAGAAACTATCATCGACTGGCTGCTGACTCTTTGCACCAGAGTGGGTAGCCAGTATAGTGGGATATCTGCTAGTGACATCCATGAAAATTAACAACTTAACTAATAATTAGTTAAGTTATTAACATTTAACCAGGAAAACACAATCGTTCATGCTTTTTATATGGAGACCTGTTTTCACCAAGGGTTTGTACTTCATTTCATGTTCAAATTGTGACCCATTAGGTCATCTCATCAAATCATCTCTGAGATTCTGGCTTAAAATAAGGAGTCATTAATCTTTGAAGTACATGATTTGAACATGGTAAGGATTTTCTCTGAGAAAATAAGGCTGTATTTCAAGAGTCTCGTAAAAACCTAAATACGAGTATTATTAAATTGTGGTGAGCTTTGGTGTAGTGTAGTGACTAACACTGCTTACCCCATTCTTAGCCCATACCCCTATCTTCTGAGTCCTTGGATAAGACTTCTAATACTGCTTTGGCCTGTCAGTAGCATGATTCAGCCAAATGCCATAAATATAAATTATAATGATTTATTCCTAGTATTTTGTGCTTTGAGAGGGGAAACCACTATAAATGTACATGCTTGGTATCTTGGGGGAGCAGTCATGCTGGAACAGAAAAAGTCCTTCCCTAAACTGTTTCCACAAAGTTGGAAGCATACTGTTGTTTAAGATCATCCTTCACTGGAACAAAATGGCATTGACCAACCCCATAGCATTATCCCTCCTCCACCAAACTTTACAGACAGGCAGGTAAAGTTCTGCTGACACTTGCCAAATCCAGGCTTGTCCATAACACTCCACTACATACAGAAGCGTAATTCGTCTCTCCACTGTTCCAGTGTCCATCTGACGCTTGCCATTGTGCCTAGTGGTATGCATGCAGCTGCTCGACCATGGAAACCCATGCCCTGAAGCTCCCGGCCAAGTTTTTGTGCTAATGTTAATACCAGAGGAGATTTGGAACGCTGCAGTTATTGAGTCAGCAGAGCGCTGGCGGCTTCTATGCACTACACACCGTAGCCCTTCCACTTTCAATAGTACCCTCCACAGTTGATTGTGGGATATCAAGGAGGGAAATTCCACAAACTAACTTGTTGCAACGCTGGCTTCCTATTACAGTACCACACTGGAATTAAGTGAGCTCTTCAGAGCCACCCATTTTTTCCCCTAATGTTTGTAAAGACAGACTGCATGGCTAGGTGCTTACTTTTATACACCTATGGCAATGGCACTGAAAGCTTGAGAGTTGTGTCCTAATTCCTTTATCCATGTAGTGTAGCAGTGGCCACTTCTTTTGATCTTATAATGGGCACGAATACCAAGCCATTGCAAATGATCAACACACATTTAGCAAATCTGGCACTTTTATGTTGTGATTTGCACTTAACCAAAAATTCCAACAGCCAAAAGCTCCCCATCTATAGGTTGTGTTCATCTGTGTTCCACAGAGAACCTTAACCTACCAGTATACAAATGATTCAATTGGTTAAAAAAAAAAATTTTGGTAAAAAAAAAGGGACATTATTTATTTATATATATATAATATATATATATAATGTATGTGTATGTATGTATGTATGTATGTATGTATGTATGTATGTGTGTGTGTGTGTGTGTGTGTATATATATATATATATATATATATATATATATATATATATATATATATATATATATATATACATATATATACATACATACATACACATACATTATATATATATATATATATATATATATATATATATATATATATATATATATATATATATATATATAATATATATAATGTATGTGTATGTATGTATGTATGTGTATGTATATATATATATATGTGTGTGTGTGTTCTGGCTGTGTATGTGTCTGCTGTGACTTATGTACGTTTCTATTACTTGTTGCCATCGGTTTTGCCTTAGCTTCAGTGTCTACCCCAAAAAGAAAACGCTGGACACCAAACACTTGGCAGCTGTAGTATGAAGGGACAAATATGCAGTGGAAATTAAAAATTTTGCCAAGCTCTCATTTCCACTAAGGTGGAATTTTTTACTGGACAGGCTATTCTGCAGCCATTAGATCATTCATGTTGCACCTTTTTATCTGCAATAATCAGTCATCTATTAATAAAAATATATATATATCAGGTCGCCCGCAGCCAGAGCGTTTCGGTTTTTGCACCTCGTATAGATATGACTCTCTGCATTTACAAGCAGGCCTGAGATATCTGTCTAAATATTCAAGCCATCCAAGAAGTGTTCTCATCTGGGCTGTATGTAATGGATATGACTACAAACTGGTCTAGCTCCAGGGCCTTGCCATTGAAAATTCATTACTCATTCATGTTTTTGCTGTTTTGAGGAGGAAAAAAAAGGTTGATAAACAGCTGGAGTTTCTTAAGATGCTACACCGGTTTCAATGTTGTTGACATTCTGCCATCTACTGGAGAAGTACAGGCACATACTCAAACACCTGAAAGCATCCAAAGCATTTAGTTTCTATTGACAACAAAAAAACACATCTGAGGCAAAAACATGTTGGATATGTAGAGGCCAAGAAAGGTGAGAACATGGTATGTCAGTGAAAGCCTGTTTGACCTAATTCTGAAAATGCCAAATATGCTGGATTTGTGCATTTTCCACCTTTCTTTACAAATTACACCCATTAATTAGCGCCCCCCCCCACACACACACCCCACCCGCCAAAGGCCACCATGACTATTTATGAAGAAGTTCAGCCTTCAAGATACGACAGCTCCACATAATTTCACTGACAAACTCTATTATTTCTTGGCAAAAATTATAGTGGCCTGAGGTGAGAGCAAGCCTAATGGTTTTACTTGGAACTCCGTTCCATCCCTTGCAGCTGTGTGGTGTGAAATACTTTACTGCTGACTGAACTATATTAAAAAATTATGAACTGTTTCTATATGCATGCTTTTGTCAGATGTGGCGAGAGTCTAATTGTGAGTCATGCTCGCTAAATGACAATTTGGAGCATAATGCAGAATTGCACATGGGTTGTCTTGGCCATCAAATCCTCTTCCTAATAAAGACTATTGCCAGGTTGGTGGTCTAAGGTTGTAAACATTCCCAGCCCTTTAGACTCTTGGCAAATACCCTTTAATATAATATTAGGTCCACAATTTTAATTAAATTGTAAAATAACTAAATAAAATTAATTACAGCCCCCAAAACTGCTGGCTGGATGGCCGCGCTGGCTAGCATTATGGTGGGTGATTGAGAGAGGGGGCAGGACATCCTACCCACCTAGAGAGGGCCAGGCTGAATATGCTCTCTGGGAGTCCTGGTTGGTGACATCACCTGGGATTGAACCGGAGGTCTCCTGATGATTGGGTCCTCTTCTTTATGTGTATTAGTGTATTTTATGAGAGAAATTGTTTTTGGTTAAACTTAGATTTGCTTTAAGATATACGGATCACGAATGTTAGAATCCTATAGCTCATTTTCTTTCATGGAGGCCCCACCTCCAACCCCACCACCAACTTTCAGGACTAAAAGGATCTGCTGCGAACGTATTGGTGCTGGATACCACAGGACACCTTCAGAGGTCTTGTAGAGTCCATGTCTCGAATGGTCAGGTCTGTTGTGGCAGCACAAGGGGGACTAACCCTGATTTGCTTGTTGGAATAATCTAGCTCATTTTCCTTCTCTTGTACTTTCACTGTGTTAGGCTGTGTTATCTGTTCCTCATCCTCCAGCCTTTCGCTGGTCCGTTTCGGACAAAAAGCTGTCAACTCAAAGTTCGTAAATATACTCTTTGGCGCTTTGAACCTAGTCTTAGAATTTAATACATCTACTTTTTTAATGAGCTTTATAAGCTAATTTGTGTGCCTTAAACTGTCTACTAGAACTGTCATTCTAGGAGGAAAAAATATATAATACTTACGTTTTATTATAACCCTATATATGGACTGTTCTGCTTGATTGTTTGTTTTTCATCTCTGTGATGCCACTGCACAGAACACAGATCTCTAAAACTGAATTTTATTCTAACTAAAAGTCAATAAGAATTTAATAGTGTGAAAATTATGTGGATTACTACAGTTTTTACACTATTACAGTTTTTATTACAGTTCTTAACATTTTTACAGGAAACCAGTCAATACAAATGAAAAACTTCTAGCCTTTGAAATTTTATCTTTAGTTGGTCAATCGAGTTCCTGTGTGTTTAATTGAATTCTTTAAAATATCCAAACAATTCAAATCAGTGTAAAATTATACTTTGCCCAAGAATGTTATATTGTCTCTAACAAACGTGTACACATGCGTTTATTATTTTAATTTTTTTTTTTTTAATTTTTAACTCACACAGTTTTAAAGATACTATAATCGTATGTGTCAAACCTTTACATTTCAGTGTGGTCACAGAGCTACTTACGCTCATTTAAGAATATCATCATCTCTGCAAACTACAAAATCACTACATCAGCACTAATTGCAGGATTTTATGGATCAGCAAAATGTTTCTCTCAGAATGAGGCAACTTCTAATTAACAAAAATCCTTCCATCCACCCCCAGGCTTCTGAACAGCTTTTTAAATTTTTTTGTTTTTGGTCAAGGTCGTGGTTCATCTGGAGCCTACACGGAATCATTGGGTGTAAGGCAGGAGTACCCTACTGGAAAGGGTATTAGCATTTCACAGGGTTTATTAACGAGGATACAGAACAATATTAAGTCCGGATCTAAACCCTTCACACTACGAAATTATATACTGTACTGTATATTAAAGCACTTAAACACTGTACACCCACACACTGCTTTCACAGCACAGTTTCACCAGTACTTCAAACTAGATTATTACACCCACCTCCTCTCATTTTCCTTCAAATAACCATAGAAAACATACACCAATCAGCTGGAATAATAGCACCACTGACCGGTAAAGTGAAGACAAGCGTCCAGGCTTTTTTCTGTCCTGGCAAGTGGGGGAACGAACTTCCCCTGGGTGTCCAAATGAGTCGAGTCGCTCGCTGTCTTCAAACACAGAATGAAGACCCACCTCTTCCGCGAGTACTTGGGTGAAGAGTAGAGTAGTATGGTCTCCATATTGTCTTGTGTTTAGTAGTGTCTAAACTTGGTATCTTTTGAATTTTTTGTGTATTCAAACTAGCTGAGGTTATTCTTGAGTAAATAGTGAAGCATTTTTGTAAGTCGCTCTGGATAAGAGCTTCTGTGAAATGCTGTAAATGTAAATGATAAACATTGATTATCTTCATCTCCAGTGGCGTCTGTCAAAGGGTGGGACATATGAGGCAGCAAGTGAGCAGTCAAGTAAACACCGGATATAGACAAGTGTCAGTCATCTAGCCATCAGAGTTTGTCCCAGCCCTTGTCAAAGTGGCTCAGATACCTGGGTTAGGCCTTGTGGGATGTCTCTGGTATGCAGTGGTCAGTACCTTAAGAAGTGCCTTAAGAAATGACAATCTGATGACCTAGCGCCAGGGTCGTGGGAACGTAAGGCATTCTTGTTAATGCTCAAGGAGGCCGCACCTTCCAATTTCCAATTTTCAGGACTTAAAGGGTCTGCTAACATTTTGGTGCCAGATACCACTGGATGCCTTTCCTTGTGGAGCCTATTTCCCTTATGGTCGGATCTGCTGTGGTGGCACAAGGGGACCAATCCATTTTTAGGCAGGTGTTGTTAATGTTATGGTTTCTCATACATTTTGCAATGCAGGTCTTGTTATAGGCTCTGTTCCATGTCTGTCTGCATTTTGAAAGGCACAAAATGTAAAATCCCCAATGTGCATTTATAAGAACCACAGACCATTATAAGACCATTCCCTCGACTCTGCGCTCTCAGGTACGCTGCTTTATCCTCTGAACCTGTGATTTGAGCCTCGGTTAGCTGGAACACGGACTGTGCTGTGGTGTTTAGCGTGCTAGCTAACTTATCGAGTGCTAGCTGACCAAACACAGCAGACCCTGTCTCTCAGTTGACCTTTCTGTTTCTCAACACCAGTCGCTCGACTTCTCTCTCAGACACTCAGAAGGTTTTCTGGTCAGCGCTTGTGTGGGAGCTCAGCAGTTAGTCAGCAGCAGCTCGGTGGAGCTGTAGCTGAGCTAGCTCAGCAAAGACTAGCTTAGCGAGTGTAGAACCACTTGCACCACGCACCCGGTAAAACCATATACCGCGGTATTAAACCCTTAAACCCTTTGAGTGCTCGGTCACCATGCTTCTGCTTCTTATGTAAGCTTCCACTTCTACCCTGCTATCCCCTCCCTTCCGCCCCGCTTGTGCCCTCCCCCTGAGAGACTGTGGCAGCTGCATTGATTTGAAGTGCCGCAGGCACTCGGCATGAGCGCGAGAGGCAGCAGTTCACAAGCCTGCCTAGGGACAAGACGACAGAAGACTGACCGCTTTCGGCTCTGACAGCATTCCGTCTTCCTTCTCTAATGCGTAAGCTTGTGATGTTTTTAGAGTCATTAGTCAAGTTTTGGTACATGAATTACCATTTTTTCGTAAACCATCTCCACAGCACACTCTCAGCTCAACTACCACGCACTGTTGTCACTGGTTATGTCCAAATCCATTTACAGTCAGGTCCGTAAACATATGGACAGTGACAAATTGTACTTACCTCAGCCAGATTAAAATATAGCGGATTAACCAAAATGCAGCATTGACCGTTCAGAAATTGCAGCCATTTCTTACATTGTCCCTCCATTTTCACAGGCTCAAAAGTAATTGGACAAACTAACATAGCTATAACTATAGAGAATGCTTTTATTACTTGAATAGAAATCATGTGCTTTCAATGACCGCCTGACATCTGGAACCCACTGATATCACCAAATGCTAAGTTTACTCCATTTATTGCAGCCGCCATCGGTTGCTGCTTGCCTGTGGGTCTTTCCGCCTTCAGTTTTGTCTTCAGTAAGTAACTAGCATTCTCAAACGGAGGAGGTCTGGTGGCAGCCATTAATGGACATTGCATTTCTTTGCCTTAATTGCATTTCTTTGCCTTTTGCATTTTTAATGTTCTTGGGTTGGATTTTGTCCTGTCGAGTCACTCATTAGTCATGCTGCACTGAATATGAATATGAATAGGAAGTATAGCTCCATACAAATTAGAATTCATCCTGCTACTTTTATCAGTTAACACCAGCAACTCCGTTTCAGGGGTGTCTTTAGACACAATTGCTGACTTTCACTCAGCCCATTTATTTCATTATTTTGAGTGGAGTAGTGGATAGTATTATTTAGTATATGCTTTATTTTTGCTAGCTAGTAAGAGGCATTGATAACACAAGCTTGCAAATTGTAATATAACCAATATAAAGAGTTTGTTAGAATTCACATAGTTGTATGCCTCAAAGGAAATATGTCAGTGTGACAGTAAAATTGCTTCTACTACTACTACTACTAATAATAATAATAATCATGATGATGATATAGAAATATTTCTTTATTATTTTTTTTAAACTAGTAGTAATATTAGGCAAGCAGAGGGTTACAGATCTGTTCCTCTACATTTTGTGTAGCCCCAGTACAACAAGCAGTCTAGAAACGCCCCTGCTCAGTTTCACGGGTATTGATAAATGCCCATGCAATTACACAGCCTCCACCATGTTTGACAGATGATGTAATATGCTTGGGACTAGGGATTCTGTCCTTTTCTATACTCAAGTTAATCTTTGTTTCTTATGTCCAATGCATCTTGCTCCAGAGCTGGGCAGCCTATTTTTGTAGTGTTTGCAATGGTTTGCATTTTTGCAAGTTAATCTTGTTTCCATCTATTCAAACAAATTGGAAACTGTCATGGTCTCACGGTCAGCGGTCAGTGATTTCATGTAAATAAAAAAATGTTTTATCTTGCTGATGGCATTTACTGTTCCATGTTGTGGTCAAATGAGTGTGACAGTGCTTGCTTCTAGTATGGTAGCTTGCGATTTTGGAGCCATTGTCTTTACTGGTGGCAGTTACTGTAATAAGATTCTCAGCAGAAGTTTGAGTAGATTCAGAACAAACCAAATAGCTATGTTCATTTAGCAACTCACCAAGCTAATGAAGCTAGGTAACAAAAATAGAGAATCAATGGGCCTGGCAAGAGAGAAAGTGATCTGCTAGTAGTTTTCCATCGTGCTAACCTCAGCTTTTAGTCGCTATTTTTTCCTTTCTACCTTGGCTGCAGGTCTTAGTTGTGTTCACGTTACAGATGGATAGAGGAGGAGGAGGAGGAGAAAAAGGCGATTAAAAATGCATTGGAATGGTGCACTGAACTGGAAGAATGCGTCTAAAACTCATTATTGTGTATAAATGAATAAACGGCTTTGCCCTTCTGTCTCTTACACCTGAATACGCAACACTTTCACTGCTGCCACCTTCATTCCCAAGCTGAAGTGTCATGGCTGGCAGGTAAGGGCGATGAATAAAAGATCAAGTCTAAGTGTTTTAAAGCACCTGCTGATTTCCATTTCTGATTAAGCCTTCGCCCAATGTACTGAACTCCTACTGCAGTGACTGCTGAATGCCTTTTATTAAGAGGTGTGTGTGTGTGTGTGTGTGTGTGTGTGTGTGTGTGTGTATATATATATATATATATATATATATATATATATATATATAATGTGTATGTATGTATATATATATATATGTATGTATATATATATATATATATATATATATATATATATATATATATATATATATATATATATATAAATATAAATATGCGCATAAGCGCCAAACGACAAAACCAATACAATGAAGAAGCCCAAACACATCATCAGTAGGTCTTTACCATACGTAAACGGACAGCTAATTGTAAGCATCGTTTACTTTAAAAAGAAAGTGTGTGCATGTAATTTTTTTTCTTTTTCAAGTAAAAGATGATTACAATGAGCTGTCCATTTACAAAAAAACGTATGGTAAAGGCCTACTGATGTGTTTAAGCTTCTTCATTCTATTGGTTTTGTTGTTTGTTGCTGCTGCTGTTTATTCCAAGCAGGCAAATCATGCAGTCCTGCAACTGACCACAAGAGGTCCTCGCCTCGCGCTCTTTGTAAGTGTCAGTGGGCCTGTACAGTGTTTCGAATTTAAACATTTTAAAGCCATCTTTCCAACAGTCTGAAGAACCAGACAAAGAACCATTTAAGCATCCAATCCATTATTAGGGCTCTTTGTAGAACTACTATTGCCTTCATTAAAGAACCCCTTTTTAAAGAGTGTAGCTTGGGTGTAATGCATGGTATGCATTAGCTAGTGGCACCATTATGGGACCGAACGATACTTGGCTTGTTATGATGGTTTTGAATAAATAAGTCTAAATTACATGCACATTTTATTATATCTATAATTATATTCACTCTTGACAAAGGTCTGGTGTATCTGTGGCCCTGTTTACACCTGGTCACTTCATGTGACCAGTATCTGGATTGTAGTTCAGTAGATTTTGGAAGTATCGGTGCTTGAGTATTTCTTTTACTTTTCACAATGCTTTTTAGTTCTCTTCATTTCACAAGACAAATGTGTACTTTTATCACTCACTACAATTTCAGAAGAGTTTAAAAATATTAAGTTTAAATATTTAAGACTGTGTTAAATTTAGTCATGCACCTAATCTAACCCACCGTTATTAGTGGATCTGAACCGGTCAAAACCGGTCATTTACTGCTGGTTTAAAATGACTTTGATCGGATCATATTAAGATGAAAGAAATACTAAACTGATATCAGTAAATTTGTTAAAGTTAAGGTTTAAGTGAAAAGACAAACAGGCTATTAGTGTTTTTTTCTTCAGGGTATCAGAGCTGAGAACCATATATTACCACATTTTATCATCTGTGAACTAAATATGAAACTGGTAAACTCCAGTATTTTTATTATGGTTTCGGTTTCAATGTTTTCTGCTCAAAAAAAGCCATAAACCGTTATTTACACTCAGGGTTGTACACATCTGCAATTTAAAAGATTAGAAGAAAACTTTAATTAGAAGCTCTTTTAAAATAAATAAATTTCTTATCCAAGTTTAGAAGTGTGTAATTTTATTATTTTAACTGGAATAAAGAATGTGAATCTTTTTTTTTTTTTTTTTTTACTCAGTATTATTACTGGGTAGTTCTGGAATATTATAATTCTGGAATATTTGTACCTTTACTTGGGTACTTTTGCCTCCTCTGCACATTGTGGTCAAATGCATCTCTGGTTGATCTGATCGAAATCCAATGCTGGGTGGGACAGAATATGCGAATCTGCTTGTTGTACTGCAATTATTACTGGTGTTTCAGTTGTACTGGGCTACATTTCGCTTGTGCAACGGGTCTTGGAAAGATTGATGCGTTTACACTGCTATAACGTGTGGCTCAAATGCTTCTCAGACCACATCCTGAAGTGCTTTGAGTGATTGGATTTGTATCTGGTTTACACCCCCCCCCCTTATTTATTTATTATATTTTTTAAATAAATTTGACTGATATAATCCTGATTCTCAAGACGCATAAAGAACTGACCAGGTGTAAACAGGGTCTGGGATACATGAAGCTATTTCTTGAGAAGGAAGGCAACATTTATAGTTATATACAGTAAATACCTAGCAACTAACTAATGACTCATAGTGGCTACTAATATTATAAAGTGTTTTACAGTAGAAGAAAATCTCACTTACTGCCTCTTGGTCAAAACGTCTAAACTGCATCAAAATTAATTTGGGTCTAAGATGTAAAATTGCTATGAACTACATGAACAAAGCACTGAGCATAAATGTAAGATTTGTCAGCTCCTAAACAGAAATCTGCAACCTCACCACAGTATGGGTATGAGTGGGTGTCATTTGGTGTGTGACCAGCATAGGAGGTAAATGCCGTGAATGAGACTACTATTGTGAATTTACTACTGAAATGTAAAGAACATTCACATATTATTTATAATGATGAACTTGTCTCTATTACTGCAGTGGTCTTTCTTTTAATAACTAAAAAAAAGTAAATAAATACTGTAGCCTCTAGTATTCTTTAGTGACCTATATATTCACTGTCTATAGCAATAATCATCCTTTGTATGCAGGTGACTAAACAACAGACTCCTCTAATTATGAACTACCTAAATGTTTTCCTATCCCTGCCATTTCCTTGTGAACTTCATTATTCCAGACATGGATCCCTTTACATACAGTTTAAGCCTGATTGACTAACAGAGGTGAAACAGGAAGCAGCCTACATTATCCGGAGTGTTCGCCATCCACATTAAATTAAGTCTAAAAGTCTGAAAAGTGCCAAATGAGTCAATCAAACCTCGCTTCCAATCTGTGCTACCTGACTTTATAAAAACCAGTCCTTACGAACAGCCTGGAAAAATCTGCACTTCATTAGGCTGATGGTCTCTAACACGTCTGAGGCGCTGCCCGCCAGTCTTGTTTTGATTAGAGGGAAACTCGTAAATAGAGTGCGGCCCTTAAACGATTTCCTCGTTACATCAAAGTCACACGGAAGTTGTAAGCGGTGCCACACCGACCACTTATGAGGGCACCACCTTTATAGAGCCGTAGCTTGATGAACGAGGCCGAACGAGGCAGGAGCGATGCAAGAGTAATAAACCGCAAGGCCTCGCCTTCCTCAAGAGGCCGTTTGAAGTGCTCGACTAATAGTGTTGAATAATGTACAACACCATGCTGAACCAAAGCCAAACGCCACACAATGTGGTGGGAGCACACTGCAGACCCAAAAGCACACTCAAACGATCAGCTGGACCATAAAACAGCTTGACGGTAGTGGAGTATGTTGAGGTCTATGTTTTATTTAAGAGCTGGATAGGGGCTCCGTCTCTTTGAGCTCAGTTAGAAGATAATGAAATTTACTCAGAAGGGATGGGAGCTGCAGTGTTAACATGACAAGCCAAATCACTGCGGTTCATCACCTACAAGAGGGATCTTCAGTTTCTCAACCAGTGATTTCCCTGCTCAACCACGCTTCACGATTCCAGTAAACTCTTCCAGTAACTACCGGCTTTAGTGGGTGTCTGAGTAAGGAGACCACCAAACTTTGCTTGCCCTGCTACACCAAAACCTTGACCTATAGCATCATAAAGGGGACCAAGAAAGATCTCTAATACGTGAAATAATTAGAAATGCATATTGTAATAAACAATAATAGGTTTATTCTCCATTAAAAAAGAAAAATACCCTTGAGAATTTGTTTTACATTATTTGTACAAAGTCATCCCTGTCAAAGGGAACTCAGGAAAGATATGCATATGCAAAATGGGATACAAAAATAGAACTTCCACATTTCAGCTACAAAGTGAGCATTTGGCTTTCCACAGTGAATGGTGAGCGTAACTGGAGGGAAAATAAGGGGACAGGCACAATGATATTAGAAGCATGGCGGTATTTAAAAAATACTGCCATGAGGCACAGGTTTGGATTTGATCTTTAAAAATAAATATTTGATGGTGACGCTTGCTAAAATTGTGTTAAAACGTGTAACCCTTAACAAATGTTTTATTTATTTCTTTGCAATGAAAATCCAGGAGGATTTAGTTTTGGAAATGTTGATGTATTGGGGTCAGAATTTGCATTGGTATCACTCGAAAAAACAATAGATACTGGAAATTCCCAATAGTGCATCCCTAAAATAATAACTTAACATTTTACAATTTAAATTTGTACAATTTAATACACAAAGGGGCTGAGGTTCCGAACCCTGGTCCTGGAGGACATAATGGTTTCCTGTTCTAACATGATACCTTCAACTCTGAAGGAGCCTGGTAATTAGCTAATTAGCTGTTTTAGGTGTGTCTGGAGTAGTGTAAACACTAAAATGTGCAGGGCAGAGGGTCATTGAGGACCAGGGTTGATGATCACTGGTCTAGAAATATTGAGGTATTGCTCTTTGGCTTTCTACCTGCCCTTTTTTCATGCTGAGATTTTGTTAGTACAACGAAAACGAGTAAGTGCAACTTTGTCTGAACATTTTTTTTTTAACCAGCAGACCTGTATCAATAACTGTTGCAATGGAATTTCTTTAAGCCAATAAGTCAATATTTTGTACAAGAAATAATTAGTATTACAATATATTACATTACAGCGAATAAAAAGAACATACTATTTCTCTCTCTCTCTCTCTCTCTCTCTCTCTCTCTCTCTCTCTCTCTCTCTCTCTCACACACACACACACACACACACACACACACACACACACCCCATATGCTCTCATCCATGCATACATACACAGACTAGACATTCATAAAGTAATTCAAAATTAATCTCTGCATTAGTGGTGGATGAAAGGAATATCAAGAATTTCCATGAGGCACTTTTTTGTAGTCTGTGCATGAACAAGTGTTGTCTATCACGTTTTGGACTTTTTAAACTTTTTTTTTCATTGACTTTCTGACTGCATCCATGCAGGTAAACGCTGTCTTTCCACACACGTCGTTGATCTTTTCATACACCGTATTTCCACAGTCCGTGCTGCACACTCATGCCAGGTGATACATGCCGTAGGCCAGTGGCGTTCCATACAGTCCAACAGGAGCAACAGGCAGCAGTGGCCTCTGGTAGGGATATGACTGTCCGTAGAGCGACACTGCCGAATGGAACTGCGTCCCGAAGGGTAAGGGGAAGCCCGGGTGCAGTGTCGGTTTTGCAGCCAGCTTTAGCTTCTCCAGCTCGGCCTCCTGCAGCCGCTTGGCCTTGGCCCTCCGGTTCTGGAACCAGATCTTTACCTGCGTCTCTGTGAGCGTGAGGGAGCTGGAGAATTCAGCTCGCTCAGCGATAGACAGATACTGCTTCTGCCTGAACTTGCGCTCCAAGGCCAGGAGCTGCGAGGTGGTGAAGGGAGTGCGGGGCTTGCGGTTGGTCTTGTGCTTGCGGAGGGCGCAGGGTGGACTCACCTGGCCTGTGGGGAAACATACAACGTGTTAAATATGTGACTTTTCTTATACAAAGTGCAAATGGTGCAACTAGTTTTAGGCACCGGCCTAAACTTTTTTCTGGGGTCGGTCAGCTCAGTAAATTAGTAAAATCATAATACATGCAAGTAATAGCTGGTTTACGGATTTCAACTACGTCCAAATCTCTAAATTCTCTGTGGGTATCATCAAAAATCTTTTTAACTAATCAATACTTCATTAGGATAAATCAAGCGTGCTGCTGATGGAATGTAACACATTTACGCATTAGCTGGAGGAGACCTCTAAACCAACCATACCTCTTAAGCTAGCTTACAAGATTTGTTTTTATAAGAAATTACTGATGCCAAAACAAGAATCAGTCATTTTTCATTAAAACAAAAAAAAAAATCAATTAAAAATCCAGAATGGTCTGTAATATATATATATATATATATATATATATATATATATATATATATATATATATATATATATAATTTTTTTCCCCCAAGTTAGTGTGTGTGTGTGTGTGTGTGTGTGTGTGTGTGTGTGTGTGTGTGTATGTACGTATATATGTGTATATATATATATATATATATATATATATATATATGTATGTGTGTGTGTGTGTGTGTGTGTGTGTGTGTGTGTATATATATATATATATATATATATATATATATATATATATATATATATATATATATATATATATATTACACACACACACACACATAAAGCATACTTAAAGACTCCACAACTACTTAATACCTGTAAGTGTAACTCAGGTCATGTTCTAGGAGCATTTTAACAGTCACTTACAGGTGCTTTGTGTAATAGCTTACAGCAGACCCACTGCCACAGACAAGTAATATGGATTAAAAAGTCGTACATGACCGGTTACATTTACTCTACTAAGCAAGGCCCTGATGTTTGTTGTTGTTGTTGTTGTTGTTTGTTGTTGCTGAGATCACTTTATATTCTTGTTCAGTTCTTAACGTAGTCCACTGAGAGAGTTTTAGCACTAACGTTACTCCACACTCCTACTTTTTTACCTCGTACCAACAGCAGCTTTCTCCGCTATAATTAAACAAACCCCAGCTCCCCAAAATAACTGCTACTGCATCCACTTACGGGACTGCGAGAAGGACGAGTTCACAACCCAAGCCGCGCAGTCCTCCGGCTCTGGGGACTCCGACTTCACCGGCGAACTTTGGATAAAGTGCCTCCGACTCTCCTCAGGACTACAAGCGTCTTCGCTTCCGTACGACGTGAGCTGAGCTTTGGCGAATGTCGCCCAGGACGCATCCGCGGGGCTCCGGCGGCCCTCCTTGGCGCTTTTGTCGCTGGCCATGAGAGACTCCACGCTGAAAGGGTGACTTGTCACTGGAAGTTTGCGTTCCTCCATCGTCCTGCTGCGGGCCCGACCCGTCCGTCCTCGTCAGATCCGCAGCGCGCGCTCTCTCTCTCTCACACGCTCTCTCGGTCTCTCTCTCTCTCACACGCTCTCTCGGTCTCTCTCTCTCTCCCTCGAGCACTGTGATGGAGTGAGAGACAGCCCCTCTTCAGCTCGACCAGAAGGCTCCCCCGCCTTCAAAGTTAGCCTGACTTTTAGTGTGAGCAACAGGTAGCCTCCGACCCTCCGGCATCGAGCCGTCACGCCAAAACTCCGGACCAATAGGAGAGGGGCCTAATTTGCCGCCACTCTCCAGTTGTGGAGCCGCGCGCTCCCTTCCCTCGGTTCTGATTGGTTCGCGAAGGTTTGCAATTAGACCGCTGTCGTTTAAGTAATGAGAGCTTTTCGGCGGAGTGATACAGGACGGCTGTGCGGCAGAACTGACTCACTAACAATGAAAATACCAGGTTGTGTCACAATGCAGAAATTAATATCCAGTGCCTTATTCAACAGCACAGGGAGGAGACCGTCTCAGGAAAGTAAGAAATTCAGGATATCCAGTCTTATTTGATGTCTCCAGGGGATTAACAAATTAGCATCATAGAAGATAAAAAGGAGACTGTTGGACATGGGTTTTTACATGAGTAAATGACAGTAAAATAGCTAGCTGTACATTTGACAGTGCTGCTACACTGTACTACAGTTATTTTGCATTGAGAGTGATGCAGAAAAGTTGGGGCACAATCGCTGTCTGGCATGAAGACACTGTATGTGGTCAGGAATTTCCAACAGGAATTTCTCATTTCAACACAATACTTGTTGCGATACTAAATTCCATTTAGGAGGGGTGTTTTCCAGTAATTCAGTTTCATGGTAACTTTAAAAAAGATTGACCGTGCCAAAGCCGATTATTTGAAACAGCAACAACCGGTCACAGTCCTGCTTAGAAAGTCCCCAGGTTTGCTAAGATCATCCGAAGGAGCTCCAGAAAGCAACACACCAAAGCCTCGTATTTTTCATAGCAATGATTAGGATAGAAACCTTGTCATATTGTATATAAAAGAGAAGGAAATGTTATATGATATGAGTTTAATCAATGCCGTGAAAAATGTTTGGGGACCCAGTTTCATGCTACGTTTAACAATAAATAAATATAAGGTCGGACTGCAGGAAAAACTACAACCAACCAGGTTTTAATCCTAATGCTTTATATGATGTTTGTTTCAGCAGCACAGTTTGAAAGTGCTTAAAATAAAGTTTAGAAAATACCTGTTTGCCAATTAATGTAACTACTTTTACATAGCAGTAATGAGTGTACAAAGCTTGTTTCTTCTCTCAGGTGTATGACGTGACGGAATCAATATTGTGGAAAGTGAGTATCAATATTGCATCAAATGTTGAGATTTTTGCCAACACTACTATGCTGTACTACAGTTGTTTTGCGTTGCAGTTATTGTCACTGACTGTGAGGCCTGTTTGGCAGGGTAATGCAGCACTAATTTGACTACTGAAAACTTATTTTTGTCTAAAAATCCACTATTCCACTATTATTACTCTCCTTGCCTTTTCAGTACTGTACAGATTCTGGTAGGTAACTGCTGCTGCCTGCTAGAACTGTTCTGTGTTACAGTGCTTGTAGTGAAACTCATTCTTGTTGCAGAATATAAAAAATGCCTACAGTTCTTGTGTACATTAGCACCACTAGTACTTTAGCATAATATATAAAATATAGTTAAAAAAATAAAGTTATAAAAAATCAGTCGCTATGTCACTGTGAATAGCGTACAGGTGGTAGTCATTTTCAGACCTTTTTTTTGTTTGTTTTTTTTTGTTTTTTTTCATTGCCGCCACATCATCCAACAAGATTATCAGATAGACTAGAATCCTCCACATCCTGCACTATGTGACTATCCTGCACCCCAGTTGTCTAATCATAGTAAGCCAAAGCAACCAGACTTGTGGTATAATCAGTTGGTATGAGTGGCGGAAACACTGGAATCCCTTGGATAAGAATGGGTTTTATGTTGACACTGCTTTTATTAGGCTCGTTATGTAGGCTGCAGAGCCACTGCTTGTTCAGAACTGCAGTGTTTTAGAAGAAGCATTTATTCCATGCATCTCTAACTTGCTGCTGAACAGCGCTTCAGGGTTTTTCCTCTTTAGGCATACAAAACTTGCTTCCAAACTAAATAAGAAGTTTCTTTGACAAGCAGAGATAAAGAAAATACCTCCCTGATTAAATGTGTGCACTTCTTTCCTGACCTGTGAACTCGTATGCTGCCACGTTAGGCAGTAAATGTAATTCAGGCACTTAAGAGAGACTAATTACTTTTGGTCCTGTGCCGGAATGGGGAATTGTTTGTAACCATGACGCTTAGTGTATCTGGATAATCACACTTGAAATAAACATCACCCTTCTTCTCTTGTAATGAATAGTTAGAGAGGGCAATCAGCTGCCTGTTGGACTGGTCTTTGTGAGTGTGTGTGTGTGTGTGTGCGCTTGCATTTGTGTGTGTGTGAGCCAAAGCTGCAGGGTGAGATTCTATGAGGCCGCCGTTCCCAAGAGCCTCAGCGTTTATTAAGCAGGGTGATTTCACAGACAATCTGAGGTTTGCGAAGGCGCCAGTGAGCGGGGAGATGAAAGGAGCCTCTCCTCAGGGGAGAAACTGTGGCAGTTTGGCGGCTCCACTCAGGAGGAGTCGCCTCCCCGCATGCACGCACACACACATACGCACACACACGCACACTCACCCGTCACGCCCCTTGCCCTCAGGCACCTTGTCGAGCACAATCGAGCTCCTTCCGTAGATTCGCTGAGAAGAGCCTGCCAAACTGGAGTGAGAGATATGAGGCATTTACAGTTGAGGGGCATGATAGCTGACGGAGGACAGATGAGAAACGCACACCAGGAGATGAGAGAATGAAATGGAGAAAAAGGGAGAGATACACTGACAGAGAGCGAGAGAGAGAGAGCTGACTGGAAAGGAAAGCTATGGCCTACATGAGCCATTCAGACCAACCCTAGGATGAGAGCCCCTTGAGGACGGGCCTCTAAGAAATTGACCGACACATCCTCCTTCTTAGTTAATCTCTCTGGCCTTGATAAAAGAAAGGAAACAATTTGGGAGGAAACGTTGAAAGAGAGATGCTCGGTTTTCTGTCGGTATGTTTGGACACACCTCAAGCGTTGTAATTATGGGCTCAGCTTTGAAGTGGCGGAATGCCGGACTGTGTCAGAACTGGAGTATCTTCCATCTCGCACTGTTTACACATCCATTTGGCCAACTTTACAGTCTTTACAACCCAGCAAATCAAATACAACGACTGGTTATATGTCATGCTTTCATGGACTTTATCGTCCTCAATGTGATCTGCTGTTCACTAAAATAGCTTCGGGGACTGTCTCCTCATGCGCATTGCTCATTCAGTGACTGATTTGACATTTTCAAGAGGATTTGCTTCTGAACCGGCGTCGAAGTGTAAGCGGAGTCAAGTTATAGCGAATCATTAAATGGGTCAAAGTTGCTGCGTGGTAATTCCTTCCTGTAAAAGCTTCAAGATCAAGTTGCAAAAATCATCCAAATCTTCAAAATATGGAAAGGGGTGGGGATGGGGGTTGTAGGGGAGCAGAGCCAAAGGCCAAAGTAATCCCAATGCAAAGCTGGGAAACTCGGATAATGAGGATAATAGCATTATTGTCTTTGCAGACAGATAATACAACCAACAGGGGGTCACAGACATTGTCACGCCGATTACACTGAATGAAAAGGCTTGGCAAGGGTGACAACAACTGTCATCACTTAGTTTTTATAAGCACCGTATTAGGCTTCCGGAGACTTCTCTTATGAGCAAGCATTTGCTGTAATGAGAGAAAATTACTACTCACGAAAGGAGGATGGCGCCAGCTTCAATTAGCTCAAAGGAGCAGGGTTATTACTTAGAGGCAAAGAAATGATCATGTAATGCAAAAAAAAAAAAAAGGTAGACTTAACACTTGACAATAGGGGAGCCAACCTGTTGTGTAAGTCAGCGCTGCTGTTCATGCTAATCATCGTTGACTGAGATGTAATAATAGGGAGGGCAAAAGCTCCATTTGCGGTAGCTTCACTTCAAAAGGTTTCCGTGCTTCAGTTCTGCTAGGTTTAAGGCTTTGTTACTAAAGTATGTTGCCTAAAACC
Source organism: Salminus brasiliensis (assembly GCF_030463535.1). Lineage (NCBI taxonomy): Eukaryota > Metazoa > Chordata > Actinopteri > Characiformes > Bryconidae > Salminus > Salminus brasiliensis. Next base: position 25,890,397 of record NC_132895.1, read on the forward strand.
ACTGCAACATCAGATGCACTTATGTACATAACCATCCGCCAACATGCTTTAAACTACTTTTTTTAATCCGTAAATATTTTTTGTTTTACACTGTTTACCTAGAAGAGCTTGCAACTGCTGAAGTTGAACTCTGTTCAACTTTACAACTATCCAAAGTCCCATCAAAACCTCATTGCCAAGACCTCAAACAGAATGCTAGACCTTAGTAGGGGCACCTAACCGGGCCTCTTCCTGGGTCTGGGTCCTCTTATTAAAAGCCCTGGAGATGTGCCACTCTATAATCATGGATCACCGCCATGCCAGGCCTCTTCCACTGATGAAGCCATTAGGCCCCATGACTCATCAACCTTCATGACTGGAGTTTCCATGTAAACGCCCATGAGTAAACCAAAGGGCCCTTTAACCGACCTCTCATTTTTCACAGACAATGACCTCGCTATGCACGGAAGCCTCGATTTATGACAAGGCTTTACTACCTTGAGACAGGCTTTTAATTCGGGCGGAGGCACTGACATGCTGTAATTGTTCTTTAAACGCAGGGAAGGGTACAGGTGTCATTTGCTGTCAAAGCAAAAGCAAGCTGCAATTTTCCCCTGCGGTCATGAGTACATGACAAGACCATGAAGGTACAATCACCCATTGTATATCTGTTCCTAATTCCAAAGATGGTAGTCTAATTTAGTCCCCGGAAGTCGCGGTGATCCGTGGCGATAACACAGGCATAGTGTAATATGATGTATGTAATTACTCACTTGTAAACAAGATGTTTCTAAACATTGTCAACATCACATGGTTTTGGGAGTAGAACAGAAAATGGTGTATGATGTACGTTGTCTCTAAGATCCTTTACATTTTTGCCACATTGCCATTCCGTGCAAGCCTGAAGCTGTCAGTACAGAGTGTAAATCCAAATGCACATGTATTTCACCACATAAGTCTATTATGTATAGAGCGATGTTAATGGATATCGACAATGACTGACATGTTATGCAGATGACTGTTTCAAAGGTAATGTGGGCAATTATTGGAAAATTGGAAAAGTGACAGCCTGCTGTTTAATTATTAAATTAGAGATACATGTATTGTTGTATTTCCTTTTAACTCTATAACGTCTTTCTGCAGTGACCATTCTAATGGCCTGTCCAGTTGGCCATTCTGTCTTGAACAGGAAATCTGCAGGTATAATTGTTTTAAAGAGTTAATTTGGCATGTTGTGGTGTGTGCATATTCAAGCTGCACTTAAATTGAGTTTATTAAAAAAAAAAACTTTTGGATTTTGTTGGATGCGCTGTGTTTTTCTCCAAGTGAGGAAACAAGCTCATTTCAAAGGTTGGTTGGAATGGACAGCACTTACCATCTTACATGCTTCTTTTCTATCAGAGAAATAGTAAAACACTCCTGATTAGTGACCTCCATACCTCCTGATGTGCTTTCATTACATATTAAGTGCAAAAAAATCAGCAAAGAAAGCTAAGCATTTTATGCAAGGTTTAAAAATATCAGATTTAGATGAAATGCAAAATGATGCCTTTTAACCAGAGAATTGCAAATTACTGTTAGATATTTGTAATTATGTGATTGAGTTTGAGCTGTGAACAAGACCATACTTTGCCATTAAACAAGGCTACCATCGCAAGTCTAGTCACCAGACTAAAGAGACCAAAACACTGAGTGGAGTACGTCTGTGTCACCCGACACCCGGTCAGCGGGCGTCCCCTTCATTAATGCGATCCTTCCTGCCCCCACGGCCCCGGGCAGACGCTTGCCTCTGACCCCACCACGTTTAATGAGGGAGAGACGCCAGGCACAGTGGGGCTGGCCTGTGTGGGAGGAACCCCTTAGACGACTCCCCTCCTCCCATCAATGAACGGACCCTCGCAGAGAGAGAGGAGACTGCCACAGAGGGCCTATCAGGGGCCTATCGGGAGCCCTCCACCCACAAGTTCAAATGTCAGCGTCCCGGCATGCGAGAAAACGGCAGAAGAAAGACGAAACGGGGGAAAAAAGAGAAACTGGATTGCTGGCATTTATGGCAATTGATTAGCAGGTTTTCTTGCTTGTTGAGCAGTTTCTTGCTTGTTCTGGTAGATAGACAGGAGTGAGCTATTAATTCTATCATTATTCCCATATGTATGTCCTTGTCTCTTAAAGAGGTGAAGGTGTTCCAAAAAGGAAGTGCGCATGATTGATTTTCGAGAGGCACCTTTACCGTGGTGCCAAGTGCATTAAAGTGCTCAGGGTCAGGAATCCAGCAGTAGCTAGTTTACTCTGACGCTCTGGAGCTTGCAAAGTGGAAGCGTTATTAGTTGTGACAGTTTATGCAAGGCGTATTTTCGGTGGCTTGCACTGTGGACATTGGGGATTATTGCCCCTTTGTGTATAAGTGAGTGGTGACAGTGTGTCGTGTTAGTGCGGGGAGCCACAGTGGGACGGTCAGGTTGATTTCATTAAGGTGATGGGACACATGTGTCCCCGGTTTTCATCTGCTGCCGGCCCCCTGCTACTCGGGCCCTTTCAAGTTCCGCTGTCTCCTGATCTGAAGATAATTGTTCACTGTAATACTAGTCAGGAAATGAGCTGATCAACTCCAGATGGACATGCAAAGGGAGGGGGAGTGAAAGAGATAGAGAGGAAAAGAGAGAGCGAAAGAGAGGGAGAGAACTATGGAGCTTTAGATCTCACCTGCTAAGTTAATAGCAACACTTTCACCTTTCAAAAAAAAAATCACTTGTTGCTTGTTGTCCACAAAGCAGACTTTATTGTTCCTCTTTAGTCCCCATCCAGACATATCTGGAACATGGATCAGTGTTGTCTTTATATCGATAAGAATGCTTTTGTTTGTTAGTTTTTTGTTTTTTTGGGTCACTGAAAACCCTCTCCAGGATTTTTGAGAGTGCTGTTTTTCGTGTAAATGGGCAAAATACAGTTTATTGAAAATATCACAATGTTAACTTTCTCACAGTTGTTGGCGACTAACTTTTTCCATTACATTTGAAAAAGTTTACATACACTTGGCTGCCTGATCTACATAAACATTTTTGTATTTTTCCTTCATTTCCCTTATTCCCTCATACAAGACCAGAGTTTGAGTCTTTGTGTGAGATCAAGCTAGGGAAACCTGCCTGAAATCTTTTTGTTGTTATGAAATGTGCTTTCGCTTTGTTCTGTATTTAGGTCTGTTTTGGCCGTTAATCTTGGTCTTGAATTTTATTGCAAACTTTTGGCATGCTCATGCTAGCATTTTAGGACTGTTTTTGTTGCGTTTTTGTGAGGACAGAGAACATGTCAAACACCGCTAGAGAAATCTTTTATTAAATATTTGGGGTAGACTTCTGAAGAAGCTCATTAAAATGTCCTAAGTTATGTTTTCTTTCCGCTAATGTGAAAGTGCACTGTACTGCTTACTTTGTTTCTGTTGTAGCTTCTGTTGCAGACATTTTACAGCCATGCCTTGCTAAGAGATCACACTCACCACAAGTTTCCAAGCGAGCAAGACACACTTGGTGAGTTTAACTTAGTGAGTTTAAACACACTTGGTGAGGTTGTATGAAATAATACACTTTCTAAATGCATGGATCTGAGGTTCAAGCCACCCTGCAGAAATGAACATACATTTCAAAACAGAAAACATGGCTTATTATTTTGGCTAAAAATAAGTCATAATTACTCTCTCTAACAAGTTACAATTTTAACCTATTTTTAACTGTTTTTTAAATTTTAACTTTTTTTTTGTTTTCCCCTACCTGGCATAAAGAAGTTGCCAAACAAAACACAGTTGAGACAAACAGATTTTTTTTTCTGTTGATCATATGTTGAATACAAAGCTCCTAACCACTCAGTGCACAGTGTGGGTGGACCATTATTTATCTAAATTAGCGGCTCTTAACAATTTGCTCTTAAATGCTCACTTTAAAAAGAAATAATAAAGGTGCCAGCAATGGTTCTTTAAAGCAATTCCCCTGAGGATCACTTTCACCTCCATGCCATACCATTTTTATACAGGAAATTGTACTTAAACGGTTAAGAACCCTGTTTAACCTTTCAAGAACCACCACATATAGGTTTTTCCCCAGAAGCGCAAATCATCAAAAACAATTAAGAATCTGTGCTTTAATGAATGTAGTTATGTTTTACCACACTTTCGTTTATCATAATGATCAAGAATAAGGAATAAGTTGTTGAATCACAAAATATAAATGGCTGACTCACATCAGCAAATCAACGGAGTCGAGCGCTTTGAACAGCTTGTTTCATCATGCAGCTTTCGAGTAATAGCGCTTGTTAGCGTAATTATAGTTCAATCAAAAACACCTCTGGTTCAAAATCTTTTTCCGTTTGCCGTTTGACTTTGGTGCCTTGCTACAATGAATTGGGCTAATTACAAACACAGTGCCCTCATTACAGGCTGGAAGTTCTAAGAGTATTTGGGTCCTCATGTTGACAATTTCCTCCAGACTCCACACTTTTGTGTGCATTATTTATCATAATGTGCCACTCGGAGTTCCGCTGAAGGGCGTGGAAATGAACCGGTGTGCTTTTTTTTGTAAGTGCGGCACACAGCCGAAATATTGTAGGCTTTGAGGGGTTTTCTACATAATTTGGGGTTTTGCATGCTGTTATTTATTAGGTACGACTCAATCCACCCAGACTCTCTCACTGGGTACCGTACAGTAGCCGTGATGGAGTCTATGAAATGTCAGTGTACATGCACACATGACATGCTGCTGACAGACAAATGGTAGCTCTCGCAAGTGTTTGTTTGGAGTTTCCTATTTCAGGGTTACTTGTCTGTGTAGTGTGTCGGCGCGCGCACACACGCAATCAGTTGAGGGGGAGGTGCTAATGTGGTCGACCTTACTGTATCGTGAGCCGCGAGGCGCTAGCGTGACTACAGGTATATGGAGAGGACAGAAAGCATTCTATTGGGTGCTGTTGACGGCAGAACAGGCGTCTCTCGGCTCCACTTAACTTTTCTCGATCCGTCCACAGCGGATTAAAATTGACGGGCTGTGATGTGTGTTTGTTTTGAGCTCAGAAATAGCCTACTGGGGTAAATGGGCAGAGAAAAAGAGGGAGAGAGGGAGAGGGAGAGAGAGACGCCAAGTCTAGACCTTCTATTTAGGGCCCCTCCCTGATTGCTTTGTTCAGCGCCATGTCTGTGCAGGTAATTATCCTGCTCAAAGTATCACAGTAAAGAGAGAGAGCGAGAGAGAGAGTAAACAAGAGCGAAAGAAACAGAGAGAGAGAAGAGGAAATAGGAGGAAATAGGGTGCTTTGGTGCTGTGATGATAACACGAGAACGGAAATTGCCAATAAATGTAATGACATCACTTCATTTTAATGAGGCATGCCCTCTTCTCTTGATGCCTAACCTGATAAAAGCTCTATGCAACCGCTGAAGGCCTCGAGATTTAAATGGCACACTGTATCTGAATCTATATATAGAGACCAGCTCCCGTGTGTAGAAATTACAGTTACTGTAATGAAGCCTCTTGATAAATGTCTCACGTGGCTGCTTCACTTTATCTTACGGAAAACACCTTTGCATGCAGCCTTAATGATACAGAAGAGGATGGCATGGACGAGTATTTCGGGTGGCCTGTAATTGTGCCATCATACTTTTAAACCTTTTGATGTGGTTAGCTCGTAACACTGATATATAACGTTTGGACTCTAGGTGAGTCAAATGTGCCCTTAAACTCACCCTTGTAGGACACAGATTACTGCACTGAGCTGGGTTAAATGCAGTATGAATGTGTCAATACAAGTCTGCCGCTGGTAGACCGGCACCACTATAAACTGCATGCCATATGCCCCGTCACCTGGAAACACGAGGCCTTCTATTTGCTGTGTTTTGCATGAAATAGAAAATAAATGAAGCTTTAAGACAAACAGTTATAAGAAAAACTTTTTAAAGCAACAGTATGTAACATTTTTACGTCAGTCCACACAGGGACTGTTCTGTATCTCTTAACTTGTCCAGAAATGCATGTGTACAGCTCGTCATTCAGGGGTGGTTCAAAGAGTGAATCACACTTCTTGACTGTAGTGGGAAAATACCAGTTCTCACATAATGCTGCTTTAAAAAGCAAGGTTACACTGAAAGGTGGTGGGCAGTGGTTGCTCTTTCTCTTGTGTTGTAAACTAGGGTGAAGCTTAACTGTAGAAGTGAGTGAATGACAAATAACAAAAGTAACAAGACAAACCAAACTTAAACACAGCACAAAAAGGCCAGGCACTATAAACGGCCCCACCTAGACAAAACAAGCAACACCTGATGTTAATGAAGAATGATTGGGATTATAAAGGAGAGACAGGTGGAAACACTAAAGGCCAGGCGGGGCAAGAGTGAAGACAGAAATGAAAACAGTAGTATAGAAGCATATGGGCAAGGTTCACATGGAAATGTAAACAAGGAACACAGCCCAAGACGTTAGCGAAGACTTTCAGACTGGGGCTCCATGAGGTCAGCATGGACCCTTTTCACACTCTGATGTCGTTAAGAGGTAGTAGCAGCCAATCATATCTGGTTAGCCTGCCGGGTGTTTCAAGACATGGCAGTAAGGCGCTTTGCCTGTTGTTTATCTATGATCCCTTCATCATATCTCAAGAAGTGACGTGAAATAATTAAAGCAACTAAGAAATTTACATTTACATTTACATTTATGGCATTTAGCAGACGCTCTTATCCAGAGCGACTTACAAAGTGCTTTGCTATTTACCCAAGAAAACCTCAGCTAGTTAGAATAGACTAATACAAAAGATACCTCCAAGCTTAGACATTACTAAACACAATACAATAAGGCAACCATAGAACTATTCGTCCAAGTACTCTCTGAAGAGGTGGGTCTTCAGTCTGCGTTTGAAGACAGCGAGCGACTCGGCCGTTCGGACATCCAGGGGCAGCTCGTTCCACCACTTTGGTGCCAGGACAGAAAAAAGCCTGGACGCTTGTCTTCCGCGGATTTTGAGGGATGGTGGGTCGAGCCGAGCCGTACTTGAAGCTCGAAGGGCTTCAAGTACGCTTATTACTTTTGCTTATTACTTTTGAATATTTGAATATCCAGGGTTAATCATATATCAAGCATTCTTTATCTGTTCCATAGCATCTTTAGAAACCATAAACTGACACTCACATTTTTCTATTTATATAAATTGATTGCTGGATTGCTGGAACTCTATACACCAGTTTTAGAACAAACAAATATTATTCAGTCCTATGTTGTATTACTAATAAACAGATTAATGAACCAGGGGTTCATAGTCGTCGTCAGACGCTAAAGATAACTTATTTATTCATGTTCTCCTCTTGATCCTGGATGCTCTTGAATAAACAGATCCTCCCCTTGGGCTTTACTCTCTGCCAAAGTAGACCAACCGGCACTCATGTCTGCAGCTGTCACTTTGCAAAGCGTGCAACCGTAGTGTATATTTATAGGTAAAACTGCCTTAATAAGTCAGCATGTAGGTTATTGTGATAGGATAAAAGCACCAAATGAGAAAATGCTCCCAGCAGAAGATTAGGCAGGATGTGTGGATGGCCTAAATCACTGTATCTGAGAGATTGAGGTGATGAGAGATATATATATATTTTTTTTTGCTTGCTTGCTTTTTACTCCAGCAAGTTGTTACAAATCGCTGAGATTATAAAATTGAAGCAAACAGAATGATCATGTAAAAAAAACACATGAAAACATTCATAATTATGGGTCTGCATTCTCAGAGCCACTAAGTAGCTAGCACATATGAGTAGCACAACTCAACAGAATGTTTTCAGGCATTTACTTTGGACCCACTACCCTTCTGATTACCTGGGTCCATTTATATCTTAGTGGCTCTTGATTGGAAATGTATGAAAACTCTGGTATGGATTATTTTTGGAACTGAGAAACCCAGCAAAACATCTTAAAGCTGGCACCTTTTGTTTAGTTTTAACCGGAATTAAAATGACCTGCTAACAGAAACTGACGGACGTGAGTATCCAAAAATGTGGGGAACCACTGCATTAGGTTGTAGGCCACTATTTATTACACTGTTATATTTTTTTAAAGAAATTTGGTAATTTTCCTTTTCTAATGATAATTAAAAGATTTTGGATAACACAATAAAAGCTTCAAAACGTATAATTTTCTCCCCAGTCCATATATGAAAAAGAAATAGCCCTTTTTGAATCTATCTATTCAGCAGTTTAGTTCTGTTTCATGCTGGACTGCTATTTGAATGACGCACAATGTAGGTTAGCAAATCAAAACAGAGGTCTTAAAGAGCATATCCACCCTCAGTATCAGCGGGTCTCTTGCCACGTTTGAATGTATGAAATGCACGTTAGGGGGGCCAATAACAAGCGTGCAGAGGTGAGGTTTGTGAGGAGAGCACGGGTGTTACAGAGCCAATCTGAGACTTTTCCACATTGTAGGTGCCCTCTATTTCTTCACTAATTTAGTGTTGGTCTTCACCCTCCCAGTGTCGGGAGCATATGTATGGTTTGGGTAATTAGCGTTCCAAGAAATGTTCCAAAAATCTGGAAATAAAAAAAAGTATCGAGATGCATCTACTAATGAAAAATGTCCCCCATCCCCAAGTAAAGTGGTTGAACATTATGGACAAATTACTTTCTATCAGGAGAATGGATGTGAAAACATTGGTCATGTAATTGCGAAACTGTTTTTGATACATAAACCCACACAAACTCTGTAAGTGGATATGCCAGTAAACATGATATGCAAGAAAAATGAAGAACATGTGCCCTTTAAAAGTGTGGGAAAGCCAAAAACACTTCCTGGAGAGATGAAACCCTGACTGTAGAATGTATGAGCTGGAATCTGAAGAAATAGCTTATCTCGTGTCTAAAACCGCACAGTTACCTTCAGCTTTGATATCCATGTTTGCCTGGGGTGAAAAAAGCCATGCAGGTAATTATAAAACTATTTGAAAACGGCACACTAAAAATTACACACTGCACTAATAACCCCCTTCAGCGGGGATATTTTATTAGAGATAATTCTCTGCTTTATCTGCTGTTCAAGCAAGCCCATGGGGGTGGATGACACCACAGCAAACAAGCAAAGCTGTCTAGAATAGCCAACCTCTGCTTCAAGAAATAACAGTTCCTCCTTCACTCTCTATGCTCTTTCACCCCCCCCTCATCCCCTCTCATTTCACAGTATGGCGTTGTCACCCTGTGTTTAGCAGATTAACCTTGATGGTGCCGAGGGCCATTGCTCTCTGTGTGACTCTTCCCTGGAACACAAGCATGATGTTTCACAACGCACGGCGCCACAGTGGACCCACGTGGGTATTAAAGAGGCTGAACGCTTGGCCGGAAGCCCTACAATTATCCCATCTCTCTTGTGATTTAGAGCTTTAAAACGCCATGACCCTCACCGAACACCTCCAAGAGCGGAGAACGACACAGTCACTAAATAACCGACCCGCTTCGTAATCTCCTTTTCCATGTGTTCGCGAGAAGCGGGTTTTCAGGGTGATTTATAAGGGGCATCTATCTGCTGGAAAATAGGGAAGGACCCTCATCTGTTGCGGTGCAGAGGTTTATAATCAAACTTTCAAGAAGCAGGTGTGTTAAAGACAGCTCCGACACAGCGTTCAGCACAAGTATGCGCTTGGCCCTAGCTGTAGGCCGAGGTCTACATGAAACGAAGCACAGGGGCAAAGGTAAAGTGTAGTCATTAACGTTGAGTAAGTGCTGTTTAGTGAAAAATGCTGAGATGCTGGACTCCATTCTGGGGCACAATAAATCACAGTTCCCTTTTTTTTCTTTTTTTTTTGTGACCTTTTTGTAGAAGATTTTCCTTTTCTATTTTCCTTTTTTACTGGTGAATGCTTTTTTTCAGATGCGAACAACTGCACCTTTAAAATGAAAGGCTCCTAAATGGTTTAACATGGATGTATAAAAACATTTAAGTGGTGCATTATTCGTGAGGACGTACAGATATAGGTCATTGAATATTGGGGCAGTGGTAATGTCCACTGTCTTTTGTGTTTGTGTCACAACACACATGATGCGTTTAGGAAATGCACACTGTAAAAGAAATGCTGTATTTCCTAAAAACAGATATTTTCTGTTTCCTGGGAGGTAAATTATTGAATGTAACAAGAGCATTCTTTACAGTGTAGAAATTGGTATACCTACCTTCTTTAGTATCAGAGAAATGTAGCATTTATTTCTACACAGCAAATTTGCCATTGTTAAATAAACAGTTAGTGTTAAATTAACCCTGTGAGCTCTTTCCATACTGCCACAAACACACCATCTTTGGGCAGCCTAGCATGCTTGAAAGAGAACAGTACCTGCAATTAACTAACTGCAATTCTGTTGGATTACGCTCTCCAGTGGCTGTGAAATCAACTTTTCATTTTCCGATAACGCCAACAAAGTTGTCTTGGCACCTATATTTTTAAGGCTGTAAGGCAACGAGAAAACCCAACCGAACCATTTTTATGACCAAAGAATGAATTTCTGATGGTTTCAGGCCTTGTGTGAGCATTAGTCATTACAACAGTTCAAATGTCTGTTTACATGAAGCATGGAAGTAGAGTACTGATGCATGAGGCCTAATTATTATGTAGGCATTTGAATACTAAAACCCTGTATTTGTGTCCCAGTTTGTACACTGGATAATGGAGGTGTTGATTTTTCCTCTCTTTATAATGGATGTTCGTCATGACACCAGGGAACGAATGTGAATACCGTGTGGTTTATGAGTAGTAATCCCTGCAATTAGGAGTAGGTGTTGCCTGTTTGGTGTGCAAGCTCTGACACATTAGCAGACAAGTGAAGGAGAACTTATTGAAGCTTAATTTGAAGTCATTAACTGTTATTTCTAGCATGGCTGAGGTACAGTGCTTTAAAGGCTGCACTGCAGTGTAGCATGTTTTATGGTTTATACTTGCCTGAAATACAATAGAATTAAACTAGACAACACTAGAATTAAATTAATTCTACACTAGAATTAAAGCCAACAATAGAGAGTCAGTCTCAGGAAAATTCTGTAGTGATGTTAAGTTTTAATACATTCATCCACATTTATACATTTATTTTTTCTGAACTGAAATAGTTAAATATATTCTATAGTTTATTAACATTAGTCCATTAAACCTGTGCTGAGCTTCATATGCACTAAACATGCTTCATGTGGAAACCCTGAACAGATGCTTACCAGGGGAATACTGAATCAGTGTTTGAATTCAGAACAACTACAGGTCTAGCACAAACCACATGTTAAGAAGAAGAAAACAAATAGTCATTCTAAAATGTATAGATGAAATGTAATGCTGGGTAGAGGAGGGTCCCCCAAGAGCAAGGTTCTTACAAAAACCATGTCTTTTAGTTTATTTTGTTTAGGGTATTTTAACTATGATCGTACAGACTTTGAAAATGTTATAAAGATTGTATATAAAGAGTTTATATAAAGGAGTACAGGATTGAGAGAGAACTCTTGAGTGGTCATTGGTATTAAGTCCTAAGTATTGTTTTAAACCAGTTGGAACACAGATGCAGAAAGGCTACTGAACACTCCATACAAAAATATTTGTATTTTATATCAATAAACATGAATGTCTTTATAAATATTTGTAGATTCATACACATTATATTTGTAATTTCACCCATCGTAATTCCTTAGCCACCTTTATTAACATGTACCTAGATAATAGTTAGGCCCCAGGCACTACTGCACATGTGTATATGCTCTGTGTAAACAGACCTTGGAACTTAATAACTACGTAATATGTAATAACTAACGCAGCTTACAAAAGCTTCAGAACTATTTGGAATTCATTGTTTGGCCATAGAAATTTTACAAAACTTATAAATGGATATGTAAAAAAAAATAAAGATTTGCAACAGTTTTTGCTATAAAAAGGTTTAATACAATAACAACCAATGTATAATTAAAAACAATATATATTTACCAAGTTAAGGTAGTATTAATAGTAATATTGATATTTCATGATATTCTAAGTTCTGATTATAATTTATTTTGGCATTATTAAAGACAATTGTAAGAAGGTAATTGTGAGTAAATGTGCTTTGAACCATATGCAATAAAGCTGGCTCTGGCATTCCAAACCTGATAGACATACTCCTACCACCAGAAAGTGTGGTTTGCACTCACAGAACCTATGGCTGCCTATTGAGTACAAAAAACATAATTAACTTTGCCCCTTAATTTTAAGGTCATCTCACACTTATCCACCTAAAATTCACCATTTTTGCCTTGAAACTTGAGACCTACCTGACCCAAGATGAACCCTGGAGTGTCTTCTATTGTTCTCTGGTCCTTCAATTATAGTAATACAAGAGTTGCACTCTTGGCTGTCATGGGAAAATTCTCTTTGTCTGTTTAGCGAGTGCGAGTGTGGTGTTGTCATTCGTCCCCTTGAAGCTCCATCATTATGTGTGTGCCTTCAACTTCAGCTCATGTTTCTAACTCCTGGGGTTTTAGAGTCTATAAACTACCCTACCTAACAACTTTCAGAGAGTTTCTCCAGACCTTTGAGAATTAGCTGAATTCCATCAAGTACTGTCATCCGTCAAGTGCCAAGTTTTTGATGCCATCTGACAGTTTGAATCATTTGTCACTCTTAAACAGTGAAATCCACATAGTTATTAGACGTCAACTCTGAATTTGGATAATAGATACTGAGTGGAGCAAGAATGGGCATGTTTTTTTACTGTGCATTTCCAATTGAATGGCAACTTGATCATGAAACAAGCACTGACATAGATAAGGGGAACATCTCGGGACTAAGTTGCATGATATTTAAGCGAATTGTACTTTGTGATTGGGAAAATACACCCTGATTAATGCAGTTCATTTCATTTCAAAAATTAGAATCAAAACAGCAAATGCTTTGCAGAAAACGGTTCCAGTTGCAAAAGGCAGTATTCATCCAAACTCTGTAATCACACGAGTGCACTTACGTATAATCAAGACAATGGAATGCCGTCATTCAGGCTGGTAGTTTTGGTTTGATTAATGATTGTGGCATCAAGAAACCATGTGTCTTGACATGTGGATGTTACTACAAGGCTTCAAAGAGAAACAGTACGTCATGATTCTGCACGAAAATTGTTAAAGTTATTTTGAAATGTTTTCCCATAGAGTGTACTGATTATAGCACTGATTAAACTGATTAACACGTAATAAATAATGCAGTCTGAAATGGTGTTCTCTGCAGAAGTTACATTTTCATATTTGTCTTTAATGTATATTGTTACAAAACAATACGTTTTGTAGTAATGAACAGGTAAGGATTTATTTAAGGATTTATTTTAGTTAACACTACTCATGCACTCCTGTCCCAAAATATGTAGAAAACCTTTTTACAGTTATCATTCCATATATAGTTTATCTAAGCAGTCGTTGTTGAAATAAATCAGGTGAGCATATGGTAGAACCAAACATTCATAGTGTCTCAGTAACCAAACAAGTGTTCTATACAGTACTGTATAGTGTACTGGATTTGTGCATAACCAACATATCAGTAAGTTACAGCACAATTTTTTCTACTGGAATTGTTTGTGATTCTATTGTAATGTAGTTTAAAACAATTTCTAAATGTCATTTAAAAGCAATAGTTTATAAAACCAGTACAGTTTTGTATAATACTTGAAAAGAATGAATCTGCTTTCAAAATATTTATTGTTATATTAAAAGTGAATTGTGTTCATGTTACTACAGGATAAATACATTTTTATGTATTTTTATAAAAAAAAACAAAAAAAACTTGCATACGTTAGAATTAGTAACATACAGCTTAGTTTAGTTTTTTTTGTTTGTGTTCATGGAAAATCACTGCCTTTTTGTTACCTGTTTTTGTTGTGCCATACATGTTTAGCATGTTTAGCAGATAACAAATGAAAAAATCCCGTATTGCAGTGGCTTTAGCATGTATGCCACTAGATATATTAAGTAAGCTTACGTGGCTCACATTACCTGCATTCAGGTCTTTACAAGTCCTTAACTCAGCATTAAAATAAACACATGGCAATCACAATCAACAGATTTACTTCAGCTTAATCACCTCCCACTCAGACTAAGCCACAAATGCTAAATTACAAATTGTTTGGACAGTTTTTCCGAGCACCATTCGAAATGAACAGTCTTTACCCCTCGTTTCCTTACAAGCTGCCTACGAAGCCACGCAGAGTGTCTAGTAAACAACCACGCCGACAGGATTAATCTGGGCTTTCACACAGTTGTGTCCTTGGTCCCCTTACCAGGTACTAAACATGAGCCTTGTCTGTCTACTGCCATTAAAACTGTGATTCAGTTTATTGTTGTGATGCAGCTCGGACACATGTGGATCTGCTTTGTACTTCCACAGGATGGGCTAAATGCAGCCGTTCCGGGAAACCCCAGGGATCCATGCAATCTACCATTACACATTATCCATTCAAAAATACGTCAACATGTAAACAAAGACGCGACCACTGAGTGGTTCTGAGTGACTCCGACGAGGACTAGGGCTGGGATTGGCTCTCTCTCCAGGTCCATTTCAGACCACAAGTGTGATTAAAAAAAAAGAACCCATTTAGTTGTAATCACATTTTGGGTAAATTGTGTTTACACGGGTTGCTTCAACATAAATTGGGTGTTTATTCAGCCCTAGAGTCACTATTGCTACAAAGCTCGAAAAATAAAGATATGGCAATATGATTAATGCGAAGGGCCGTGGCTAAGCTGTAATTAAGTCAATCATGTGTGATGAAAGCGATGAGCTGAACGTGCAGTAATTGGGAGGGGTATGTTTGTTTGGACTTTATCAGTAACAAGAAGAGGCCACGGAGACAGTTGCTGTATATGGGCTACCAATGTGTCTATGCTTCATCCAGACTAACTAATGTCTACAGTATGGCAGATGGAACCACCGCAGGTGTGAGCATGTGTGGCATCTTTTAATCCCCAAAACGGCTCAAAAAGTCACTTATGTCCACACTTGAATTTCTCATTCTTAACTACATAACTCAAATATTGATGTCAAAACCTTATATCCCTGAATGATAACTTTACAGTACATGTTAATGTAAAAAGTTTCCGTCTGTTGGTCCATTCATCAACTTTTAAGTTCTCAAAATAGAAAATAAAATAAAAAAAAGACAAAAATGGAGCGAATTCTTTAGTCACTGTTGGAACAAAACCTCTGTGTTAGAACTTTGCGATTGGATCAAAATATAATATTTTGCCTTAACTTGCATTGAAAGCCTGCTCAGCGACAATAAATGTAATGGACTTGAGCGATATGCTGATGTAATTGGACATCGGCAGGGACTGATGTTGTGCAGTGCCTGCAATGATCACAGTGGTGAAAAGAGGACTGGAAGTTTACTTGAGTGAACAATTTTTTTTTAACAGCTTGATAAATATGTACATATTTTTTTAATGGATAGATCACCGTAACCTGTATTGCCATAACCTCATGTACCATGTAACAACCGGTTTCATTATGTAATTAGTCCTTAAAAAAGGATGTAGTAAACCAATGCAGCAGTTAAACCAATACTACTAGTAGCAGATTTATCTGTCTATGAAATATTGTGATAAATATATCAACACAACTTCACGATACATGATATTTATGACATTATATCCTTAATACAGGTACAGTTTTTTTTTTTTTTTTTTTTTTTTTTTGTAGTTATCTAATAATTCAGCAATATGTGGTGATTAATTTTCAGATTAAGTTGAGAGTTGAGAGACTTTACTTGCAAGTTGTTTTCAGTATCCCCTGGCCTCGTCAGTCTCTGGCCTTGTTCAAATCTATCTGACATTTTATATATTACCTCTTTAGACTCACTGTGCAAAACAACCGATTTGTACCCCAAATATTTTAGCATCTATTTATATTTGCATATTGCTTGCAAGAGCCACGTAGTGACAGCAAGGTGTACGCCTAGATCAGCTTTCAGATGGATGGTTTGCAGTGTGCAGATCTTTATTATGAAAACGGATCTTTTGGACCCACTGCCAACAGAACCAGCTCATTCATAGAGCACCATCCAAACTGCTGCCCTTATTATTCACTTAAGTCATAACTGCTCTTCTCCATTTCAAACAGACCAGTTTTGCCCCTTTGTGCGGCTGTCACCTAAGCTCATTGCTTGCCTCCATTAGGGATCTCTCTTGCGGCAAAGGGCGGACTTTAAAATCAAAACCGCCATTATTTCCTTTGTCTTCCATCCCAGCCCCAAGAAACACCTGATCATGTAAATAGCTGGACTGATCATCATCGCTGTGTGTATGGCACGCTGACAAGCCCACTTATGAAGCGCCCCCCCCCCCCCCCCCAATTCGGGGACTTGAAAGCAGAGGGATGGCTTTGTCAGAACCGAGGATGTTTCCCGCAAGTGCTCCTGACCGTGTTTGACCAGGCCTAATGCATGTTCCTGACAGGACTGATGTTCCAGGAATCCCATATCTGAAAAGCATTCTGACTCTAGTAGTTTACGACAGCAGGCCAGTACTAACATAGTGTTAGCTAAATGCTTTTTGCACTTCAGTACACTCTCAAGAGCTATCTGTTCATGAGAGATGCCCTTCTAGATATGATGAGAAATAGGACATGCTGCAGATTGAGAAACACCTCCCTCTAGTGATCGAGTCAACTTGAACAAAATGGAGCTCCATCTAGGCTCTGCTCCACATGCTTTCTTAAGATTTGGTGTAATGCAACATTCACTGCCAATAGAAATAACTCTGAAATGATCTCCTTAACCACTGTATATACAAACCACTTCAGACACAATTCAAAAGCAGTTCCACTGCCTCCAAATGCAAAGGCTTTTCATTAGAAATGGCTACCTTGAGTCTTTTAGATCTATTTTCTTTGAATTTTTGGATTGAAACAATATGTAATCTAATGCTTGGAAGATAACACGTGACTATACAAGTGGGGTAAACACACAGGCATAAAACTGTTTTTTGATAGTTCTAATGAATTCTGAATGTGAATATGATGGATAAATTTGGAAGTGGGTGGTTTAATAATGTTCCCTGCTAAGGATACACAAAAGAATGATTTCATTTTGGGAAATAATTGCTTAAAACATTACTGGTTCAGATTTGGCCAAGATTTCAAGCTGATCTTTTATTTAAACTCCAGAAGAGCAGAATGTTTAGATGTTGGGCGACTAAACAAAAATACCTGCATTTATTGTACAGCAATTGTAACACTCATTCTTTCAAAACTGTCTTCTCAGCTTCTTCCTTCTCTTCTCTCTACATTCTTCAAAATAGCATGGGCGCTAGGATGTACATTAAAAATGGGTAGTATTGAGAGACTGGTTTTCAATGGGTGTCCCTGTGCACCAGCTATGACAAGTGTCGCTCACGATTTATTGCCCACTAAAAAGCAGACCTGGCCATTTCTACATTTCAGAACTATCATTGTACATGATGTGCTTACCTTTTTAAGAGTGTTCCTGACTTGACTAGATGTTACGAAGATCTACTTTAGTAGCTCTTAGCCATGTTAATTTTGTCAAAGCAAAGCTCTCAGCAGAAAAAAAGCTTGGCGTCTCCTGGTGAAATTATCCATGTTTTTATTTGTAGTGGGTCAATTAATGATTTCCATAGTGCACTAGAGTTCCACTTACTTCAACTGGTTTACGATGCAGTTCTCACTAAAACGCAGCAAATGGGACGCCTATAAAATAGCCTCTTTAATCCTTATATTGGCTCCCAGTTAAACTGACTTATAAGTGTTAGAACTTGCCTATAATTTACTAAATGGTTTAGGACCAACATATCTGTCTGATATGCCATGCAGCAGAATTATCAGGTTACTAGTTAGTTATTCAGGCCTGAGGTAAGCAATAAACATGGAGAAGCAGCATTTAAATTCTGTGCTACTTTTAGATGGAACCAGCTTTTGAACCCTGAAATCAGACATTTTTAAAATGAGGGATGAAAACCTACCTACTCAGTCAGTCAGTGTTTGGAGATCATGGTCACTGTTTGTAGTATTGTACTGCACTTTTATTTGTTCCTCTTACAATAAAGATAATTAAAAGATAAGAGGACCTTTTACTTTATGGTTTTACTGTTCAGTTACATAGCAGTTCAATATTTTTATACTGTATCTTTCTTTTATATTTAATTATCATTTTGCTTCTATATTTTTAATTGATTTTCAGTTAACTTAAACTATGCATTCTATATAGTACTAAAACAGTGTTTTTACATTTGTAACCATGGAACACACACATTTTGGTGTTTTATACAGTCCAAAAGTATTTGGACAGGGATTGGACTTGGTTTCATGTGACCAAAGCGTCTTGTTCCAGAGCGTTTCTGTTCTTAAATGTTACTAAAGGTCTGCTTTTTTTTTTTTTTAAGTTAATGAAGGCATTTCTTGATTGGTGATTTTAGCAATGATATGCCTACCTTCTCAAGAGTGTTCTTGACCTGACTAGATGTTATTAATAGGCAAAACGGTCTGTGTTCATCTAATTTAGTTCCAGGCCTGTACTGTTTTTTAAAATTTGGCTCCTCCAAAAGATTCTCTAATACGTCTAATAATGGCCTCCTTCCCAACAGCGAATAAAATGCAAATTCATCAACTGGTAACTGTTGGATTAATTTGCCATGAATAAATGAGGGCACAGGCCAAATATGTCCATTTGTTTACATGCTTGATGCAATATTTTTGATATCTGAACATCTACACTTGATTCACATTTTTGCCCTTTGCCTTGGCCTGACCTCACTGCAGCAGAAACTGGTTCATATGTAGCCATCTTACTTTGATCAACAGCAAGAATGTATCTATCATGGTCAGATGAACTGTATTGCAACAGTCCTGCCATATGTACTCCCCTCTGCCACCTCAGTGTTTCTTGTCCTAAAGCCTTCTTGCTGAGTACAGTGTGATGTCTCATTATTTATAGGTTTTACAGAGCAACGGATTATCTACTGACACTGCCCTAACTGCGTTCCCTCCTGCAGCTTCCATGCAGCTCATCTCCTAACCACAAGATGTCAGTGCATTTCTTTTAGTGACAGTGTCACCATCCCACCTTTTCTCTTATTCGCCTCACATAACGCTGCACTCTGGAGTCTTATAGAACACATTGTTTTGAGGTGGCTATTCAGGTGGGAGGGCATGCATTGTGCTGACGGTCGAAAAAGCCTGAGGTTGTAAAGTATGCTTTACCAAAGTGTTAATAGCATCATAGTGCTAAAAGGCAGTGTCTATGTAAGCCTGGTACCTAAACCCATAACAGTGCTGGCTTGGTGCCTCATTTTCAATGAGGGAAAAATGTTTTGATATCTTTTTCCAGCAGTGCACACCTTACTCAACTCTGAGCTAACAGCTATCTCAGCAAGCCTATGGCATTCCTATACGTGTCACTGAAAACCCTCATCAGTATTCAGCTGTTATCGATTTCTCCATCCACATACTGCTGATTGCCCTGGTATATCGAAGCACTTTTCAGTGTATAAAGCATAGTTAACTCTCTCTCTCTCTCTCTCTCTCTCTCTCTCTCTCTCTCTCTCTCAGTGTAAAGAAACAGCAATTTTAAGAAATATAGAGTAATTCTTTGTATAGAGCAGCATGCTTGATGTTATTTTACAGTGTTACTCACACATTACTTATTGGAATGCACACATTTAGCTGCACTGCACAGGCATAGAAGCTTGTTTGCATTTTAATTAAGCAAGCCTTTGTTGATCATAAATTGTGATTAACTCGCAAGCCAAGATTAATAGGCCTCTTCAGTAAGGTGTCATTGTTGTTGTCAGGAGTCATGCTGGTGACTTAAAAAAAAATCATTAATAGTGGCATGTTTCTCCTCATTACTCAAGGATATGTCTGCAACTCTAAAGTGCAGTGAAGTGCTGCAGATTGAGAGGTGGCACACTGCAGACGAAAGCCATTTAGACGCCTTGATGCCTCTAAAGGTAAACGAATGAGAGTCAATCGCCCCCAAATAACACCCACCCTCCCCCGTCTGTTATCGTGGTGGAATCAATAATATGAAGTGCCTCAAAGCTACGGGCTAAATGAGTTGATAGGAGGAAAGCGAATGATGCTGCACAAAAGACCAATCTCTTCGAAAATAGCTACTTTCAAAGATTATGGGTTTAGACTTCCAGCGCTGCACCCGTCTATTCTACGCGTTGGCGCAAATGTTTTTCTGTTGGAAATGAAATTGTGCTCCTCTGCAAATGTAGGCTCCCTGATACATCTCTGTACCAACTCACATATATTGGAAAAACAAAAGTGGGTGTTTTTTTTTCAAGGCACTGGTAAACATGAAAGCCGGATTTAGTAGGCCCATCCACTCTGTGTTCTATCCTCAGGAGTTCATTCTTATACTTTCACTGCATTTACTTCAAGTTTAAGTATATTGTGGATATCATCAGTGCTTAGAGAATACTGATGAACTGCACATTACATTACAGAAAGTGTAATCAGTCCTATTTAATTGATTGGACTGCAGCAAATGTTGAGTAAAAATCACAGCATAATATTGTATATCGTAAAGAAATATCATGATAGAACATTTTTACCATATCACCCAGCTCTAGTTCCCACCATGACGTAGTGGGATCCTATTATCCTATATATGCTATATATCCACTTGACAAAGTTGTGAGTCCTGCTGAGGTTTTATTCTCTGTTTCTGAAAGGTGCTTAATGTGAGCCTACTAACATGAGCAGTGCCTACTAAATTATTTCAGGTGAGTGTGACTGGTGCTCATTTTTTATTCAGGATCTAATTCCCTTGGAAATTAGCAGAAAGAGTTTTTTCAGTGAATGGGCTAGTGCAGTGCATTTGTCCTCATTGATTACTTCTTCCAACTGTATTTAACACGGTGTACTTAACTAATATGTCTTCACTGAATTATTCAGTCATTAACACATTAAGCTCTAGGATTTTATTTAGTAATATATCTTAAGACACATTATTCATAAGTATTGAGGGTTTTTTTAATAGTCATTACTATAAAAACAAATGTGTAATGAATAAAGTCATTTAGTCATTATTGTCAGGTCAGGACCCACATATAGATCTTTAGGGTTTAATGGATATTTGCTATGTGAACCAGTTTTTGTTTGTTTGTTTTAAAATAACAGATCTTTGTTTTGTCTAAGAATCTTGAACCAAAGTCGGGATTCGTGAACATGGACTGTAAAGGGAACTATCCATGCATCCATCTTTGCATTTGCATGCATCTGGTTAGTTTAGGATGGTGGGTCTGGGGCTCTTCAATGAGTCATTGGGCACAACGCAGGAATACTCCATGAATAGGGAGTGATTCCATCTCAGGGTATTAAAGGCAACTATGGGAACTAAAATATGATATTTTTATATGAATAGAAAAGTCAAAATCCCACTAACAGCAAGTCAGCATTGTTCTGCTGTTATTATATCACATGGCTGCACAGGACTGTGGAAAATAAGACTGCCTTAATGTGGTTCTGTGCAGCTAGATAACCACCTGGCTCGGTATGGTGCATGCTGGTTCGATGTTTGTCTGACTTGCATTGGCAACCAGTGCCACGTCACAATCTCATGGGAGAAAGCTGGCTGCAGGTTTCAGAGCCTGGCAGGGGCTCAGAGATGGCCAGTTGACTACAGAGCCTCATCCAAATTGGCTAAAAGCGTAGCAGACAACCGTTTAGACACAAACCGTTGAACACAGCACAAAATCACTTAAAACGCTTAGTGTCTGTGGCTGTTTTTACATGTGAAGTTTATTTTCTCTAAAATATTGTTTTTATATATGTGAACACAATGAGGGCTGCTGACTTGCGCCTCTCGTCAGACATGTTTACCATATTTAGGCTAACGTGACTTAACAGTTGAGGATCTCTTTAACCCATATACTAATGTCTCTGTCCATCCATCTCAGGGTATTAAAGGCAACTATGGAAACTAAAATATGATATTTTTATATGAATAGAAAAGTCTGTATTGTTCCGCTGTTCATGGCTGCACAGGACTGTGGAAAATAAGACTGCCTAAATGTGGTTCTGTGCAGCTAGATAACTACCTGGCTCAGTATGGTGCATGCTGCTTCGATGTTTGTCTGTCAAGGATCTCTTTGACCCCTATACTAATGTAACCCCTATACTAATGATTCTGTCACTAATGGCTGTATTTCATTGAAAATCTGCCGGCAAAGTAGATGGGCTGCATCAGCATGTGGAGTTGGAGCTTTCTGACAACTGTTGTGCTTTATTTTATAAGGGAAGCACAAACACTCCTTTATTGCTTAATGCAGTAGTTTGAGTAAATGTACATGGCTTCAGAACAGACTTCAGATTTCTTAAGCTACGTTCACATTACAGACCTCATTCATCGATTCATAGTTTTTGCTCAGATTGGGTTTGGCTATCATATGGCAAACATGCTCACATTGATGCGTTTTGCATGTTGCCTCGGTCTGCCGGTGCTGGCTGGCTGATGACGACGGCACAGAGCGCATGCGTACAGTCAAAAAGACGCATGTCATCCAATCTGGCCATTCACATTCATGTCACACACTCACGAATCTAGAACCACATATGGAAGTGACTCGCCCTCTATCCCACTGACCTGTCCACACAGCCCTGGTAAAATCTAAATTCTGATTTAGGCAACTTTCCCATGTGGTAATGAAATATGAATCACATTCGATATACAGCAACAGGAGTTTAGTCTGAACAGCCAAATTGGAATTCATAAAAATCCAAGTTTGCAGATTGTGTCTACTTTAGCAGCACATGCACACCATGTCAGTCTTTCCTGGAGACTGTGTTAAGCATGCTCATTTTTCTTTTGTTTTTATAACTTACCTCCATCTCTCAGTATTGTTGAACACATGCCTATATGTTTTAAATATGTCAAAATAGGCAAAGGTTTTTGTGGGGTGTCTTCTTTTTTTTCATATCACTAAATACAGTAAATTTAAATAGTGTGCATTGCAAGAATGAAAGAAAAGGGTGGATTTAGGTTTACTTTACTATAGCCAATGTCAGCTGATGGTCTGTTTCATTGCATCATTCCTTGATAACACAGTTAGAGACTTGACAACCCCTATCCAGTCTGGGGAAGGCTTGATCTGCCCTGTCCATCTCTGTCATGTCATCATTCTGCTCAATCTACTTTCCCAGAAATGCATCTTAGTGTGCTTCTCTGTAATTCCCATTCAAGGGATTCTATAAAAACAAACTCCCTCACTAGCTTCAAATGCTAAATTAAATTGCAGAAACTGTTGTTTTGGTTAATAGCATGACTGCAGAGGCCACATATAAGCTGCTTGTTTGAAGAGCATTAAATAATAAATAAGGAAAGAAAATAAGATGAGTAATATGAGGATATGTTTAATGTTAATGTGGGTCTATGTTTAATTTTTTAATGAGTGGTTACTTTAGATGTTTGGCTTAAAAAAGGAGAGATGCTTCAGCTTCCACACAGCATAGTGGATCAACATGGTATCGGCAGCTTCCCACACATAAAAAGAACAGCAGTGTTTTCCTGGTAAACAGGTTTCTTTGGAACTCCGGGGGTGTCCTTTTCCAGGAAGTGCAGCTAATAGCTCAAATTGAATGTGTGCACCATTACTAGGCACAAAATCCAGCCTCACTTTTTTTTTTCCTCCTCAAAAATTCATAAAACAACAAAAATATGCAAAATGTTTCTTAGCAGATTTTAGTAGCAGACTGTGTGCATGTTTCCTGACCTTTGCCTAAGGACTGGCCTAGCATAAAGAACATTGTCAGCAATAATTATTCACATATGACTGTGTTAATTGTTTTTGAATGCGATTATCTTGTGGCATATGTATGGGGTAGGTATATAGCTGCGCATATTATATGCTAATATTATACATAGTACATGTACATGATGTACATATGACTACTGTCTTTACGAAACCTCAAACAAAACAAGCATTTTTACTTTTAATGTATGTTAATGTAACAAGATCTCATTCTAAGTATGGACTGCTTCTTTTAATGCAATTGTCAATAAATATTCATGCAGCCTAAAAGGCAGCTGGCATGTTTAGATGGTGTAAAAACAATGAAATGGAAAAACAAAAATGAGCTTATGATGTTTTAAGTTGACAGTGACAGGAATAGTAATTAGTTATGATTACAGTATTACATCATTACTAGTTACTAGTAATATTGCTCCCTTAGTGATTCTTCACACTTGCTGAATAAAAAAAAATCTGTATAATGGAAGAAATATAAAGGAAATCTGTCTAGTTTAACCCGAAGCATGTTATTTAAAAGCATTTATTTCTGTGTATTTGTGTGATAAAACACCATCACATTTGACCTGAGGCAAGTAAACATAAATGCCGTAGAAAAAAGTAACAAGAATTTTTCATTTGAAGAAAATAGTTGATCTCTTGTGAGCTTCCCCGAGCCAGCTTATGGATTTATTCAATTTCATCCAGCTCGCCTGATTTAACGTAATTAAACCGTTCTTGTTGGTTGATAACTATAAATAATACTAGACTCCCATGAGGAGGGTTCTCACCACTTGTCTAGCAAAGGGAAGTGGGGATTCATAAGCCTGGCACATGCCTGTATTGTAGCAGATGTCGACATTAGACTGCAAGAAGATAAGGATGACAAGTTCATGGTGTACTATATGGAGAAGGTGTGCAGAGCCATATGGTTTTCGACAGGTACATCCAAAGAAAGTGCTGAGACAAGTCATCATTTGTTTTTGTTTTTTTTTAGACAGTTAAAAACAAATGAAGCCACAAAGCCTAAAACGATCAGATATTTATCACAACTGCTCACAAATTATGACAAAAAATGCCTGTTCATTATTGTCATGTTTCTGTGAGACAATTTAGATTCAGTTATACTGGGTTAAAAATCTTTACACACCTATTGCCTCAAAAATGTGTTCAATCTGACTTTCAGAACCTAGCCTGAAGGGCTATTAGTAAGTGACCAAACAACTTAGGTTTGGTAATTAGCCATGTTTAAAATCATTTGCAGAAAGAAAGACTCAATCAGGTATTGTTAATTAACTGATGTCCATGGTACTGTAGGTAACACTGGAAGATCATTGTCACATTAAAACAATTTGGTATTACAGCAGATTTTAGTCTGTTGTAATAAGGTGATATAGATTAGAACAAAATGGGGTATTTTTATTTAAAGTAAGGTTGTGAACAATAATTAATAATTGATTCTATTATATATTATGTTGATATGCTAATAAAATACAGATAATATAATTGAATCTGTTGACTATAGTTTCCTGTTGCGTCCATCTGGAAATTATTTTCAATACAACATTTATTCTCGATTCTCATCGTATAAAGTAAAAAGTTTTGAGTGGTAGTGTAGCTCCCAGGCTTGGATCAGCCTTAATACATCCACCATCTAGCAAAAATTACTCAGCATGTCTACTGATTGGGCTGTAATGGGAATCAGCCATTTTCAGATGAATTTCTCTTTGGACACAAAATCAAACAACCTCTGGAACTGCTGAAGCTCCTCAATCGATATTTAGGAAGGCAGTAACTGGACAGTGTGAAGAGATGCAGCACCTTTAGTTTGCAGTTTTGTTGCAAGACTCATTGGCAGATAATATACTCCGTTTAGATGTGGATGTAGCGCGGAGTCCAGACAGATCTATAGGGCAGTCTGTATGAGACCTGAGATTTTAAATTAAATTATCTGTTCTTCAGTCGTTCAGAAAGTATGGCTGTGGTCCACTATACAAGGCAAGCCTATTATAGTCCTGGAGGGCAAGGCAAGTTTAAAAGCAGCACATTTTACCCACAAAGGCAATTCTGCATAAAGCTGATTATTCAGCTTATAATGAGTCCTAAGCTTAAAGATCTACAATGTTTGCAGAATTTTCAGTGTTTTAAATCTCTTGCTTCAAAGATGATCCATGCTCCACTTGCACAACCTATTTTTTTTAACTTTATGTAATAACCTTTGATAATCTTGTGACCTAAAGAAAAGTTTTTGGGTTCCTATATTTACAGAGAAAACACCTGAAGGGATCTGCAAAAAAAAAAGGTTTTGATTGCCCCTGTTAAATGAACTATAGTGCTTTTAGGGTAAGAGCATATGCCAGATGTAGTAATCATACCCGATAAGAGCCAAAGTTCATTTGATTTTTTATTTATTTTCTTTTCTTTCCTAAAACTCAACTTATCTATTCAGCAGACAGCTAAAAGGCTAACGGGCTTCTCCATTATTATGTAGTGGTAGACTCTGAATTGAAGAAATGACCAAAAGAAACGCAATGCAATACAAATAGTGTCAAATGTATGTTGCATGAATGTTTTGCAACACTTAAATGCCTGTGTTTTAGGTACATCGACCATAAATACTAATAAGCCCAGTGCGCTCCTGCTAGCCTAACACAGAAACTCCTAGAGACATCTTACATAATTAGTATGATCACTGTGATGGTACATGTATGTATCTTGCCTCACTATTTATCTTGTTATTATAATGCTAAGAAATAATGGGATGATATGGGAAGAAATGCTCTTAACGTTTATGAATGTTAGTGGACCATTTCTGTTGGCCATTCATCATAAAATGGTCAAACAATGAAAATGGCAGCTGCTGTTTTCCAAGCTAGTGTTTCATGGTTATTGACATATTTATCCATGTAATTCCTAAAAACACAATCCGTTGTGGTGAGACGTTTACACTGATCATGGACATAAAGGGCATGGCAGTTCTGGGTCTTCATTTTAGAACTGTTTTTAGAACTTTCTTTTTGGGCAGAATGAATGTACAACAAACATTTGTCATAGAAAAATGTTTTTTACAAGGGGATTTCAGAAAAAACCTGTAATGATGCCTATAGGGTCTAAATAGGGCGCACTAAATATTTGAATAAATATCCTTTAAGAAGCGGCATAACCAGATGTTTTGGTTATCAAGCTTCGGGTAGAATTCTAGATGGATATTTGACAGAATTGGTACAATTCTTTTTTTTTTTTTTTTTTTTTCTTCATGGCACGGATCCAGCTGTGTCCAGCACA
Organism: Salminus brasiliensis; assembly: GCF_030463535.1. Taxonomy (NCBI): domain Eukaryota; kingdom Metazoa; phylum Chordata; class Actinopteri; order Characiformes; family Bryconidae; genus Salminus; species Salminus brasiliensis. Next base: position 25,917,393 of record NC_132895.1, read on the forward strand.
GTCTACATATTGCTGATAGGGTTGAGGTTAGGGTTTTCTCCTTTTTTGTGGTCATTGTCCTATTGTGCCCAAGTTTTATCTGATGCTTTTGGGTTATGCTGAAGAATTCTGAGGGAGTCCTCCTCCTCTCATCCACTCATCTACAATGTACCAGTTCTACTGACAGCAAAACAGCCCCACAGCATGATGCCTAACAGTTGTGGCCAAACAACTCAATCTTTGTGTCATCTGACTGTTAAACTTGCCTCCAGAAGGTTTTTTTTTTTTTTTTTTTTTTTTTTTTTTTTTTTGTCCGTCCATGTGGTCATGTAGTCAATCATGGTCGCTGACAGCAAGACGTTAGTCCCCCTTCTGCCACACAAAAAAAAACATGTACATCAGATTCTTGGTTTTATTTTTTTGTTAGTAAAGACATGTACTCTCATTCTGCCCCAGAATGACGATTCATGGCGAATGTATGTATCTTCCTGTAACCACTGTAAACCTGTACCTAACATAATAATCTACCTCATCAAGGGTTCTCCCACAATTGTCAGACAGATCTTTACTACATATGTTTTATGCTGATGGGTAGAATCTCAAAGTGAATGAAAAGGATGACGAAAGAAAAAAATCCTCTGAAAATTAATATTTAATTGTCTTTTATGCCTGATGTTGACATATTAAACACTTTCATGGCCCTGCACTCTGCCCTGATCCCTAATTTTCAGACTTTTCACAGCTTACTACACTTAGTTAGATAGCTAGAGAGATAGTAGCACATGCAGGAAGTAAGCAAATACTACTTGATTACATTGTTAAATCTTGCGGCTTAATTATTTAACTACATCTTCTTTCTTTTTTTGTTTTACTTTTTTAAACATGAAGTGGACAGCACTTTTTTGTACTGATGAATGTTTTAGTGAAGCGACCATGCTTTTTGTTAGTTCTTTCAGATTTAAACACAGATGTGATTGCCATTAAGACCCAATCTGTGCAAAAAAACTAGAAATGAAGAGTGCCATGCTGTTCTACAAAATGTCATCAAGGAAGAGCTTTCAAAGACCAAAATTCCCAAAACACAAAAGCCATAAACATGCTATTGCTATTAGAAAGGACATCCCTTAAACTACATGTACACTGCTGAGTAGACGTATTTGGGCCTTCCTGATTTCCTCCATTTCCCCTCCTCATACAACATGTAATATAAGACAAAGAGACGTTGAGGGAACAAAAAACAGAGTTTATCTTTTGTTTTAACTGATCTTTACAATTACTGAAAGAAAAACATTCACAACACATTAGACTGAGCAGTTGCCCCCTAATCTCAGTTGTATTTTTAGTTGGAACAACTTTAACCAAAAGCCTGTAATTGGAGATCAGTCTTTATCTCTAACGTTAAGTTTTTAGAAAATAATTATTTTGGAGGGCTTTTTTAAGCATCAGTCTACCACAGCAACCCAGTGGAGTTTGTGACTGACTAGACTGATCCAAAACATTTAGTTTTTTGTTTATTTATTCAGAGAGGTCACCATTCAGAGGTGGACTTGCTGTTGTGCTTTGGGTCAATGTTTTGCTGCGTAACAGAACCGACTATCTGGTAGAGAGCATGGTTCATGGTTTCATCTATGAAGTTGCCCAGGCCATGCACTCCCACATTATTACACTACCATCACTATGTTTGACTGTTGGTATGGCATTCTTATTATTGTGGACAATATTATAAACACTGATAAAATGTTAGATAATTATTGTGACAAATTCCCATCAGTTAGTCCATTTTATTTGACCATAGACAAGTGTAAATAAGAGAAAAGAGAAAATCCTATCATAATTGTGTAAGATCCTACTGAAATTGTGAATCAGTTTCTAGCAATATGTACTTCTTAGTGGGAATGTGGAGTATGCAGTGAAATAAAACAAGAAAGCAGGAATGATGAAGCAGAGATATTAAAATGCTGGATTTCATGAACCATGAACCATTTCAGCAAATTGCTTTGAGGAATAAAGCAAACTTGATTCTCTTAAACATGACAAGTGAAAATTAGGAAAGGTATAGTTGGTCATCCCCACTGTCAGTTGCCTAGCAGCAACCTCCCTGCAAATTCACTTTGTTTCCTATTGTTGAAGGGCTTATAAAAAAAAAGAAAATCCCCCCTTCTTCAAAGATTTCCATGACTACGAATAGAATGAAGAAAATTACTCTTACAACACAGTATTTTACTCTTTTACTCTTACAACAATTTGAGTCTTACAACACAAATGGGGAATTAAATAGCAAGAGTAATCATAAACGCCACGCTGAGTGAAATCTTCACATTTGGCATAGTCACACATTCTCACTCATATACATTCACTCTGCCACAACTAGATCTGGCGTCACAATTTGTTTGGTCCTGATGTGAGGATGCAGGCAGATGCATGTGTCTGAGAAGAGTGGGAGGGTTATTACCGTCACCATGGAGATCACATTATGCCCTGGCTTTTGCAAATCACACTTCTTCAGCCCCCATCTTCAGGGTGGGGGAAAGGCACTCATTGCCTTTTAGTGTTGAGGATGCGGATTGACTTTGATGCAAGTTGCTAACCCAAGCAGGCCTGAAGATTATCCCTCATTACGGCTCGGCCAGTGCTAAACCCTGTGTCACTTTCAGCTTTAGTGTCAGCAAACTTGCGGTTGCAGAATGTTCCGCTACTCTCATTTTTAGCAGCACATCTGGATTCAGACTGTAGAAAGTACATTCACATGTCTGTTAAACCAGAATGACCACTGCACAGCACTAGTATGGCATTGTTCTAAAAAAAAAAAAAAAAAAAAAAAAAAAAAATTTACAAATTTAGGGAAAATATATAGGACCTCCCTTTGCTCTCCAAACAACCCTTTGTTGCATAGATTTCACATGCACTGAATTTCCCTTTCTGCCATGTCCCAAAAAGGGTTCTACTGGATTCACATCCAGTGACTAGGACTTTTGCTACGTTGGGTCCCTGGATTCATGATGTCAGTGCCAAATTCTGACCTCACCATCTGTGTGCCCCAGCAGAAATCAAGATTCAACAGACCAGGTTACACTTTCCAGTCTTTAACTGTCCAGTTTTGGTCAGCCCGTTCCTAATGCATGTAGTCTTCTACTGTTGTAGCCTATTCTCATAAGGTTGGATGTTTAGTGCATTCTGAGATGCATTCTGTGATGCTGCTCACAACAATTGTACAGCGGTTGTCTGTGTCCCTGTAGCCTTTGCCAACTCGAATCGGTCTGGCCTTATTAAATTAAGGCATTTCCGATTGTGTGGGGTTTTTTTTTTGTTGTTTTTTTTTTTGCTTTGTTTTAAATGTATTGTACCATTCTGAGTAAACTCTAGTGACTTTTCCCATTAGGTGTCTGGTACTGGCACTACTGTTATTGCTAATTCCATTACTAAATAGTCCTCATTATTTTGGTAATTAGCCTAATTGAGCAATTAGATTTGGACTGTGCATAGCATTTCAAAACTAATGTTGAACTTTCAATAGTGTGGCAAAAAGAGACCAATAAAATGGACAGAGTAAGTGGCTTTTAGTAAGACTGTCACCACATCTTTTGAACACTTGTCTATCGCACTTCAAGTAGAGTTCATGTGTCGTGAGTAATGCAAGACATTTTCACACAATCCTGTAATCCATAGCGATATGTTCTCACACTCACCCAGACAAGCTGCCTGGCCAAACTCTCCAATGGAGTAGAAACTTTTTATTTTAATTTTTTATGTTGATATTGAGATATATATATATATATATATATATATATATATATATATATATATATATATATATATATATATATATATGTATATGTGTGTGTGTTTTCTGTGTGCTTGATGACTGCTAGACATCACTATATAATACTTATTCCTTCTGATGTGTTTTCTTTCTGATGTCTTTATTGCTACATAGCGTTTATTTACATAGCAAATTAATCAGTTAGTGTCAGTGTCAGTCACTTCAGCTGTTAGGAACTAAAGAGGTCACTGCTTCTTCTTAGTGTTTTAAGATGATGGCATAAACCATGCATAACCATTCTAAGATTCTTTAATGGAAAAAGTATGTGGACACCGTTAAAATCACATTCATATATAGTATGCTATGTGCTGGTTTCCTGGACAGCATTGCAAATTCAAAATTGTCATTCGTAACTGTAGTGATTGACTAAATAGGAGCTCGTAAGTTTAACAGGACTTCTGTGCCTTTGCCTCATTGCATGTGTACTTCCTTTCCAAAGACTTTAATAATGCTACAAGATTATTGTAATGAAGCAGCTACTCCAACAGATCAGTGAAGTCCTCATCATTCTGTAGTCAAGCCCTGATTTAGGGATGTACCTAGTGGATCTAGAGGATCGGGGTTAATCAGGTATCAGCCAATCTAAGCCTTATCCATCTACAATACTTCTAGTTCTTTTTTGAGATCCATCATTTACAGTGGTGATGTAGCGATGCTTTTAACAGGCACAGCCTTACTTTGCCTTTGTGTTAGGACTTAGTCATATTCAATGATTTATGGTCAAAGTGAATGCAGTTTGAAGTTGGCTACTCCTGTGGATACTGATCATAAAAGTTATCTATGCTAAACCAACATTCCAACAGGCTATTTTACATTTATTTAGAACTATTTAGAGAGAAGCTAACTAGCTTTTTAACATAAGTGTTGTGGGGCACCATATACCTGTCCACTGCCTTCCAAAGAAGAGGACCCGTGACGTCCACCCAAACATTCATACATCTGTTCTTACAATTTCTGGCTCCACCTGCGTGCTTTGGACAGTTGGAGAAGGATTCTGTTCATGAATTTCTGCACCCATTTTTCTCCAAACATACTTTTGCTCACAGTGCCAACAAAGTTTGATTTATTCATTTCTTTATTTATTTAACTCATCAGCCCACAGTACTTGTGCAGTACTACCACTCCAGAGACTTTTCCTAAAGTGCTTTTGCAGTTAAATGGGGGTTTTGTTTGTCTTTGTTTGGCAATCTTACAATCAGTTCTCTCAATGTTAAGACCCCAGCTTGACATCCACTGTTAACTGCTATTTCTTAATTACACCAGAAAGCGTGTTGCTATTTTCTTATAGCCTTTTCTATAGTGCTAGACAGCGGCTTAGTGACTGCTGTTTGTTGGGACAATTCTTAAGAGTTTAGAGTATCTGAACATTCTAACAGGTTATTTAACATTATTTAGGACTATTTAGAGAGAAGCTAACTAGCTTTTGAACACAAGTAGTGTATAAGTAGTGTAGTGTATGGTAGTGTGGGCATCATATAACTTTTATATCCACTGCCTTCCAAAGACAGTTTGCATCTCCTGGCCTTTCCTAGCAGTGACTGAATAGGCCATAGCCCTAACAACCTAATTATAGTCTGAGACCTTAGTAAAAGTTATCGAAGAGCTCAAATCTCTTGGGATGCTCACACTTTTGCATGACATCCTTTTTATTTTTATTCTGAAACGGTACAAAACTTAAACCTTTTAAAAATGTGTAACCCCTTAACACAGAACGGCACTTACACACTAAGGCATGTTATCCAGTAACTACAAACTTACAAACAGTTTGTAATAACACTTACAGAAGCCTGCGGGCCATATGCTTTTTAAGGGTTTAATCTTTAACTTTATGCATTTTTAAGATCAGTTAATTTTCTGCTTATTTAGCTATTCACAGGAACTAAAACTTTGAACTATGCATGCTGCTGTATTGGGTATAGTTCTTTTCTGGCTCGTGAATAAAACAGAAGCTTTTAAGTTTCCTGAGAACCTGTAGTTGTAAGGCAGGGGATGAGGAGTATTTGTAATGAGAGTGTGACAGGCAGGTGTGAAGGTCAGGGGAGGTAAAAGGAATCCGACAGAATGGTTGACATGTGGAAAATGGAGGTCAATTTGTCTATCAGCTGAGAGGAGCTGGGAAGCACCTTTTATCAGCAAGGCACTTAAACTGCCAGAGACAACAGTAATACCTTTTTCAACATGAGTTTTTTGAAAGAGATTCTATAACATAAAATTGATAGATGCTATACAGAAGTAGGTTGTTTCAAAATTTTAGTACACTGATCCCTCATATTGTTTGACGTCTTAGTGCTCCTCAAAAAAGGAATTAGGAGCATTGAGTACTCAATGTACCCCATTCTTGACTGACATGCTTTAGATGTATTTTAGAGTGCATTATTACGGAGTTTAACATCAGGTATCTTATGGCTTAAATTTGTTGTTTAGCCAGAAAAAAAGGAGAAAAATATGTAGATTTTTTTTCTGCTTTACCACTACTCAATAGTGGAAGTCATCGTTACATTTGTACAGTACTTATACGAATCTGAATGCAAGTTTTCTTTTTTTTTTTTCTTTTCCTTTGGTTGGATGTGCTTTTTGGCAAGGGTGTAACATTGAGTAGGTGCAGGAGAGGCATATTAATATCCAGCAACTACTGAATTGTGCCTAGTAATAATTTTGATCAAACTAAAATACAATACTCAATCAGTGTCTAGTCAATGTATTTGGTTCACAAACGATTAACAGAACTTGTTCTCTACTATGGGTCCTTCCTCCCAAACCCACATTACTAACAGGATTGACTTTGCCGTTTACTTGGTGTTTCACACTCTGTGTGGCTATTTGGTGATATGCTCAGTCAAGATGGCAACAAAAATGTATTCCTAATGTGTGGAGTCAAAAATAATAGTTATAATACAAAGCCGTAAGTGTGTTTTGCTCACTGTTCATATGCAGAAATGCAGCAATGTGTTTTGTCAGGGGACAGAAACAACCCGACCATGTGGTGCCTCAGACAGAGGAGAGGCAGGTGGAGAGGGTCACAGGTAAAGTCGAATAATGAGAGAATTCATTATGGACTAAAAATTGGTGTTGGTCATAAATATGCATTAGGTCATTAGCATATGAACATGTAAAAAAGCAGTATAGACACACTGATGTGCTGGGCCATGCTATGGTGACTTTGGTGCATCTGTAGTCCTATTCATAATCAATCGGCCAGTGACTAGAATCTGATTATTTTTTTTAGCTTGATGAGGAATGAAGTGGAGGAACATCGCTCTAAATATTCAAAGGGACAAAATTTTAAGACACTTAAAAACACAATCACCCTGCTGAATATGCCTAGTCAGAAGACTAGTCTGCCTTCTTTCTTTCTCAGCAATGAAGAGATCAAAGCCATTACGAGGAAACGTGGAACTTGTAGCACTGGATGACTTGCCAGTTTCTTCTGATCAGCCAGTTTTTTCATACGCATTACAAAATAGGCAATGCTTCCCGAATGTTGTCTTACCAGAGTTGTTTAGCAGAGAGTGTAATGGCACACTTGCATCCTATTACAAGGAAGGGTTATATAGGGTTCATGTAGAACCTTTTTAAAAGGTCTACAAGAGACGTACCTTGTATTTAAATAATTGTTGAACCAGGTTAAAAAATAATTTAGTATACAACCACTGCCTTACTAAGAAACCATGAACACTCTTCAAGAATTCACAGCCGTCTTGCATAGCAGTGCAAGCTGACAAGTCAAGGATGACAACAGATGGCTGGAAATTATTTAAAAATGTCTAAAATGGTATACCTGATTCCTACTATAAGTATCTCTACCTGATCAGGGAGTGGAATATGGATTTATACTAATAATTTTCTGACACATTGCAAATCTGTCTGGAGCCATTTCTGAAACTAAGGTGGTCTTCCTTAAATTTCCAAATAAAAGAAAGTGTGAAGTCAAGACTGAATGCATTTCCACAACCTTTCCCTGGGTTAGGTTTATGCCAGCAAACCAGTTCCAAGCCGATACAAATACTGTACATTTTTAGGGTTTTGGTTTGTGAAAAGAAAATGTTTGTTCAAGACCCAACTACAATTTATTTTGTTATTAAATAAGTTATTTAAATTTAATGTGAGAATTGTAATATTTGTGTGGGCCGTCTATTTAAATCGAATCAATTTAAATTGAAATCAGAATCGACCAACAAAATTGCAACCTGTGCATCTGTAAATAAAACCACCTTACTGTACCACATGTTTTGTCTGCTGTAGTGCAGTTAAACACAGGCTTCTGAGTCACAGATCGGATCAATGAGCTAAAATTTGTTGCTCTCCACTGAGGCACCAGAGTCATGTTATGGGGGGGGGGTCCTACTTCTGCTATGTTCTGATACTCACTGTACTTGGCTGAGTGATGTACTTTGTGTGTCAGTTATTAGTGTTAAACAGAGTGAAGCCCTACATCTTACAGTAGCTTTGGCTCAGTTTGAGTCAGAAATGACTGATCTGTACCTGTTGCAGTCTGCTCTGTGTGTATGGAGACGCTATTATTGATGCATTGGTCTGCCTCCAACTGAGAGCAGGCCAGAGAACAGACCAGTGCAACTGGCTAAAATCAACATCTCTGCTACAATAGACACAAGCAAACACAATAGGCAATATGAAGGTCAGGTCAATATATTGTATGGCAAGTAGATAATGCAATTATCATGACAGACCTATGTGAGTATGTGCTATTTATGAGTAAGTCTTCGGACAGACCTGTGAACAATAGCAAAAAAGTCTACATGGCAGAGCGGTGATTGGTAAGACCAGAATAAAAGGGCTTCAGACCTCTAGCACCCGCATTTGTACAGGATTCTGATAAGTCAACCCGTCTTCCATTATCAGCTGCCCTGCAGGCATGAGAACTCCCTGCTTAGTTGCCCTCAAATCAAATATGACAGGATGACAGTTTTCCTAGTAGATGCAAGAACTCTACACTCACTCACCACCTCATTCCAGTGTCCATTGCTAGTGTATAATCAGAGTCTGTAGCCCATTTATTTTTTGGGTCATAGACCAGTGTCAACTTGGAAGTGATGTGCTGAGCAGGTGCTGAAACTTACATTGAACAGAGCAGGCAAGTTCAGGGTGACAAACTTAACACAGAAATATCCTTGTTCATTAAATTCTCCTGTGGCCCCTTTGAACTGGTTGTCTTAAGAATTCTGTCAAGAGTCTCAATGATTGGCTGCATTTTAAAGATCAAGGAATTGGTTTGAACCATAGTAATAATAATAATATCTAATAATATCTAATCAATTCCATAGGCAGAAGGGTTATATAGTATTGAAAAGGATTTTTGACTTTTAACAGTAGTGGACTCTATTTGGGTTCATGTAGAACCATTTTTAAAGGTCTACAAGAGACGTACCTTGTATTTAAATAATTATTAAACCAGGTTAAAAAAAATTTAATATACAACCACTGCTTTACTAAGAAACCATGAACACTCTTCAAGAATTCACAGCCGTCTTGCATAGCAGTGCAAGCTGACAAGTCAAGGATGACAACAGATGGCTGGAAATATTAAAGAATGTCTAAAATGGTATACCTGATTCCTACTATAAGTATCTCTACCTGATCAGGGAGTGGAATATGGATTTATACTAATAAGTGTTAAATTTCCAAATAAAAGAAAGTGTGAAGTCAAGACTGAATGCATTTTCACAATCTTTCCCTGGGTTAGGTTTATGCCAGCAAGCTAAAGGGAAGAGCAGCATGTGCAGTGTGATTGCTGACATCTAGGAGAAGTGTCATCAGCCTGCCTTGCCGCCCAGTGCCTGTTCCTAAGGCAAGTGCAATGCCCCCCCTCCCCACTTGACTTGATGTGACTTAATGGTGTAACGACTCCTAAAATTCATAAAAAATTTTGATACATCAGAAATTCGGGTTGAACTAAAATGTGCAAGGTGTTAATATGCTACTGCCTTTGCAATATGCAATCTGGCACTTTAGTCAAACACTAATATGCCATAGTCAAACCATTTCACCAGAGACATTTAGGAAATGAGTTCTGTTAAGTAACTTATCAACTGTAAATCATTCTGCTTTTGGGCTGTGTGGCAGCCAGTGGCACAGAAAACACTGCACAGTTAGTGGACCACACTAAATATTATCCAGTGTTGGAAGCAGATGTGACTCATTCAGTCCAGAAATGGAAGCCAAAGAGATACTTCTACAGCAGAACAATGATCCAATACATACCTCAAAATCCATGGTGAACGACTTCAGGAAAATTCAAGCTGAAGCTTTAGGAATGGTCCTCGCACTTCATTTCTAAGTAGATCTTAAACATGCTAAAACAAGAACCACACATGAACAGAAGGACTCCTAGCTGCCTACAAGCTATGTTTGCAGGCTGTGAGATCAACTAAAGAGGGTGTTCCTAAGTACTAAGTAGTTTACATCTTAAATAATGACAGAAGATTATATTGTGGAACAATAGATGACCTGTTTTTTCCTCAAAGCCTTTTTCTAAAGTAGGCTACAATTTCTGGAGTTGTAGTAGCCTAATCAACTGACAAAACAATATGTAGTTGCAGCTCTAGATGAAAGGAGTTTTGGACTGCCACAATCCAGCATCATGTTCTGTTACAAAGGCATCGTGATTAACATTTCAAATGGGCACTGCAGGATCACAAAGGCCATTCATTTTCCTACTGTTGATATTGCTTAAAGCAAATTTGTGATAATGTTGCAGTTCAGTCATCTATAAACATCTGGTGCATTAAGCAGACGCTCACAGAAGTGTTTAGTCATACACTCAGAATATCCAACGCTAGCTTTGACCCTGCCAGAGGTGAGCACTTAATGACGCTAATGCAAAAATGTGCTAGCAATGCACAGTTCGTAGAGCATACTAAACTATGCAGAACCTGTGGTGAGGAACAAGACGTTGTTTGAAGATGGCAAGAAGATGGCAAGGTTGCTTGTCTTGCTTGCGCCCTGAGAGGTGGTGGGTCAAGCTGAGCTGTACCTGAAGCACGAAGTACTCTTGGTATGAATCAGATTTTGATGATTGCCATCAGGTAGGGAGAAGATGGACCATTTTTAACTTTATAGGCCAGCATCTGGGTTTTATATCTGACGCAGGCTGCTACAGGAAGCCAGTGAAGTGTACATATCATGTGTCATGCCAATGTCATGGCTAAACTGTGGAAAGTGGAAGACGAGTCAAGATGCTGCATTCTGGATTGGTTGCAGGGGCCTGATGGCATGTTTAGACCAGCCAGAAATGAGTTGCAGTAGTCAAGTCTTGAGATGACTATACTGAACAAGCACCTGGGTGGGACAGCACCTGGATTATAATCCAGTATCATAATTTTTCATTGGGACACTGAAGGGCTTTAAGTGAACACTATGCAGAGTGAAGCTAGTGAAAACATTGCGCCTTATTCAACAATATCTTCCTAATAATGTACTTAAGTTTGTTCTTGAGACAAGTCCTAACAAACAGTTCCTGTCGGATGGTGGTGGTTATGGATTCATAATGTGTTTTTTTAATCTGCAGGATTTTTCGCAGCTCTGCTCTTATAAGGATGGATCCCATTGTCCATGTGCATTTGAACAAATCCCAAAAAAGAAAAGATTGATGAATGTCAGAAACTGAATGTTCTTCTTAAAGCAGCATTATGTGAGGATTTTGTGTCTCCCCTTAAAGTCAGGAATTGTAATTCGTGCTCTGAGCTGTCCCTAAAGGACACGCTTTTCACAAACATTTTACAGTATGTGGAGAGCGACAAAATTAAGACACTTAAAAACACAATCACCTTGCTGAATATGCCTAGTCTGAAGACTAGTCTGCCATCTTCAATCAGCCAGTTTTTTCATACACAATGAAGAAACTGGCAATGCTTCTCAAATGTGGTCTTACCAGAGTTGTCATGGCACACTTGCATCATACTACAAGCCAGTTCCAAGCCGATACAAACACTGTACATTTTTAGGCTTTTGGTTTGGTGAAGAAAGCAGAATAACGCCAAATATACAAAGTTGAATCGTGCAGTTAGCAGCGTGCTGAGTCCAGAGTACCAAAGATAGAGACTCTATTCACCTTACTAAAGTCAGTGGGGCATCACAGTGATTTTGTAGCTGTTAACAGATAAACATGCCACACAGCGTTGCTTTGAGAATGGTTGGTAAATAAGGCCCATTGTGCTATTCCACGTAAACACTAAGCTGCTCCTGGTAAAATCTTTTAGCATCATTTTTAACAGTTACGCTCACTGTTGATAAATTACATTGTTTGGACAAATTACTTGTTTTATTTGCTTTTATTTATTTTGATTTTCCTTGTACACTGGTTCTAATTGTTTTCTCTATAAATGTAGATTTTCTCTGTTCTTGCCTAATTTTGTTAAGCCACTTTATGTGCATGTTGAGAATTCCGCAGTTACAGTCTAACATGATGATTTTTTTTGCTGCAGACTCTATAAAAATCAAACCCTTATGTTTTGAAATGCATTAACAGCTCTCGTCATGATCTCCGGTTGGTTGCAATCGCACAAGCAGACCTTGCCAGCGCTCTCCCCATTAATCAAAAAGCAGGGGGGAGCCTTTTGAAAAAGCAAAATGAAAAAAGGAAAAAAATCACCACAGAGCTGGAGGCAAGAACAAAGCAGTGAGGACGTGTTTATTTGTGCCGTGTGCTGACAGTCATGACAGCAGGGCTGTAGAGATAAGCCCTGGCCCTTTCACTGATACATCACTGAGTGGCTAGTGCTGACTATCCCTGGCTTCTTCATATATTAAAAAAAAAAAAGGCTCACAAGAAATATCAAATGATTGTGCTGAGCATGTGAACTCAACAATGGTGCTGTTCTGCATTCTAATGCAAAGGAGTTCATGTATGGCTTTCGCATGGGTGAGAAAATGCACCAGTGCGTTGTGATGTGTCTGTACAAAGGAGCCGATTCTAAACCTCTGAACTCTTTAGATACTACTACACTTCAGGAATTGACAATTTGGTGCAGGCAACCTCTTACCCTAAATAGCAGTTATTTTTTTAGCAGTTGTTTTTTAATAATTTGTCATTGTCAATTGCTGTGAAAAGACAAACGTTTGTCTTTTGATTGTGGATGTTCTTTTAGAAGACTTCTTCTGTGAAGGAATGCTTAATTGTAGCCAACATGGTACAAAATCCAGCTGAAACATTTAAATTACTTTAAAATCTTTCACATCATGTGTCATCATTTTCCTTTGACTTAGGGTTTACACCACCAATCCCAAATATCCCATCTAATTAACTCCCCAGCTGAACCAACTTTCCACCTCATTCACAAAGTGGTGCCAAAACACCCCCGCCTCAAGGAGCAAGAATAAGCTATCCCCGTTCAGCTGAGAATCGACAAAGACCCCAATCTTTTTAACCCCAATGTGTTGTGCCAAAAGCAGTGAACCCATACTACTCTTGGGGAGGACGATCATTGTAAATGAAATTAATTTCACCGCTCCACAATGGAGGCCTCTTGCCTGTGCCTAATTGGAAAAGGGATCCGAATGACTCCAGAATAAGAAGCACGTAGAGCTTAGACACACATTCTGCTGAATCCAGCTGTGCAGCAAATGAGTCTTAAAACTTTGTTTCCTATTTGAGATTTTGCACATCTGTAGATGTTTGGTGCATCTGTAGTTGGACGAATTAGTGTTTCTCTTGATCACTCTTGATCATGCTGTACATGGAGAAGTTCATTTAGAATTGCTCATCTTGTGCACTCATACACTCACTAGTCATTATCTCCAGTACAAATACAAGGGTGCACTGTGCACTTTGTAGGATTGCAGTTTCTAAGTGCTGCACACACCATCAGCCCCTTCCACCCTCAGGTTTAAATACCTTTAAACCCTTTGTTTAAGATGAGCAGGTATCATTCTCGCACCACAGGAAGGAAAGAGAAAGTAACACAGCTAAAGTCACATCACACAGTGCGAGTGTGTGCTATTTTGGGTTGGATTTGTTATGCAACTGTTTGATTATTCATCTGTTCCCTCTAACATCCAATCCAGCATGTTCTGCTGATACAGGACCATTGATACCAACATGCCATCTTTAAAGTAAACACACATTTCCTGAACGTGCCTCTAACACTTAAAATACCCTTATTAGAGATGTGCTTTGGTGCTTGGGATGGAATAACTGCTTCATTTCCTCAGTGAATGCTACATACTCAGGGACTCGTGATAAACTAGATTAAACTGTGATGGGGGTTTTATGCTCCAGGAACAATCAATAACCACCGCTCTGTGCTGTATTGTCAATAAGATGAATGTCTGTTACTCTATGTACAGCAGATTTCCCATAAAACTACTGTACGAGTCCATTTTCACTTTATTGAACAGCATAAGAAATTAAGAGGAGAAATGGTGAGGCACTAAATCTGTTCCTGTGAATGAGACCTAGATGTAGCTTGGTTCTTAATACCTCTCTTTCATTTCTCTACCAATAACAACATTTAAACATAAATTCATTGCTAATATTTTTCCTCAAAAACAAGCAGGCCATCTGTTTTTCATCTTGAAAATAAGCCATCATACTCAAAAGTCCATCCTGTCTCAGAGGAAGAAATGGACACATTGCGAGAGTGTGCTACTGGTTGGATTGTTGCAGGACTGGGTCAGACTCATTCTTTTATGATACAGCATTTTTGCTAATATTTAGCCCAATGCATAGAACAAGTGATACTAGAGTTGTCCCGATCCAGCTGTTTTTGCTGCCAGTTCATTAATGCTGATTATCAGCCGATACTGGTCAATAGTTTGAGATGAAGTTGTTTTTATGTTCTGCTGTAAAATGGCTTCTCACTATGGACTATATAGACTATAACACTATAATCTGTCAGGCTTAAAATATCTGATCCATCTAGTCCACCGGAGTTACCATTGCAATTTCTCCCAAATTATAATTTTGATTGTTTATTATTTCAATAAAATAGTTTATTAATGCTTTATCTACAGTGCCATTTGTCATACATTTCAAGTCAACAAGCTATCCAAATCTGTAAACAAACCTGTAAACATTTTTGTATCAACAGTGAAGAGCAACTATCAGCATTGTCTTCAGTACGGAAGAGTAAAAATAACCTTCACAGGCGCCCTTAACAACATCTAATCGGCTACAGCAAACCTGGCACAAAATGTAACACCTCCAGTGCCTGCTGGCACTAAGCAAATTCAGGTGATAACAAACTGAACATGAATTTTTAGAGACATGACTGCTAGTGATGATGGGTGCCCTAAGGCAAATAAAGGCTCACTGGATGAAGCAGCATGGTGGACTTTATCATCATGTTGCTCTGTCTGAAAAACAGGACTTTGTCACTGGCTCTGAAGCAGCATCAGTATGATGGCTTATTTTCATCAGTGAACTAAAGATTAAAGACTAAATACATATGTTGTACAATGTAAATAATAGAATGGAGGGCAAGTTGGATGAATTTTTTTTTTAATCCAATAGGCCATTTACAGTCATAACTATGTCTATACTCATACTTAGGGATGACCAGTCCTGGCGTATGGATAAGGTATCTACTATTTTAAGCTTTATTCAGTTTTAGTCTTTTTTTTTTTTTTACCCTTCTAGCAGAGTATCCCTATAGCATCCTCTAGGCTCTATTAACTGTTATTATTCACACCCTGCAGCAGTGAGAAGTTTTCTCCAAAGGCAACAAAACTGAATCTATTTTACAGTGGAAAATTGTCAAAAGACATGTGGTTCTAGTGCTTTATCTGTGTCTAAGCTGCTGCTTCTTGAACATTACAGCTGAATTATAGCTGGTTAGAAACAAAAGCATGGTGGTAAAGTTTTGTTTTACCTGCGATAGTGTCACGCACCTTTTTCTGGTTTTAAACCAGCACCAACACACTAATGTACATAGTTATAAGAAAACAAATCCTAGAGCATTTACAGTCCTATAAAATAGTATACACATCTGTAAGCAACAGCTAGCTGTTCAGAGCAATAGTATTTGGAGCATTATCAGTGGTATGGTGTTTCATTAACATGGATAAAATATATTAGACCCACTAATGTGGGTCACTCACTGTGAATCTGAAGAAAAACTGTGAAAGTGAAGACCAAAGAGCGTTTTGATAAGGAATAAGGAAATTGCAGATACAGTTAGATATGCACAAACAGTGAATACTGTTGGATCATACACTATATAGTAATAGATAGAAATATTGACACCTGCTCATTCATCCAAAATTATAAAGTTAATCCTGCATTGGGTAGTATACCTATCTCGACTAGTAGGAAAGGCTTTCTACTAGTTTCTGCTAGGCACAGTGCTGGATGTTGGATGATCATCCCAAACTCTCCTATCCCAAAGGTATTGGATAGAGCACCATCATTCCAGAGAACAGTTTTACTGCTCTGCAGCTTAATACTGGGGGGCTTTATACCCCTCTGGCCCACATCTGGCATTAGACATGATGCCAAAATGTTCATGTTTATCTCCTCCTGGGTTTTCTATTCTATTGGCAATACTTCTCTACAAGGACTAGACAAGGGGTGTGTGTGTGTGTGTGTGTGTGTGTGTGTGTGTGTGTGTGTGTGTGTGTGTGTGTGTGTGTGTGTGTGTGTGTGTGTGTGTGTGTGCGCGCGCGCGCATTTGCACATCCAGTGTCAGCAGTGGGTGCACCTTGTAGTAGCTGAATGCATTTATTGGAAGGAGTGGCTATAAACATCTGGACATATAGTGCATGTGTGGAAATGCTCAGTGAACTATGGGAGTGGTAGCATCATAGTGTGAGGATGTGTTTTGGCAGTGGGGACTGGGTATCTTGTTAAAATGTGAAGGGCAGATGGAGGTACAAAACACAGTGGATTGCTGCAAGAAAACCCCCTTCAGTTTGAAAAATATAGGACAATTATCTCAATCACAAGACCAAGCAACACAGAAGTGGCTGTTCTAGAATGCTCAAGTATGCCTGGAACAAGCAGTGTCCACACCAAACACAATGCTGATGTGGTTTGTTTCATTAGCATACTGTGACTAACAAAATTTTGCATTGCTCATAGTTTCACTCTGTTCAATCCGAGAAACATAGTGGAAGCGAACCAGCAAGCTAAGTCACAAAGCATCTTCACAAAGGTCTGGGTTCAAGCTAACGTTAAGCAACCTACAAGTAGGAAGAATAAGAAGCATTAAAAGGATGCAAGACCTCCAGAGGAATCCAACCTCCTCTGGTTAAGGGAACCACAGTACCGGTATATATTGTGGGTGTGTGTAAATAGATAAAATAGGCAATTTTGTAACGGAGGACGGTACAAATAAGTGCAGGACATGCTCAGTATTTGCACAGTAATAGGGGATTAAACTGTTAAAGAAGCATTATTTAATTGGTCTTTGTATACATGGTAAGTATGTAGTGTTGGTTTGGGTGCAAAAATGCAAAACTGACAATGTAACAAGCCTATTTACAACCCTGTTACTTTGCCTTTAGAATGAAAGTTATAGATTACAGTACAATTTTAACACCAACAGTAATTAAGTAAAAAGTTGCTGTGTCCTTTTGGCCAGGTTAGCTTTTAGCCTTGCCCCCACTTGCCCCTGCGTTTGGCTTTCTCAAGTCCTACTAATAATTTAAAAAAATGCTGGCGCTTTTCTTTTTGATGTGTTGTTGGCTCCAGTTTGGAAGTCAGCTTAGGTAATCCAGTTTGTTTTTCAAGAAAAAAAGATAGAATAGACGATTAGAAGACTAGCATAGCAGGTTGGGAATCTTGAACAGAGCTAATATGACAATCAAATATGATCATTGGAAAAATAGGACCACACAATTCTCAAATTGGTCTGATCAGTACTGTATCCTATTTGTCTTATTTCCATCTGTCTATTTCATATATTTGTTAGTATAAAAAAACAACATCCTCGAACCACTGCCCACAATGTCACTGTGAGCGCAGCCTAAGCCATGTTACCCATGTTAGTGAAGAACCAATAAGTAAAGCTTGTTTAAATATACCATAAGACCAGTCCCTGAACTCATATTACACTGGCTCAGAGGCGTGCAGCGAAAACAGCACTTGTCCAGGCAAGAAAAGCACAACTCATTAGTTTCAACACCTTAAGGGATGAGTCATGCCATTGATTGTGTTATTCAGCCCTCTTACACCCTATTATGAACTGTGCTATGCAGAAGGCTACAATCAAGGGTCCGCAGGAGCTCACAATCTATGTGGAGCAGCTCGCTGTTGGTATATTTGTTTCCAAGAGAGGCTGCAGTCTTACAACTCCACCATCAAGAGCATAGCTGCGGCACTGAGGCAATAATGAACACCTCGGCCTCTTACTCATGCTCTTATTCTCGCTCTCCCGCTCTCTCTTCGCCAGGTCTGCTGCTGTGCATTTCATTACAGTATTGTAAGCAGCGTCCTGAAGCCAGCGCACTCCTCTGTAATGCAGACAAATCTCAAGCTGACCTGCGAATATCCTGTGGTGTAAGGTTTATATATTTATTTGGAACAGCACTTTCCGTACTCTTGCAGTATGCATTTGTGGCATTCGCCATTTGTCAGTTAAAGGAACAAGGTACAATTTATTTTTTTTATACACAAAAGAGACATGTCTAACATATTCTCTAGTGCCACAGAATATTTAATGCCTCTCCCTGTACTAAGAAAAAAAAATGTGAAACTTACAATAGAAGTCAATGAGCAGTGGATGAATTCCCAAAATAAGTGTATGAAATATGTGACTAGATGAAGTGTAATTGGAACCACAGCAAGTACACTTGAACAATACAGGAGATAGGATTAAATAGCCATGATGATATTCTCGTGATTTATCCAGCTTTCAAGCACTGGCGCCAAACTGTATATTTAAAAAAATCTGTTTTTGTTTCAAAATTGCTCAGTTTTTTTTCTCAGTAGGGCAAAGCTTATTGTGCTCGTCAATTGAATATACGCTACAGATGTGAGATTTCAGATGTAAGATTAAGATTGAGAAGTTAAAAACCTTGAAGTATTATTTCCAGTTTTTGACCCTGTTTTGACATTTTGGCGTAGTTCTATATACAGGGCAGAATTCTATTTCAAACTATACATGTCCGTGTGAAGAATACAGCCCTCAGGAAGGCAGGAGGCTGCCATCATTAGACAGTGTAATAGAAGAAAAAAAACGAGGTTAGTATCCTCAGGGTAAAGACAGAGATGAGGTGACATTGCTCATTACAGGATTCACTGGTGGTACCTTTGCATTTGATGAATAAAGTGATAGAACAATTTAGGTCTGTTTATGCAAGTGCACAACTGCACTGATTTAATGAATGCAGCATTCACTGACTCTGTTATTTAAGGCTTCTGTTTATAAATCAGAACACAGTGAAATAAGAGCACTTCTAAACTCTTGTCCTTGTCTCTCTAAAAAAATAAAAAAATAAATAAATAAAGGTAATTTTCCTCTATGAATTGTCTAAATGTTCCAGTCCAGGTTTTGATCTGAGTCACTGTTGCTGGATGGCCCTACAGACTAACCCTAAAACAACTCACCATAAACACAAACCCGTATCTAAACCTCTTAGCCTGGCTCTTCATTCAACATCTAATTGGAAAATGTAAATTAGGACCCATCAGATAATTGTTCGCACCTTAAAGCACCAGTTGTTACTACTGGCACTACATCTACCGTGTGCCATTACTGTCAAAATTGTCTTGTTTGTCCTTGAAGGACCAGTCATAGCTCCCTATTCCAGAGCATGGCTGAGCACCCACTGGGCACCACCTAGTTGGACATAAGCTTCACAGCAGGAGCCATCAGATCTCTGTCTCTCCTTGCACATCTGCTGATCTGTGACCAGCATTCAGGTGGACAGCAGCTCAAGAGGTCAATGAAGGGACAAACCTGGCCTGTGTTCATGTTCTCAGTTTTCTTAGCCAAGGCACAGCAAATGTCACACACAAAATTTGCCAGAGTCAAATCAACTGTGAGTGTTCAATTGTAACACTGTGAGTGTTAAATTAACTGTGTGTGTGTGTGTGTGTTTTAAAATTTAACACCATAAGTGTTGATTTGCTGTGCATGTGCTACAGTCAAGGATGGATAGCGGCTTTCAACCGTATGTATGGAAGCTGCCATCAGGGAACAGACAAAATGGAAAGAGGCTTTTCAAGTGGAGCGTGGCAATACAAGAAGCAGAGAGCTTATTTAAGTGTGTGTCAAAAAACGAAATTGAAATGGTGTTGAGGGAATTCTCTATGTACACCAGCAACTATTTCCTGTATGCATCAGGAGGTGCCAGTTCGGAATCTATATCAAATATGAGTATAAACCTAAAACACTATAATTTTGTTAGTATGGCACTAACAAAGTATACAAATTTCCCCCATAAAATTAGTCTCAAACGTTTCACAGCTTTAGAACGGCAGAACAGTTTACAGGAATGTCTAGGGAAATTAATTACTAATTAAAATTAGTTTCAGACTAATTCAAATTGTTTACACTCAACGGAGTCACAGTTTTGTTGTTAAAGTGGTTAAGCTATGCCTAAAAGCACGCTTTAGTAAAAACTATTATTAAAGCTACAATCTAAAATCTACAGTGACTCAAATTTACTACATTTTCCCCTTACTCCAAAAAGGTAGTCCATTGACAAAAAAAACAACAGTTTGGTGCCTGAAGTTTGCTCATTAGTTTTGGACTGGAGCTACAAGACTAATGTAAGGTGACAGCATGTCTCATGAATTAGCACCATAGAAACTGCATGTGTAGATCACTTGCAGAGTAGGTCAGTCAAGTCATAGCGCTTTTTACAACTGTTGTCACAAAGCAGCTCAAGGGGGACCCATCCTCCTCTGATCAGAATTATTTATAAATTATTGATAAAAGTTACCAAACCATCTATACTGTGGAACTGCTCTGATCATAATCATAATATAATAATCATGGTGTAGTATACCTTAATATAGTCCTGGCAGTGATGGTCAGAGTAATGAGAGTTAATAGTGGTAATATTAATAGTTGCAGATTTAGAGTTTAGAGTCTAGGTTTTATCATGGTCATTAAACAGGTAGCAGTGGTAGGAGGGTGTGCCGCTGGTTTGACGCAGGTAGAGGGGACCTCAGCGGGCAATCTTTCAGTGGGTCTGGCTGGGTGACCATTTACTCTGAGAATGTAGAGAGACAGAGTTAGTTCTGAGAGGATTTTATGGAGAGCAGAGAATGTTGAGCTGTATCAGAATGTGTCTGAAAAACTCTGTCTGGGAGTTTTTCCTTGCCACTGTCGCCGTTGGCTTGCTCTTTGATCCTTCATGTTATTTCTTCTTTCTTCTCTGTCTCTGTCCTTTATTAAGTACTAATTATGTAGAGCTGCTTTGTGACGACAACAGTTGTAAAAAGCGCTATACACATAAATCTGACTTGACTTGACTATAACAGCCTAATTAAAAGGAGAAAGCCAGAAGGTAACACAGACACGGGAGCACCCTAAAACGCTAGCGTCCATCTGCTCCACCGTCCACAAACCTGAGTGATCGCGTGCAAGCAGTGAGACGACAGCTCCAGCATCTCAGTGTACTACAATTCCCTGTGTCCGTGAACCCCTGGACCTTCAACCTTTATCTAAGGGGAAACATTACTTACCAAAAGCTAAACTAAACAGATGAGTTTTCAGCTTAGATTTAAAGATTGAGACTGTGTCTGAGTCCTGAACATTATCTAGAAGGTTATTCCAGAGTTGGGGGGCTTTATAAGAAAAGGCTCTTCCCCCTGCTGAGGTTTTCTGAATTTTGGGAACTTCTAAGAAGCCAGCACCCTGAGATCTAAGTGTTCTTGATGGTTCGTAATATGTAATAAGATCCCGCAGGTACTCAGGAGCGAGGCCATGTAGGGCTTTATATGTTAATAGAAGAATTTTGTATTCA
Organism: Salminus brasiliensis; assembly: GCF_030463535.1. Taxonomy (NCBI): domain Eukaryota; kingdom Metazoa; phylum Chordata; class Actinopteri; order Characiformes; family Bryconidae; genus Salminus; species Salminus brasiliensis. Next base: position 25,939,063 of record NC_132895.1, read on the forward strand.
ATACACTGGGATGTAACTGGGAGCCAATGAAGTGCTGATAGAACTGGACTGATATGGTCACATTTTCTAGTTTTAGTAAGGACCCTGGCTGCAGCATTTTGAACCAGCTGAAGTTTATTGAGGTTCCTGCTGGAACAACCTGACAAAAGTGCATCACAGTAATCTGGCCTTGAGGTAATAAAAGCGTGTACTAGCTTTTCTGCGTCCTGTAAAGATGAGGAGTTTCTTAGTTTGGCAATGTTCCTAAGCTGCATAAAGGCTGTCCTACTAATATTAGCTATATGTTGCTCAAATGATCGATCTGAATTGAATATGACGCCAAGCTTTTTAGCCGCTAGACCAGGAATAATGTATGTATTTATATGTATATACATGTATGTATATGTGTGTGTGTGTTGTCATTGTATTTTCTGCATAAATCCGACGCAGCATTCAAAGCCATTGAAAGATACTGAATTTAGCCAGAAAAAAGACAAACTGAGGAGAGACACAGTTGTGCTGCACTTTCATGATTTGAAAGAAAAATTAAAGTAATCAACTCCGAGCAAACATGCAGCTTGGCAAGCTGGGACTCCTGTGGATTTGGCCATTGTAGAAGCTCTTTTGAGGCAATCTTTGGTGGAATTTTATGGGTCATTGTCATGTTGCGTGGTCTACCTCCACTTCCACATTTTCCTCAACCACTCTGTTATAATAAAGCATTTATATGATGGAGAGTTCCATTACATCATTATAGTGAAACATTTTAAACACTGTTTTCTTGGAGAATTCAAAAGTGTTCAAATATGTAAAGTATGTATGTCTTTCTGCATTTTCTGTTTTAATTGTTTATTCCTTGTTTTTAGTATTGGGGCTAACAATCATTTGAGGCATTACTGTCATCAGACGTCATCGTGTTCTGGAACAGATAGATGAACAAATTTGATAGATCAACTGTGAACTGGTATGATTAGGCCAAGGCTTTTCCAAACCATATTGGCTACACATGGATGACATTTTGCGAACATGTAACTGCTGACCTTTTCAAGCTCTCATCACTTTCTGCCCTTTAATAGAGCACCCTTGCAAAGCTTTCAAGGAGACAATGCATATGATATAACCGGCCATATTCCCTGCCATCAGTGGCTGTTACTGCTATGGAAAGGCAAGGCCGTCTACATAGGGATTAAAGATGCATATAATGATTAGAATGAATATAATTTTAAAGGTGTGATTATTTTCAAGTGGTATTACATTTGTATGAACTTTATTTTGCAACTTTTATAAACATGGTGTTAGATATAAGGTTTTGGGTAATCAACCACTGCATGACCAAGATAAGATAAGAAATGAACATAAGTCATTATTAAAAACTATATATATTAACTTTCTATCCTTCCAGAACCAGTTCCTTAACTTCTTACTTCAGATTTGAGTCCTAATCATCTAAATGGTCAGAAGCTGACTGTTCTTTGGTGAGCAGAATGTTAGCATGCCAGCTAAGCCAATGCTGACCATCCTGATTTGCAGCATTTTAACATTTGTAATTGCATTTACAAATTTACTTAATTTGTAAATGATTTAGGTGTATGCAGTGTGTTGAACCAGTGTAAACAACCTGAACATCTGCTCGACATAGACATGTCTGTCTATTTTCTCATTTGTCACAAACATTTTGTTTATGAACGCTTTTATTTGATTGGTTTAAATTTTTCATAAACACAGAATGAGGCCCTTGCAATACCTTATACCAATGTATCGGCCTGCATTTAGGAAGCGCTGAAACAGAATTTCTGACATTGTGTTAAGGTTTGTGGACACCCCTTCTAATGAATGCACCCACTGCAGACACAATAACAAACGTTGTTGCTGAATGCAATCAAATCCTTACAGCAATGCTCAGAAATCTAGTAAAAAGCCTTCCCTGGACTGCAGAGACAGTTACTCTAAACGCAGGATAAATACCCTTTATTTTTTGGGGAAAAAACAATGAATGAGCAGTATGTCAATCCACGTCTCAGGCACCAGCTGGATTTTTGTTGTTGGAAAAAAGATTGTGGTCACCATTCATGTATTATCATTTAAAATCAGTTTAGTTCTGTTCCTCACCATTTCTCTTCAGTCCGAGGCCAAAGTACTCTTTGAACTAGTGTGTTAATATTGTGGAACATTCAAAGACATGGTATTAAATAAAAGGCCCCAATTGGTAAAACTTTGGACAAGCTAGGGGTCAGCTTTACATCAGGGCGCCACCCACAGGCTAAAGGGCAAGCAGAATGGCTCGCCCAGGAAGCAGGAAGTCTTTGCTGTTATGACCAATGAGAGAAATGGTTACCCATTAGCTGAATATGCACAAAATTCCTTTCAAAGTTTGCCTACTGACTTCACACCTTTCTAATGTTTCTTAAGTTATCAGCTACTATTATTTTCCTGGTATGCCACCAGATTTGATGTGCTTGCAGTATGATTGGTTCAAGCTCAGTTAACCTGTATGAAAGCTGACTCATACCCGACTAAACTGTGCGTTGTCAGAAAGCCCAGGCAGATTCTCTATGCAGGAGGATTCCTTCTTACCAGCCAGGTGATGGACTGTGGCTGTCAACCAGAGAACTTGAACTACATCTTACTTAGTCATAAGCACAGTTTGTAGGTCCCTTAAGTTATTTCCTGCTTCATGCTGTTTACAGTTGCCTCATCAGTATTATATCTCACTCAGTTTCCATGTCTCTTTCCTCAGGCCTGTGATTCCTGGTCCACTAGATAATGCTTCCCAGCTTTCATTTCCCAATAAGAGAGTCCGCACCATCTGACTTGCTCAAGAGATGGGGTCACATCAAGTATGTTGTGAACTTTGAGACCTTTTGCAGACATTCTGGACCCTTCCATCCTTCCATCCCTTCAGCCTGTTCCTTGCCCACAGGGCTGACCCCTATTCAACGTTCTAGTGTATGCCATGGGGCTCTGTCACTTAGGACATTTTTACATGAACATATTATTTCCGGACCCAGAAGCTTGCTCTGAGAGTTCGATACGTTTGGTTAAGCATGAAAGCTGTTCTCGTGCCCAGGAGTGGTCCAGAGAACCGATCTTGGTGGCCTAGGGATCGGTTCAAGCAAGACTCAGTTCAATCAGGTTTAATCACATCACCTTCCTTTTCATATTTTGTGATTGTGGAAAAAGCATTGGATTGGAGTGTGGTTACTTTAATAAGCTGTCCTGTGGAGCGTGTGTGTGTACCGAGAGCATTGTGAAACACAGTGGCAAACACTGGCTCCTTTGAAAATAAACACTTTGCTCGATAGTGTGTACGGTGCTTAAAAAAAATGTACGAATATCAAATTAGAGTGAAATGCCTAATCGCAGTGGTGTGAGTAATACATTAGAATTAATAATATAATAATTAATAATTCATGTTAGTTCTGAATGAGCACTACAATTTGTCATTAGGTTGAATGGGACTGTTGCTTCCATTTGTAAAGTTTGTCCAGCCTTTTGATATTAAGTATGAAAGGATATTTTTGTGCAAGTAAATTTAAAATGATTTCAGAATTGCTTTCAGAATTGCAAGGTCAGTTTTTTTTGTTCATGTTCAAAAGATGAAAATATCATGTTTTCTTTCTGTATGAAAATGTCATGTTTTTTCTCTCAGCTCTTCACAAACATGAAAACGGATGTCCTTGAGGCCCAGTTCGAATGCAGCATGTTCTGTGGTCCTCTTTAATTCTTGGCTTTCCATTTTGTCTTTGGGGACCTCAGGAGAACATACTCATGGCTCGTGGGTAATTTCGATGTGGCCTACTTTTCTCTGGACCATTTAATTGTTCGCCTGCCTGCTTTCCTCCCTCTGGCACTATGCTCACCGTTGACTTTTAGGACTCCCATTTAGTTCTTAGCATGCAATATTCAAGCCAGTAGTGTGGCTCAATTATTTAGATTGTGTTTCTAGTATGGAGACAATGGCTCGACTGGTTTCACAGCGAGAGAATGTTTTAGGAGAGATAACAGTGAAAGTGCTATTTGTTGGTGTTGTTAGCACATCAGAAAACGACACATTCAGCTACAGGCTGAAAATTGTTCCCTGTGAGGAAAAATGCTCTAATATGATGTTCTGTTCATTTAATCCTGTCAGCACATGAGGCATCTTCCCAATGAATAGCACACTTGCTGACCACACAGCAAGGACATTAACTGCTGTTACTAGTGCTTTAGGTGGGGGCACTTCAAAATCCTGTAAATGTCAGCTCGGAGGGAACTGCACCATTCTTGCAACGACAGCATGGAATGTGTGCACAAAGGAACAGTGTTTGAATGTGCTTTGCATGCTGACTCTTCATTGTGGTATGACCGTATTCCACTGTGAAAAGATATATGCGGTGAGGCTGAAAGATCATTAGCCTAGAGTACATTTATGGAGCTAGTCTTGGGTTGATTAGGCTAATAATTAAAGTTTTTATTGCGTTCATAAGGCCTCATGCTACCTTTTGTGTAGGTATGTTCACACTACATTTTTAATGACTGGTATACAATAAATATTATTATATTATAAATATTATTTATATTTATATATTTAGTATTATCTGCATCAGATGGATAAATAAGCCTCTATGCACGATTATAAAAATACAGACATAGTATTTTATGAATACATACACATATATTCATTCAGTAGTTTGAGTGCATTAAAATGTGTCTTTGCAAAATAGTAGTAATTGACTGGCAATTTCATGATCATATACTCTTCTGGCCACTTGTACAGTATGAAACTGAGTGCATTTTTATATATTTCATCCGTGATCGCTCTAATTGAAACATTTAAATACAAAATGTTGCACTATTTGAATCATTTTGAACACTATTCCTAGAGGCTCCTGGGTTGCTTGTATGGTATGTCTTTACAGTGAAGCGTGATTTTATCAGTTTTGCAGCATGACTGAATCCGAGCTAATAGTATAGCTCTATGCACTTCAGAATTCATGACGCTACTTCCATTAGCAGTCACATCATTAGGCACCAGTGATCCAGTTTGATTGGCAGCTATACATGCCCATTCAATAACAGTGCCTCCACCATGTTTGACTGATGGCCTGGTATGTATCAGATCAGGAAACTAAATTTTTTTCTACCCAAAGTGTTCTTCCCAGTTATGACATCATTGGGAGATGGTCCACATCCCAAACTCCTCCTATTTAGTCTGATCCTCACACTATCATCTCATTGAACAACTTTGCACCCTCCATCTCCCTGTTTGTTCCCTTCACCTTTTTTCTCATCTCTCACACCTACCTAGAAGCAGTGTCAAACTCTGAGCCAAAAAGTCTTCTCGAGTTCACCTCCCTGTTCCTCAAGGGCATGGGACAACTAGCAAAACTTAAGTGAATCTTGCTTTTAAATGTTCTAAATGCTTAATGCAGTATTTTTGTTAACTTCCTTGAACTCAAGCTGAAAGTATTCACTTCCATCACACATTGCTTGCTTTCATTTAAATCCATTGTGGTAATGATGCAAAATTACAGAAATGGTGTCACAGTCTTAATAATTTGTAAATACGTGTGACTGTACACACATTTTACACATTGCTATTGTGGCAGATAACTTAAGTAATGTCAATGCAGCCCCACCCTGAAACCATGGGTGCAATGGGCTGTATCACATTATGTGATGACACAGCTGTATGAAGGAGGAATGCTATGAGCAAGGCAATCAAGGGATCGACTACCATGTGGTAGTCTGGGGGGGAAAAATGTAAAACCATCAGTCTGAAAACAATTGCATAGGTTGAAGTATATCAACAAGAGCGATTTATTTGATTTTAAATGATTGGATATCAAAACCTTTGCACTTTATGCATTCAAAATCATTAGATCTCACACAATTCAAGCAGCTTCAATGCAACCTCACTCGCAAAGTGCCATAGCTGCGGCTTTTGTGTTAGCAGCTCATAGCCTTCCTCCATCCTTACTAATTAGCATGGTCGATTAGCAATTAAAACGACTGATAATGAAAGCCTGTCCTCCTCTCCCACCTGTGAATGCAAATCACAACTAAACAGGGAACACAATAAGACACGTCTGCCAGATTTAATAGGGAGGAGGTGGAGATCATGCTGTAAAACAGAGCCTCATTTAGGCATGGGCTAAAGGCTCACTACTCTACTGCGCTTCAGGGATGAAGACCATGAGTCATTAATAATGTCTCAGTCCGTATAAGCTTTCACACTCAAAGTGTAAAAGAGAACTTGCAGTGGTTGTCAGGTGTCATGAGTGTGCCTCCAGAACGTAAAGTCAAGCTTTTCAGTGATTTTAACACACACCGAATGGTGTGGTGTTATACAAGAGAAAGCAATAGATTTCTTATAAAGTTACGAATTTCAGCATCATCAATGTTTCTCATTTCTCTATTTCTCATTAATCATCTCAATTAACATTTTTTTTGCCAGACAGTGCAGTTTGTTGTTGGCTATGGTTGCCAAGCAGCACAACTGTCAAAAAGTATGTGTCGAACAGTGTAATGCTGTTTAATGAATGTTTAGTGGCATTAAAATGAATGTCGGAGATGTGGTACACACATTCATGGTCAGATGTGTATACAAAGTCATTTTTCAGTGTAATTTTTGACACTGAAGTGTCAAGTCAAGTCAAGTCAGATTTATTTGTATAGCGCTTTTTACAACTGTTGTCGTCACAAAGCAGCTTTGTAAAAGTGTAAAAGTTTTTTTTTTCCTTTCATCAAATGCAAACACAATCCACAAGATTGATAAAAGATATGATTGTCCTCTAAAACAGATTTTCATTAGGTGTAACAATCAAAATTAATATTAATATTATCTTTTTTTTTATTCAGCCATAGGTGATGTAATGGGCAGGTATGTGAAGAGGTGGTAAAGTTCCTTCTAAAATGGCCACAGTTCTTCATGTGGTCCAGTTCTGGACCTAGCACACATTCCAACCAATTTAAAATATTATTGTCTTTGCTTTAGTAGTGTTAAAAAATAATAATATAATTTAAAAATTATAATTTTTTAATTATAAAACTATTATTACTTATTACTTTATTACTTTTTTTTACGTGATGGGGTGGTTGGATTGAGCTAAACTGATCTTAACATTAAAAAGCAACAAAGAAACAAAGTAAAAAACATTATAACTTGGCTTCTTAGTTCATTGCTGATCCAAAACAACACCAGCAATACATTATTCATAGGCAAAACAAGTTAGTGTGAAAGGGTAGTAGGTGAAACTGAGGAACACAATCATAAATCAGTGTTTTACAAAAAATAGGGTTTTAATTTTTGTCTTACATAGACAGGGAAATACATATCCTGACAATAATCATAAAAGCTGTGATAAAAAAAAGAACACATTAAAAATGTATTTGGTGACAGTGACATTTGGTGATGTAATATGTAAAGCATCATTCATATTTTGAATCCATTGTTTTTGTAATACAAAAAACAGCTTAATACATATATGCACCTATAGCAGTTTAGCCCTGGCCATTCATGTTCCCATCAAACCTTATCAAACAATACGAAGGTTGGAAAATGTTCAAACTTTACAGATAGCCTATAATAGCTGCTGGAAATTGGTAAGCATTTGCATGAAAGATGTCTATTTAAAATTGAGAGTGAATCATGACGCTTAAGACGTGGAATCGAAATGTGGAACCATAACAAGAAGTTCGCTCTCATTTGTATCATCAGACCTCTTCCCCATACAAACACACTCTGGAAACCCTATGCACAGTCACACTGCACCCACGAAGACTTTACCCCACCCACACTACACCCCCTACACACGCACACCCATCCAGTGCCTTTTGTAAATAATGTAAACATTCAGATTATATCAAACCAGTACCTTTAACTGCTTTTACCAGTGCAGTGTTGCAAATGGAGAATATGTATAATGTGTGTGTGTGTGTAAATATGTATAGTATAATTTAATGTGTAAATATTCAGTATTTCTATGAAGTGTCTATTGAGTCAGCAGAGCAGGGAGGTATTTAGATTGTCCATCTGTTGTGTGTGAATGTGTGTGACTGGTCTGACAGGGTCATTAAGCTCATACCATGTCACTATCGCTTCTCCATCTGTTTATGCACTCCTCCTGCATGACCAGAGCACTCCATCAAGGAGACTATCTCCGTCCTCTCTGTCTGCACGCCTCTGCCTCGCTCTCTTACTCTCTTTGTATCTACCCCATGTGCATCGTCACATTCAGTCAAACACACTGACAGTCTGTCTCATATCGTGACTGAGTCACATGTGCGCGCGCACAGACACACACCCATGCACACACCTATCTCTCCTTTACACTGGACATCAGGGGAGCAGTCTGGCATGCTGGCATGTCTAGCACGTTTTGGTCTCAGGGAGTAAAAGCTGATGTGAGTGTCAGTGCACGGGGAAGCACTAGGGCATTCACAGAGCAAACGGTCAGAACATATTTTGTCACCAACTAAGACTACAGCACGGTTTTACCTGTGGGAACGTCAAAACTCAGTCAGTTTCCCCCTTTTTCAGCAAAATGAAGTAGTTAAATGACATGTTCAGATTATTTGTATATGAAAATAGCCTGATAATTCTTGCCAAAAAGGAGCAAATACCACATGAATCATAAATATGAATGACTGATTACAGTCAGACAGTTGGCTAGTTATAGACTATGGAAGGCCTATGGTCCCATACTATTCCAAAAAAAAAAAAAAAAAGGAACATTGGGCCTATGTCTAACAGAATCTTAAGGAAACACATTCCTGCCACTTAAAATAATTAAATTTTGTTCCAAAAGTATGTTTTCAAAATAATGGGAAGGTTTAGAAAAATAGTGGGAAGGTTTCTCAAATTACCATGAAAGAATCTCAAAATAATGAACAATCATCTCAAAATACGTACTTTTTACAAAGGTAAACTAAGGTGCACTAGCCTAACATTTTATTGCTCAAATAAGTAATGCATTTTCAGCTGAAGACATGGCTAGTGCTTGTTAGCTGGCGAAAATCTTCAGTCACAACCAGGGATTATGCGAAAGCAGTGTAAAGGTAGTTTAAATAATGCTTCAAAATAATCAATATTCAGTCAGAACTGATATGTATTACCAAAGGTCAGTCAAACTGAACATTTCTGTTATGAAATTCCGTTCTCCTTACCTCCAGCTGTCTGTCTGGGTCTGTTGGAATTGCCAAAGTGAGCTTGCGCATCCTCTTTTACATGATTTCCCAGTCTGCTATAACTCAATGTATATACTGCCAACATTAGGAACACATAGTACTGATATCAAGAACAACTACAACCAAAATGATGATTTGTGTCAAAAAACAAGGATGTATCAACATCACTTTGCTATCAGGGTTAGTATCTTAATGAGATCATAAACAATTACTTAAATTAAAGACATACTTGACTTCATAATAAAAATCTGAATTGCTGGATTTTTATGTAAAGTGGTGGGAATGGGCTTTCAAAGGAATCCTTTTATTAAAATAAACAAATATTGAAATAACCATGTTAAGCAAACAGATTTTGGTGTTGTGGAAGGGGAGGTAAATTTATCAATGATTTAGTTTAGGCTCATCACTACCTAAAGCCAACCTCAGAAATACAGACTATTTAGATTTGAACATAGATGTACATACCTTTAGTTCTTTCCTATAGGGGTGGCCTTAAGGCAATGTCGGCAAGAGCTGGAACCATTCTTGTCCCGGTGCAGAGGATCCACTGATGTGGGGATCCTTAGTTCACCACTGAGAGGACCTGCAAAGAAAGAAAAAGAATGTTAATGATCCTGATCTGTAAATATTCTTAAAGTAGTATGTACTGTGGTGATGTGAGGATGTTGCAGTCATAATAATTGTGCACAGTACTGTGATGTAGTATTGTTATGGCAAAAAAAAATTGTTTAGCAAAAACATTTCATCATTTGGCTTCCTTACTCCATTTCCTCATTCCTTAAATGATGCAGCAGTAACCTTAAATAGTACACTCCAGATACATTTGCCCAACTTCAGCTTCACACTTGGCTTCTTCTCTAAAGCTAATCTGCTATTGGAAGTAGCCCGTTTTCCCCTAATGCATAAGCGCTTTTGTGACCAAGACCTGAAGCTGTTTAGTGTAGTTATCCCCAGTAATACAGTTTTTTTCTTGGTTATATTCAGCAAACGCAACAATAGTAAAAGCTCAGTGGAACAATGATAAAAATCATATAAATAAATACAATCCCATCGCCTGAAACCATCCATCCCCAAACATAATGCTGTATACATTAATCAAAAACGTTATCTTCCCACAAAACATGTTCCAGCAGTTCACTTTGTATTCTTGATACATTTATCAGGAATGTTTCTCAGCTCAAATGAATTATATCAAAAATGAGTTACAAAACTTGACAGTGATGTATTGTGACTGTGAAGTTAACATTACAGTTGGCAATTTAAGTTATATATATTAGCTTTGTGTTCAACTAAACCTGCTTTACTAGATCAGTGTTTTGTTATGAAATACAGATACTGCTCAAAGTTCAAGACATACAATAAAGTAAATTAGCCTAATATGGGTCTTCATTGTAATCTAGTTTGAAGAATGCTCCACCCTAATCTAAGATTGGACACTTGAAGTCATCACAGCTTGTTCCTCAAATTAAACAAAGTAAAAAAACCAAACAAACTATGGGCTACATGAAATTGTTGACTCTGTGCAGGACAGTGGGTCTCTAGAAGCAGGAATAGTGCTGTAATCCATTTCTTTAATATATAGCAATGCAAGATGTTTATTAGGGTGTTTGTAAATTAAGACTATTCATTATGCAATTCTTGCAGAATTACAATTAAATATAATTGTTTTTAGCATTGATGTTTTCACAAAGCAGCTTTACAGACATCCAGTATTAACACACAATAGCAACATGTAAATCTCACGTGAGCAAGCCAAAGTGACGAGAAAAACCTCTCTCAAAGCTGGAGAAAGAAAGAAATGAAGACTCACAATGGGGACCCATCTTCCTCTGGTCAAAACTACTTATAAACTATTACTAACTGGTGGAAAGGCATGGCAATGATGGTTTATAATAATGATAACAGCAGCTATTGTTATTGATTGATTTAGCCCATTTAAACTTTAGTGTAGTCATTATGGAAGGTGGGTACCTAGTCCGAGGCAGGTAGCAGTAGCTGGCGGGTGGGTAACTGGTGTCAGACGCTGATAGTCTTCTATTCCAGTCAGGCCAGACAGGTAGGCCATCATTTCCTCCTGAAAAAGGTAAAAAGATGGAATTAGTTCAGCCTGGATTTATGGAGTACAGAGAATGTGAACATTATCAGAGTGTGGCTAACGACTCTATAACAGACTAGCTAAAAGGAAACCGCCAGATGGTAACACAGACATAGGGGCACCCTGAAACACTGCCATCTATTCATTCCACCGTCCACAAACTTGAGTGATTGTGTGTAAGCGGTAGGATGACAGCAAAAGCATGTCAATTTACTATAATTCCCTATGTCCATGAACCCCTGCGTCTGCAACTTTTATCTAAAGGAAAACATTAAGTCCCAAACATTATCTGAAAGATTGTTTACAAGTTGAGTGTCTCTTCTCCCTGCTGAGGCTTTCTGCATTCTCTGAACTAGTAAGAAGCCAGCACCCTGTGATTCAAGTAATCATAATATGATGGCTCATAATAGGAAATGAGATCTTGCAGGTACTCCGGAGCAATGCTGTGTAGGGCTTTATACGTCAGTAGAAGAATTTTGTAAACATGGAATTTGACTGGAAGCCAATGCAGCGCTGATAAAACTGGGTTGATATTTTAGCAAGGGTTAAGGTGCCTGGCTGCAGTATTTATTATAGTATTAGTAGCTGAAATTTACTCAGGTTCCTGCTGAAACATCCTGACCATAGTATATTGTTGTAGTCTAGCCTTTTCTGTGTTATGCAAGGATAAGGCATTTCTTAGCTTGGAAATGTTGTAAGTATGTATATTTTTGCAAATGAACCAGTTAACATCAAGTCTAAAAAAAACTATTCTTGTGGCTTTTGGACCCCAAAAGAGAATTTCTGTTTTGTCACTATTTAGAAAAAGGAAGTCATGCAACATTTCAGCATTTCATGTCTTTTACACAATCCTTGATTGTCTTTAATCTAAGTTGGCATCCGGTATGGCTGATATGAAGGTGTTTGTCTATGTAACAGTGGAAGTAACACACCATGTTTGCTTTTAGATATAATAAATTGCTTAATAATGGTCCTAAAATGTATCTTTGTGTGTTTCCATGTCAGTGGGATTGGGATTATTCTGTTGTATCAAAAACTGCACTTAAGTCGAGTAGCACCAACAGGGATATGCAGTGTTGATCAGAAGCAAGATCCTTTTATCTTAACCAGAGCTGGCTCAGTGCTATGATGTGACCTGAATCCAGATTCAGGACTTTTATACATCTGATATGGAGGTCAGAGTGTATGTTGTTGTGCCACAGCTTCTTCTAAGATTTTAGATATGAATAGTAGGTCAGTAATGAAACAGTTCTCTACGATCAATATTCAAAATTGTTTGTTACAGCTGTAAGTATAGTTTGTCTGTGACTGACAGCTGAGAAAATGCTGACTCTTGTTACGTGCAAGGTTGGACTGAACATTGTAGACTGTTCTGCAGTGAAGCCTGTATCCTTGTTTGCTTGTAACACCGTGTACATGGCACATTTATGTTTATTTGTGCAACACATCAAACACCCAGTAGCACCTAAATTAAAATAGCAAATGCAATTGGGATGGTTACTTTATAAATGTTTAAGGTAGAGGTTGTTGATAATCTGATTAAAATGTAGCCTAATCTAAAGAATACCTAGAGCCCAAACAATGTTTTGGTTGGCTAATATCAGCTAATATTGACAACCTTACAATATGCATTAGTAAAAATATTGCCAATAAAGGACCAATAAGTGCCAACGTTTTTAGCTGCGGCACTGCTGGAATTTAAAAGTGGGATGTTAGCAGGTAATTCCGAAGTACAACAATATTTACAACTATGGGAACATAGTTTTTTTTTTTTTAAGAAGAAGGTGATCAAAGCTTTAGTTAATTCAATAAAAAAAGAACAAGCTGACAAAGCTAAATAAGAAGAGGTGATTCACTCTGATCCTGACCTAGCACAAAAGGCTGCATTTTCCGGTTCAGTATAGGCCACTAAGGAGGAATATATTGTATTAAGACTGTAATATTCAAAGAGTGTATTAATCCGATATGAATCAGTTTCCGAGCATTTCATCAAATAAAAGAAAATCATAACTGTTATAAACTATAGACCCACAAAGATTGCAGACAGTACAGGAATTGGTGTAAAATAGTAAAGAAGCAGCACTACATATAGAGACGTCTTCCTGTGGATGTGTTCAGTTCTAATCACAGGAAAATAAAGTGCCCCCCCCCCCGAGAACATACGATTTCTCACCTCTTCTTCTCACCATAAAAACGTTCTGGAGCTGTATCTCACCTTAGTGACATACTCTCACACCTAAGGCTTTTTATAGCTATCTCCTCTGGGTGCAGACGTCTAGGTACTACAAAATGATCTTTAGTGTTTGTTCAGTAAAACCTGTACACCACAGCACTCCTGTAATGTGCAAAATACATTGGCATTTTATATAAAGTCATATATATTGTGTTTTTTTTTTTGTGGGGGCATACCCTTCTGTTAACAAGCTGCATTACTTGATGGAAGAATTGTTAACCAATTACAAAATTGAACAGTGGTGTATTTTGTCATATTGGCCCTTAGGTCTCAGAGTCTTTATAGCTCATCAACTTTGGCCTATTTGGCATCACATCAAAAAACTGAAAAATATGCTAGATTTTCAGTTTAATAATTAAAGATTAATAACAATGTAGAAATATATATTACTAATTTGCAGTCATGACATTTTAATGTATGTCCCATTTGATTAATTTAATTAGTATTAACAGTTGTTTAAACTCTGGCCAGCAAGGGGAGCTAGGCACTGACCTCCCAACCTACCCCAAACTCTCATTTCATTGGCTCATGATCTGCTGAGTGCTTTCTTTTAGTTATCTCGCTGTCAAAACTTCTGTGTGAACTAGGGTAAATTACATGTACTGTATTTGAGGGGTAAATTGGGCTGTGTTTCCATGCACAGAAGCAAATTCATCAACTTATTACATCTCATTTTTATGTATCAGACACAGAGCAGTGTTTGCCTGCAAGGTCAGCTCGTTTCTATGTAGCTTTGATAAATCAGGGCCAGTGTATTGTGTCGCTGTTTAAAAAAAAAAAAAAAAAAAAAAAAAAAAGCAATAATCCTCCCTGGGCTGTTATAGTGATTTTACCATGCTGTGATGTTTCAAGGGATAATTCAGCTGTGGTAGAAGTCACTTCATGTGTAGTGGGAGACTTTGAAAGTAACAGCTATACACACTGCAGAGGCTGTGATCAAAAAAAGCACATTGTTAAAAGTGAAAGTGAAAAGCCTGTTGTTTTCTTGAAGAACCTACATGAGACGAGAGAGGGCTGAGAAGTTAACAGCAGCATTAGAGAGTGAGAACAGAAGTAAGTCTTTACATGTCTCTTCTCATCCATCCTTCCGTCTCACCTGCTCTGTGTTGCAAATAAGTGCATCTTGCTAGAAGCATTCCCTGGAGAGTGTTTACTGGCTGTGACGCATCCTTTCACCTCATTAAGACAAGCTTGACCCCAAGTTAATATTTTGGCAAACAGGGGTCTAGAATATGTCTTTTCAACTCTACAACCATGGGCTCCTGTAAGCAGCTGCAGAGGATCGGACAATAAAGCTTGGTGATATTAAATTGTCATTAGGAAATGGTAGTTAAGGGGACTTGTGGAAATCTGTAAGAGAAGAGAAGCTTTACTGGCAAGGATGTCTAGGCAAACCCCATCTTTCCTGAAGTCTGAAATCTGCAAAACATCATCTAGATAAACCAGAAGCAATTTGGAAACAAGTGCTGTTGACTGATAAAGTTCAAATTCTGTGGAAAGCAAAGTAAGGCTGTATAACAAAAATCCAGACTAGGGAAACGTTATTCAAGCAAAGCTGAACACAGCAAACCAAAAAAAAACAGAGCTCGCTACCTGATGAGCGTGCATGTCTATTTGACTGGTCTCTTTAAGGGCCCAGACACCCTGAATGTTTGTTCATGAATCACAATGTTATCAGTAGCCCCTATAGAGGTGTGTTTGGAGGAAAGGTGCAGCGTCATGAACATCTTACCAAATGTTAAGCATGAGAGGCTGTATTATGCTTCGCTGTTGGGTGGCAGCCAGTGTGACGGCATACATTGCACTAGTGAAAGAATAGAGTCCACTATTAGCAAATTCGATGAACGGTTAGTCTTAAACTAGAGCTAAAAAAGGCTTTTATAACACAGTCCATCATAAACTACTTCATTAAATCTAGGCTGGAGCATGCTTCATACAGAAAGCATGCTGTATGTAGTATGATCGTTTATTTACTTACCTTGCAAACAAGGAACATGGTAGCCAGTTTTAAATAAAACATTTCACCGTCAAACATATTGGGCAGATTTTATCTACAACACTACATGACCAAATTAATAAACCAGAGAGACTTTTAACATTGTAAAAGAGAAGTTACCAAGCTAACTACTTACCTTTTATTTTTAACCATTGTTAAGTAAATCATTTGTTTTTGTAAATGATTTTTGCATTTTTTTTAATTAATTAAAGGATATATATATATATATGGTAAGTGGGAAAACTTATCACTTAAAATGCTTAAATATAAACTGCTACTAATTTTGAATAAAAACTCAATTGTCAAAAATGATCAAGATCCAACTAATGTTTGCACTGAACTGATATTTGTTGATATATTTATTGAATATTTAGGTGACACTGGGGTACTGCACAAAAAGATTTGCATTTTATTTCTTCACTTCATCTGTAACCCTATAGACAGGAATGATATTCCAATACCTACATAAATGCTCATGAAGTAGCATTGGTACATGCATATTTGTCTACATTGGCCAACAATTCCTGTCTTGGCACATCCCTGATTTATTTTACAGAAGATACCTTGTAGTACTGACGTGCGGTCTTCAGAAATGTACAGAACAATAAACTAAACAGATCACATGTAACAGGACTTTACATTGAAGCAAACATATCAGTGTAAAGGTCTCATGTTATATGCGAGCCAACAGTAGGTCGTGTGAGCTGTAGAAGAGGTCCAAAAACCATTTCTTCGTTTTTTTTTTTTTTTTTTTTTTAAACAACACAGGAAAAGGACAGACTACAGCACATCACCCCATCAGCAGAGAGGAAAATCGGCTATAACCTGCCCGCCTTCTATAACCTGTATGACTCCAGCACTACAACAGAGAAAAATCACTGCGGGTCCTTGTGCCCTGCCATTATGTTTTCCAAGCCCTCCCTTCTGGGAAACAATTCAGGTTATTAGGACCATAACCACAACCACAGGGCACAGAAACAGCCATTTTCCCCAAGCAGGTTCTCATGCTAATCAAGGCAAGCCCGTGCGGCTATTTTAAACATACAGCTTGTATGTCATGTACATACATTATACTTTTGTCGCAACTGTTAAGCATTGTTAAGCATTGTTAAGCAGCTTGACATTATTTACAGACAGTTGATGGACCTATGACCGATTAGAGAAAAGCAATAATACTTTTTTTCTGACAAAGATATTTCATGTTTGATCATTTTGCTCAATAAGTAAATGCAAAAACTATCATGTCTTTATTCAGTGTTAAGACATGATAAAAGTCTAAATAGCAGTTACCAATCTACCAACATGATTACAATGTCATTGTGTATCTTTAAAAGGTTTAAAAAGTCATAAACAGGCCCTACTTTTATGGTAAGAGTTTAGACCACAGTTAGTTTTTTTGCTTTGGCCTTATTCAGGTAAGATGATTGGCCCTCTAACTCTCACCCTGTAGCAAAGCAACAGCTTTTGCATGACAGCAGAACAGTGGGCAAGTCTCTCTCTTTGTCACACATGCGCACACAGATGGCAGATATGCATCACAACGCTGTAGTAACCTCATGAAGAAGCCTGTCAGCTTCCCAAGCAACATGTTCCTCAGTCACTGCCTGTCAAATTATGCTGCTCACCCACACGAAATGGACATTTATCAGTACTTACATGCTTTTAAGCCCCAGTCTGACTGGAAGATTGAGTGAATCAAATCGAATCTGTCACGGTGCTCAAGCAAAGTACCCACTGAAGCTTATCACAGGAAAAAGGGTTATTTTACAGAGTAGGCCAAATGTCTATATATGAGAGCCTTGGAAGAAAGAATGAGAACACTTTTTTTCTATTTTTCTATAAGACTACTAAACACACAAGCATCACTGTGAAATTATGTTTACATACACGTTTGACTTCAGGGACAGTCATGAAAAATGAATAATGGCAAAGTCTGCCAAAACAAACTGCTATTTCCGCTGCATTTACTATATTCACCCAGTGATATAAGCATGAAGGAGTCAGAATTACACACATTATGAAAAAAGACACATACATTCATTTTCAGGCAGCATGTGAGAACGCATACGGAATTAGTTATTGTTCCCAGAATCACTTTGCCAGATTATCAAAAAAAGAGAGAATGGTTTTGACCATCTTTTAAATTACACATGTCTGAAGTAGCATAATTAGCCCTTGCACACGAGTGTCAGAAAAAGAAGTAAAATAAGCCATTTCCACATAAAGGTCACTTGTGCAGTCAAACAGTCGTGATCAACTGTCCAGTGCCCTAAAGAAAGGTTCAGAAAATCATCTCCTTTGAGCTATTTCAGGTTTGTGTGGGCAGTGATTCTCATCTCCTGCAAGTATTCTACATTCCTGCTCTGAAATGAAGCTAGCATTAACTTTTTGTGAAATTAACTGTGGTAAAGCAGATTAAGTTTATGTAGGTACGCATTGGGTAAGAATATTATTGTGACCGCATATGTACTTTGGAGTCTATATGTTCAGTTGAACTAGTAAAGTATATATTCAGTGGGACTGGTAAAGCACACAGTCCGAAAAATGTGGGCCATGATGAAACACATGGGCCAAAACATTATGCTCAGCAATGGTTGGAGTCAAGTCAGATTTATTTGTATAGTGTTTTTTTTTACATCTGTTGTCGTCACAAAGTGGCTTTACATAAATAGTGATTAATAAAAGACAGAGACAAAGAAGAAAATAACGTAAGACATGATGGATCAAAGACCCCCAGTGAGCAAGCCAACGGCGACGGTGGCAAGGTAAATAGTTGGAGTGGCAACAATGCTTTAAAAGATACCGAATCGCAATGAAACTATTTTGAGAGACTGACAGCTTAGCATACTTCTCTAGTTACATTGGGGGGGAAATAATCTTTCACACATTGTTTTTGATGAAAAAAAAAAAAACATTTGGGACAAAGTGTTCCCAAGGTGCACGTCATTTATTCACAAAAACAAGGAACAAAGGCGTACATAGGCAACTTGCATGATTTAGAGGGAGCATGTGATTTTAATTCCACTAATGAATAGAGAATATAAGTGATCGACTAGTCATGCTCTCAATAAATAATCTTCTGAGAAATTGCAGATGATGCACGGTAAGGTATATTGTTTAGTAACTACAGGGACATCTGTACTGGTGGGCTATTCTTTGGTAATAGACATTTGTTATAGCACTTTCAAGACCGCCTGCAAGCCATAGGCTGTTTAAGGGGTTATATAAACCACTCTGAATAGGTGAAGGGACAGATTAGTCAACAAAAATCTAATGCCGAGTCTGGAATCCATCTCAACCCTTGTGTCTTCACATTCTGTATTCTCCCCTTGTCTAGAAGTCAAAAATGACGAAGACAGTATGTGTACTCTGGTGCTGTACAGCTTTCATGGATGTATGAACGAAGGTGATGTTTCACTTTCTCTAATGTTGGGGTTTCTCTAGGAAATTCAATTCAATATTCAATTTAAAACAACAATTGTGAATACAATTTCTGAACTACCTTCTGGCCAGACAAGCTCTGGTCACTTCTTGGGAGAGGTCAAGATCACCACTGTAGTTGATTTAAATAAACCATGAAATGCAAAACTAAAAAATAAATGACACCTGTAAAGGAGCAGACACCAGTGTGTTCTCTGCAGTTCTTTCGCAGGCTGAACCAACCACCAAAGCTAGTTAGCAGTACAGCTGTTCTGGAAAGCCCAGGGGGTAAACTTGACTGCATGGCAGAGAGGCCAGCAGGACAAGTTCTACATCCACATAATTACAGGCCCACAAGCAGAGACATCACTGAGGCCATGGATCTGGTGTAGAGAGTAGAAGCAGTACAGAGCAAGAGTTAATCCAGTATCCAGTATCCAGTAGTAAACCCACAAAAAACATCCCTAAGAAAAGATGCTGTACCATATAGTGTCGCTGCAGCTTGACAAGTGTTGGCCCCTTTGCCTCCAAAGGTTAGAGTTATAACGCAAATTATATATTACGTAAAAGTCGTATCTTGGAGCTTAAGAGCCAACGTTCTCTAGTGTCTGTATGATGAACATCAGGGCATCTCCAACTACTGCAAAAGAGCTCACATGTGTGTGTGTTTGGTGGCCAGGAACAGGCAAACAGATCAAAAACATGGTGTCAGTGGGCAGACTGCAGAGAAGTATGGCTGACGCAGTATGAGATGAGTATGAGAGGAAATAGTTCTAGTGGCACTGACTTTCTCTCGCTATCCAGAGACTGCTGATCTTTCAGACATTACCAGTAGCACAGAGCGTGATCGTCTAAAGAACACAATTGACAGATGGAACTGCCCTGACACATGCAAAGGCCAGAAATGTACAAGTAAAGAATTACAGAGACTTTCACAAAACTATTGACCTCCAGCATTCACCACCCCCAGTCATATGGTGAGGCAATGTTGGTCTTGTTAAGGAACAGAGCCACACCACTACAGGCCACAAGTGCAAGGCCGGTTAATTGCATTTTGGGTTGACAGATCAGGTCCCTGTCCCTACAGTTGACAGTGTTGCAGGAGGGCCAGACTTTAATATTGTCAGGAAGGAAGATAAAAAAGCAAAAACAAGATACTACAAATAGGAGACATGGAGCCAAACTATTTCTACTCTCATAGTTTGAGAGAAAGTGTTAGTGCAATTGGACAGTGAATCACAGTGGGTGGAGACAGGAACCGTTATCCAATCCCACAGTCATATCTGATTTAAAAACTGCGGGAGGAGTTCTGGGAAGGAATCTGCATCATTAAATTCCTGTCAGATTGTAAAGACAAGGACACTGATCAACCCCCTTTTTGGCTGCTCATGTGAAACTAAACACTAAGCACAGATCTTACCTCTATAGAGAACATCTAGTGGTAGAGTGATCTGTACTACCCTGAAAATGAATGACTTTGTATACAACAGTTGAGCCAACTGTTATATATGTTAATTTGCATTCAAGAATATATTTTTCATATAATTGTGAGTTAGTATTATGAGATTGAAAAGCTGCAGCTTAGTTATTGAACTTGAATGATTCAATGGTTCAATACATTATGCTTAAAGGCAGTATATAGCAGATGATGTAAGGTGGATCTAGTTTAATGTAAATATGACTGTATGTATGTGTGTGCCTTAAAGCCTATATGTTTACTAGAGTGGAACTAGTAAAGCACACTGCCTGAGGAACACTGTATAGTTATTGACTCTCCCTCAGAGTCTGCTGGTATAGATGAATGCATTTAATAAACCCATTTACTCATATAAATGGCCAAGCTAATATAGGTTTGATGGTTAAATAGTCTGGCACTGCAGCTGGGCTGTTGACTCTCCTTTGTTCAAAATCTCATGTTTAATTAAAATGTGCTCTAACAACTTGTATGGCAGCTTCTGTAGTGACACAACATTGCACCAATCACTGCTTGACAGTCTCTAAGCACTATCCATCAAGGTACTGCTACTCAAATTCAGTAGTCAGCATACATGTTAAAACCCATATAGCAAAGAATAGTCAATTATATTCAGATTTGCATCGATTCATGTTAAAAATTGTAAAAGGGGTGATGGTGGCGAGCGAGAAACCTTGAGAGGAACCAAGTCTCAAAAGCCAAACCACCTTTTTTTTTTTTTTTTTTTTTTGGGCTTTGTATTTCTGGCCAGCAAGCAAGCAGTTCTGTCTGTTTATATGTGATATGTCTTTACGTCCACAGTTTCCGTTAACTGTTATTTTGTAAGAAATTGTTTTGGGAATCATTTACAGGCTTTGTAGGTATCAAATTAACTTGACAACTGATTCTGATAATTCCTAATGACAGCTTGCTAAACCAGTTCCAAAAGTCAATGAAGGTCTCAGACCTTTAAATTGTAAATATCCAAACTTCAGCACATGCTACAATGACTATTTTTGTGTCCTGTAAGTTCATTAAATATAATCTACTGTGCATTTACATTTACAAAGTAAATTATGAAAAAAAAATGGTTTGCTGCCAAATGTAAACTTTTGTATGTGCAGGACCATTTATATTTGAGTATGAGATGCAGACATGTGACTTGAAACTTGCCCTTAAGGTTTGCAGAACAGAATTCAGAAAAATGCTCCTAGAACTATATTCTGAAATATTAATAAAATATAAGAGCTCTGTGTTTAAAACTGATTTAGTGACAAAAATTGATCTGACATCAGATGTTTTTTGTAATTTTTCTATGTACAATTTGTACAGCAAAGGTTCACTGGACATACTCTTAAAAAGTTAAATAAAAAAAAAGAATCTTTTTCAGTTACAAGTATGACCAGCCTTGTCACATGAAGAATATCCCACCCACTGCATGTATGATCAATTTTGACAGGTACATAAAGCCTAAACAAGTGTGTGTTAAGTGTTAACATATTGTAGTTTATCATGACTAGGTGTTCTAGATTTGTCTATGTAAGATAATTTGGTGCAGATTAATTGTGAAGAATTGACAACTAACAACTATGAAATATTAACACTTGCTAAAATGGCTTGCTAAAACTATTACTGTAGCTTGAGGTCTGCATTTGCATGAATTTATTAAGGAACTGTTAGTTGTTAAGTAATTGTTATTCATAGTTACAATAATAGACATTTTAAAAATATATATTATCACACAGTTAACCTGCTCCGTTATATTATTGAGGAGCTTCTACTTCAAACATTACTGTCAAACCTGAGTCAAACCTTTTATTTGTTTCAAGTTCCATAATCCCTTCGAGTCGGCTTCTGCAGCCATGACCTGAAGCCCCTGAATTGTATTGCCAATAACCTTCCAACGGATATTCCATTCTGGAGTACTCAGTGTCCAGCACAGGTTCCCTGCTCATGCCAATAAAACCAGACAACTGAAAGATTAGCTGAATGTAATTGAGCAAAGAAGTCATCAAGCTGAGCTGGCCACTTGCCCTCCACAACCATAATATGTTCACAACCATAATATTTCTCTCTCTCTCTCTCTCCCCAACCATTTACCCCAGATAAAATGGGAAGCATTTTTGCACAAAGCATTTGCACTAATAACCTTACTACCTCACTGGACTCAATATTTATTACACACTGCATAATTTGCACACTACCGCCAATTATTTATTATTCTCTGTACTGTGTTGTGTTAACTGTCCGCACTTGTACTGTGTTGCACTTGTGTTCTGTGTGGACTGTGTCTGTTGCACCATGGGTCCTGGAGGAACGTTGTTTCGTTTCACTGTGTACTCTGTATGTAGTTGAAATGACAAAACCCACTTGACTTGATATAAAACTGGCCCTAACCTAAGCCCTTGTCTAATTTAGCCAGAATCTATTGTGCAATTATAATTCATTTTTATTAGTCAGTGATTTTATTGTAGAATCTTCTTCTCATACTTCTAGCAGGTCAAATCATTACAGAGACAAGGCTAGACATGCTTTATTTTTCTGAATGTGATATGACCAATCAATTAGTCTCACTCCATGCAATTCCTCAATGAAACTACTGAACCCAGACATGTCTCCCACAACTAATGACAGCTGGGTCCATCAAAATTAGGATCTAGAAAGCATCAGCTTGAGCATCAGTCCTTGTCTCATTTATTCCGCCAGCTTTTTATGCAATACAGTATCAATGTTATGTAAATATCTGCAAATATACATGCAAGAAATTCAAGGTTTCTCTCATAAATTCATTTTCTGTATTGTATTATTGTTGGTGTCTTAGACTGGTCATCCAGTCCCAATCCCACTCAGGCTAAGTAAATATTGTAAGTAAAAGGAAGTATCAGAAGTGTTCACAAACCTTCACTTTTTAATTATAAGCAAGTCCAAGTCTTAACATGTTTAGTTCTTTAGTTCACTAATGTTATGTGAGGAGCTAAGTGTTAAAATTCCTTCTGAAATACTTCTGAAATGCCAATGCCTTGCCATGCTAGCAAGTGACTCAAGTGACTTCTAGCTGGACAAAAATAAGCTAGTTATTACCATATAATTAGCGCCTCCCAAATGAGTATGTTCCCAATTAAAAGGCAATTTGCAGTGAAATAAAAAATATTAATTTATTATTATAATTTGTTGGCAGATTAAACTGATAATTACCATTTTAGAGGTTATTCTGTAGTTCTGGTTGTTCTGTAGTTCTGTAACTTGGAGAATTGACTTTTTGGTTGCTTGGTTTTATAGGTGAAATGGTACAATTGTACTATGTTTTGTGCAGGTACCGCAGTTCAGTTACTGTAACTGTGTGTTTGCTCACTAGTGTGTTGACTGCACTATTTTAAACCCTTTAACCATTTGTTTTTATAACAGACAGCTTACCTTTGGTACTGGAACTGTGTTAAAGCAATCCTTTAGTCAAAATGTAAACAAATTCTGCACCCATGAAATATCAGTGGGTTTTATAGTTATAGTAGAACTGTTTAGAAGCTGTCTTCTAATTAGGATCCTACACATCAACAAGCCAGAACAAATGTCCTTTGCCTTGTAGGTAAGCTAAAAATGCATAAAATTGTCAACTGTACTTGGTGAAAGTCCTAGTATAATTTGTCTTAGTGTTATTTATTTGTGCATTGGGTGGAGGGTAGCAATGTTATTAATTAATAAAGTGTAAATTATTATACTGGCATGTGAGTATTTTTTTCAGGCTGCATACTCCTGCACCAGTAAAACATTTATCTAAAACAAGTGATTGTGGGTCAAGCCGAGCCATATTTGAAACTCAATGGGCTCTTGGCAGTGGTCAAAACCTGATCTATACCATCAAGTATGGAGCGGCTGGTCCATTCTTGGCTTTGCAGGCCAGCATGCAGGCAGCTATAGGAAACCAGTGAAGAGAATGCAGCACAGAGGAGTTGCATGCATGGACCAGCCAGAATGGAGTTGCAATAATCTGAACAATCTGAGCCTTAACAAGTACCTGGGTGGTCTCTTTAGATAGGAAGGGTTAAATTCCCCGGATGTTGTAAAGGAGAAGTCTGCATGACAGATTTGCAACATGACGGAGAACAATAACTGATGAAGTCAAGTGGGTTTTATTGTCATTTCAACTACATACAGAGTACACAGTGAAACGAAACAACGTTCCTCCAGGGAAGCCTTGCGGGTGAAGTATACATGAAGGTTTGTAGGGCTCTACAAGTTCCCCAAGATACTGTTGGGCCAAACCATTGGGGGACAGAAGGAGTATTTTATAATCAGTACAGAATTTACCTGGGAACCAGTGTAGGGATGAGAAAATAGGACTAACTTTCTAGCCCTGGTAAGCACTCTAGCAGCTGCAATCTAGACAAGTTGGGGCTTATTTAATGATTTGCATTAACCTCCAGCCAAAAGGGCTTTGCAAGCAGCCTTGGAGTAATGAAATCTGGTCTCTATCGAAAATACTGAAGGAGAATGTCCAACCCAAGGCTCATGTGCAGGTGGGTTATGCAGAAGGACAATGATCAGAAGAACACCTTCGCAAATCCACCTCTAAAGAAAACAGAATTAAGGTTTTGGGTGCCCAAAATCAATATCCTGACTTGAATCTCATTGATCTGCTGTGGGAAGATCTTAAATATTTTTTATGCTTTAAAAAAACTCCAATGTAGCTGAACTAAAACAACTCTGAGAGGGAAATGACCTTTCATATAAAAGTTAATATAAAAGCTGTATTGGGTATTTACTCCTGTTGTCTTTATCATATATTTAAATTAGTTGGATGATCTGAAACACTATTGTACCTTATGGTGCAGTACTATAAACATTACAAATTGAAAACGACATGGAGTGCATCAGTGTTAGAGAAAACATTGAATATGCAAAGCATATAAAATATGCAGGATATTATATATACTCTGCATATTCAGTGTTTTCTCTGTTCTAACACGCCATCTTGGGAAGGTCTTGATTAATTAGTTGGATCATGTGGGTTCAGGAAATCAGCAAAACTAAAAAATGTAGGTCAGACATACTATAGGACAATAAGATATTTATTAAATAAACAGGAAGAGATTTATTGAATTCATCAGAAGAACATTCAATACAGACCTCAAATTTGGGTTCACATGTGGCTTAACCTCTTATTGTTCAAGGTTAAAGTGACCATTAGCAGTAGTTCCTAACCGTAGACCTGGAGTACCACTGCCCAGAACATGAGAAAACATAGCAACATGTAAATTAGTAGTACTGCAGGTCCAGGATTGAGAAACTAACTTACAGTTTATGTGCAGGGAATGTAATAGTGCTAAGTAATGTAATGTTTTTCTTTTTTTGTTCTTTCTCTGTATTATCTTGTTTTACTGCGGTACAGCATTCATCACCGCTTCTGAGGCCTTTGAATCTCACATAAGCCCTATTCGGACAGGATCAAATTTAGAGGAGGGTAATTACCTGGGGTGATTTTATTCCTGTTCAGATTGGCTAGGTCTGAGGGGGGAGATTTTCTCCCTTGTCCTCTGAGAAAATTACAGGCTGAATTACCTGCTGTTTTTCACAGAACTCAGAGCAGGAATCTGACTTTACTCTCATCCGGATTCACATGTTTTTTTTCAGGCAGATGTTACCTTTCATTGGAAAAAAGGTTTTTGGCCATTGCCACGCATCATATTTAGTCTTTAGTGCAGGTGCTCCTCATAGATAGACATTAAACAATCAGAACAGAATCACAAATGAATTTAATTTGTTAATTGGAACTTTGCTTTATTTCAAACTGAAATAAGCGTCTGTTTGAATTTCTTCATCTCCGTTAGTGATTGGATTTTTCTTCTACATGAGTTATTCAAATCTTGTGCTTGTATTGTTCATAATACCACTTGAACTTCCACTCTTCAACCCACTACTTTACTTGAGGAGTGGTGTGGCACTACTCATGGTTTTGTTGGTATTGTATGTGGTAATCCAGCCAAAATAGAAGAGATCCAAAACTGTTAGACATCAGTGTATGACCTGTACATCTGAGCAACGTATCAATATAACACGATCACTTTTTATTTTGAGATAAGTAGTCACAAAAAATAATTTATTTGAAATATACTGAACTTGTTTATTGGATATTTATATTTTTTTCATGCCAGTATGATTTTGTTGCAAATCATAACACCTTCCTCCATTCTTCAAAGCACACAACAAATGGCATAAAGTCTTATGTGAGGGAGGGAAGATGTTACATTGAGCTTTATTTGATTAGCATGTATAGGTCATTATTATGTGCTAGACGAGGCTGTGTTACGACTATGTTCTCAGATCACCTTTACCCTCATTACACTCTATCTTTATGCAGCACATAATAATTCTGGAGAATTCGCTCAAATCCACTCCAGTTCATTTAGTTTTGGGAACATCCTCTGATACCACCACCCAATCAAGCAGATTAGCGTTAATCCTGGATCAAAGAAAGCTTGGTCTTGGTGTTCAACTTGAGTGTCTCTACTCATTCAGTCTGTATAAACCTATACGCACAGCAACACCAGTACTTTAGAAGTAGATCCAGGCATATTTTATTCTATTATGGGCATTTGTTAAGGTTCTTTTACCCCATGGCTATTGCCAAAAACCTGTAGCAGAAAAGCACAAACAGAAGTTAACAAGCAGGTTAAATGACTGCAGTGTGCTACTATTTTAAAGTGGATCACTCAAACAGTCCAAAAGACACTGTTAATTCCAGTTTCACTGTGCTCAAGCTAGTCCCTTTTCCTCAAAACAGGAATAAACTTGCTAGCCACATGTAACGTGATATGAGTGTGCTGCCATTTCACACATAGAAGACGTAAGAGTAACAGCTTGTTGGAGCTGAAACAAAGTAAGAGTAATTTGTGGATGTTAGAGCAGCATGAAAATATTATAACAATGTATTCAGGAAACGTTAACACTTTGTCCTGTGCACTGTGTGGTTGCATGATGGATGAAAATGCAAATGTTCTATCAGATTGAAATCAGCACCCAGATCAGAACAAAATGTTACATCGGTGCTAAACAAAGTTAATTTAAGTCTTCGCTCCCAGTCAAAATGTTAGTTTGCTCTGCATTCGTTAGCTCCTCTCATTTCACATTTTCAGTTCTGCCGTGCCTCTGTGTTCCTAGCTCTGCAGCTGTTGTTTCGATCTGAATCTTGACATTCAAAATGTGGCATCAGCTTCCCAGTGTGAGTGCACGGAGGGAGGAAAGCTCCAAACAGACAAGACGAACAGGGCTGCTAATTAGCCAAGCAGAAATAAACCACCTGTCAATCACTGATTCTACTGCTGTGTCTCGCTCGTTTGAAGCAGACTTTATCTTCCAGGAAGGGGAGCTTCATACGGATCTGGGGTCAGCACAATTTGATAGACAGGCATATACAATGATATTCTGTGAACACGCGTTTGTGGATGTTGAAAAGTATATATCTTGCACACAGCGTTGTGTTCAGTATCAATCATTTTCAGATTCTCCCATTTTTGCAACTTCTGAACCACAAACAGCATCTCAGAACGATAAAACACTCGACCAAATGTACGTCAATGCTTAATGCTGGCAGGTGAACCTATGTTGGCTAAGTAGTTGGATTGTGACTTCTGGTTTGATATAATAAAGGAGTACTTTTGTCCAAAGAAAGCCCAACAGCATCTCTACTTCCTCCGGAAGCTGAGAAAGGCCCGTCTCCCTCCACCCATCCTCACCCTCTTCTATAGGGGAACCATAGAGAGCATCCTAAGCAGCTGCATCACTGCCTGGTTTGGGACCTGCACAGCCTCTGACCGCAAGACCCTCCAACGCATTGTGAGGACAGCTGAGAGGATCATCGGAGTCTCTCTCCCCTCAGTCATGGACATTTACACCACCCGCTGCATCCGCAAAGCAACCAGCATTGTGGATGACTCCACCCACCCTTCACACAGACTGTTCTCCCTCTCGCCATCAGGAAGAAGGTACCGCAGCATCCGGTCCAACACGACCAGACTCTGCAACAGCTTCTTCCCCCAAGCCATGAGACTCCTCAACACAACTCAACTTCTGAACTGATATCTTTCTGGTACATGTACACTCTCCCTCTCTCTCTCTCTTTCCAACCATTTACCCCAGATAACATGGGAAGCATTTTTTGCACAAGCATTTGCACTAATAACTTTACTACCTCACTGGACTCTATTTATTACACATTGCACAATTTGCACACTACCGTCAATTATTTATTATTCTCTGGTCTGTACTGTGTTGTATTGTCTGTCCGCACTTGTTTGTTTGTGTTGCACTTGTGTCTTGTATGCACTGTCTATGTTGCACCATGGTCCTGGAGGAACGTTGTTTCGTTTCACTGTGTACTCTGTATGTAGTTGAAATGACAATAAAACCCACTTGACTTGACTTGACAGTACAATTTGGGATTAGTTGTAAGAACAGACAAAGGTGGGAGTAATGTAATTACCGATTACAAAAAGTAATTAAGAATCTGGCATGAGTTATTTTGTCAGACTGAATGCTCCTACATCACTAATGGAGTAATGCCACCTTTCTCCTACTATTACAAGCCTAGGTTGTTTTCATTTACTATGAATTAATGTGTGGAAAAGGAGACAAACCTTTTAGTTTAAAGTCTGAACACTGCATTATTTTTACTCTCTAATGGCTCTATGGCTGTCTTTTCCATGCATATAGCCCTGCCTGTGCGCCGGTTTTGCCAGTTCAGTCCCACACAAGGAACATGACACAAATATACTGAACACCTTGTATATCTTTATTGTTTTAAACCTAAAGGATACACAATCAAAAATACTCAAGGCTTTGCTACATGTCAACTAACAACGGCACAAGATTTCAAACGTTTTCTGACAACAGATATAAAAATGATCATGGCGCAGATCTGTGACTGAAGAAAGTCAAGCATTGGCTAGGATTCTGCTGAAATCTTTCCAGAGCGTTTTGCCCCTGGATCATCCTCCAGTGATTGAGCATAGACTGCTGACTAAAACAAAAAAGTGCCAAAGGCCGCTAATCATCTGTAGAGAAACAGTGAGAATTTTACAATGTGTCTTATGGCAGTACACACAATGGGGCTACTTTTCTCATGGTCTATTTACATATAGGCTCAAAAGAGGAACCATAACATACATTTACCATGTGTTCTGTCGCCAGTCTATGGTAATATATATTTATATTATTGTTGTCATTACATTATCCCACGTAAAAATGACTCCTACAGCTATCTTGATGTAAAACCACATAAACTGTATGTTTTGTGAATAAACCACAAAAAAAAAAAAAATTCCCTTATTTGTATCATGCCTTTCACAAAGAATTGAACAGTCACTTAACTACAGGGGTTGGGTACAGAACTTCTGCTTTTGAAATGGATCATTGACACTCACAGACAGTGTAGGGGAAAACAGTTTGGACAGGTTCTCCAAGGCATGCCTTTGTACAAACAATTGTCAGATATTAAATACAAAAAAATCAGGAATTATACAATACAAAATAAATAAATAAATAAATAAATAAATAGGCATAAATACAATAACTATATGGGTAAAAAAAAAAAAAAAAAATGAAAATGGAGAGTAGCGGGTAAATCGGGCGAAGAAAGTAAGCCAGCAAGGCAACCGGCGTTTAATAAGCCGCATGGGCAGACTCATTGGCTGTCTGTGTTCGGGGGCTTGGTATCGTGCTGGGCACCACCAGCCGGCAGCCAGGGAGAGACGGCGCGTGAGGTGGTTTGCTTTGCCATGCTGTAGTGGCTGATAACTGTGTAGAAGCGGCCACGAGAGTTGGCATCTTGGGCAGTGTAGTATGCCTCCAGGGATGCTGGGATGCATCTCTTGTGCTGTTGGAGTGAAGGTGGCAGCATGTCACATCGTGTCAGAGATATAAATACAAAAACAGTCCTAACTGTTTTTTAAATCCTATTCTTTTTGTAATCTGTGAGATCTGGCTGGACCATTCACACAGGATAAAGTAGCTGTGATTTTACGCAAAATAACAATAAACAGCCTAGAGTAAAGGTCATAGACCAGATGTTTACATTACGTGAAACGTAATCTGTGTAAATTCTGCCATTAGTGTGAGGTCTGTTGGAATAGAGGCACTAGAGGAGCTCTGTGTTACAGAAGATGTGAATTTGAATGCAAAACTCTTACAAAAACAGATAAAAAAAAAAAGAAAACTCTTAATCTGTATCACAGCACTGGAATCCTGTATTGAAACTGAGATTTAAAATCATTTTTTTCTGTTAATTATATTAATTGCTTTCAGAATTGACCTTGTTGGCTTTTTTCTGTAGTGTGATGCGTTTTGACAGGTGGGAACGCTTTAGTCGTTCTCAGGTGCACACAAAACAAGAGAACCACAGCTATGTTCACTATCCCCTACATGTGAAAATCTAGATCACTATTCTTGAGCACTATTACAGGAAACAGACTCCAACAAGGTAGTGAATGACTTGGGACCCCTTGTTATGTGTGCAAGTTCACTGCTACGTGACCGCAGGCACATCTGTCTTCCTCAGAGAAGCTGTGTGTGAGTCTTCAAACTAAACAACATGGTGGGGAATGGGCAGTCCATGTCCGCTAGTAAACGACTTATTGCGGTGCATTTTGGGATTTTTATTTATATTTATTTATACATTTTTCGGACACCACTGCAAAATGGTGAAATCCCACAGTAGTGCACTATATAGTGAATAGGGCACAGTTTAGGACACAGCTCATGTTTTACAATGGTCTGCACCAAATGGCAAAATCCACTATTAAAGCAAGATTTCCTCTGGGCAGGTCAGCTGTACTGACTGTGAATGTTTACTCAATTTGCTCAATAAAAGACATGAACATCCCTTTGTGTGTTATTAGTTAAGTTTAGCTGTGTTGTCTAAAATTGTGACTTAAATAATGATCAGACCAAATTTCATTAGTTATCAACATATAATATGTAAACCTAAAGGGTTCACTCATTTGTTCTGTTATTAAAGAATACAATGAAGACCTGCGTTGTAAAACCAACTGAGCCCAGTGAAAAAGTGCTGGTGCAGACAGGGTTTGTTTGTTTGTTTGGTTTACATTATTTTTCTACAAAATAGAAACTCTATTCTCAGAGCTCTTGAGGAGATCGAACATCTACACATGTCAAAACAGCGTCAAAAAGAAACTTCAGAGCAAACCAAAGCAGGTCTGCAGAGAATAAACTTTTTCATTAGGAAAATGCTTTTTTTTATAAAATTAATTTTAGGTTTGACCATCCATCACTTTCAGATTTTATGCTGCATTTCTACAAACCTTAAAATTGTGAAATACTGTGAAATAAAGGTTCAAGATTCAAATTCAGATTTTTGCATTCATAATCTTAATGTATAGATTTTTACATAATTCAAATCTATATGTTCTTTAATAATAAGCCTTGTAATCATGTACATTATAACACAATTCCTATAACAGACAAAAACAGTCACATGAAAATGCAGATTTTAGTGGTGTGCAAAAGTGTGACAGGTAAGATGCACCACATGGCTTTCCTAGGCAGAATTGTTTTTTATATGTCCGATACACATGTAGAGAGCATAGCTGTACAGGAAATTTGTGTAATGTGCACACACTTACCTTGTACACAAAGCCATCTGGGCAGGTGTGGTCATAAGTGAAGGCCTTGTACACCACCAGGAACACTATGCAGGCAAGAAAGGCCAGAGCCAAGACAATAAGGATGGTGACCTGTAGGTTGAAAATGATGAAACGTTAGAATGATGCTCTAATTTGATGTTACATTTTAGACCACATTTGCTTTACCTAGTTGTAACTGATACTTCATGCAGTAGAAAGAAATATTTTTCCAAGGGTGTCTGATTCTGTTATTTCACTGGTTGGAGAACTATTAGATGTAATTTTAAGCACTTTTGAAGTATATGCACAAAAATTGTAGAAATCTGTGATTATGTGCAGTCTTTTGAACATGCGGTTGGTCATTTTAATCACCTTTTTAATGAGTTTTATTCAATTTACTATTCTACTACTAATTTCATATTTCATTGATTTCTTTGATCTGTTGCTAAATGAGTGTACTTGACCAAATGAGTGATCATATGATGCATGAATGTAATTATAAATTATGTTTAATCTAATTTTTAGTAGAATTTACAAAAAAGTGAAAACCTACAAAGTAACGTCAACTAAATTATATACAAAATATCATGTAAAACAAGTAACTGCATAAATATTCACTCCTTTACAGTGACTGACCTAATTCAGCAGAGACAATTGGTGCTGTTAGTCTCACAGTGAAATGTGTCTCAAGTGACTGTCGTAAAAAGACACATATTAAATGGTCACTGGTTAATCAGTATTCCTGGCTACAAATACACCCTGAAGACAATAAAACTCTCTAAAGAACTAAAGAAAGGTAAATTTGTAAATTTGCCTACAGCAGGCCATCCTCAAAAACACTAACCTTGCAAAAGGGAGACTAGTGAGGGAGGCCACCAAGACATTTATTTCTACTCTGAAGGAGTTAAAAGCTTTAGCAGCTGAGATGGGAGAGACTTTGCATACAACTGTTGTCTGGGTTCTACATTAGTCAAACCTTTATGGGAGAGTGGCACAGAGAAGTTTTTGGCTACCAGACTAGATACTATGTTTGGTGAACACCAAACACTGCACATAACCACAAACACACCATCCACACTATGAAGCATGGTGGTGGCAGCATAGAGAGGTGCTTCCCAGTAGCAGGCCCTCACAGGCATGTGATGGGTTAAATATATGGTCAAATATATGCAGCCAAATATAGGGACATTCTGGAGGACAATCTGATTCAGTCAGCAAAACAACTACAACTTGGGAAAATACTTCTTTTTCAGCAAGAAAAAGACCCGAAGCATTTTGCGAAGCAAACTACATAACTACACAACAATGGTTTAAAGACATTTTACATTATATATTTTTATTTAATTGATGTTACTTTGTAAAAAAAATGGGTTTCACCTCAACGTTTAAAGACTTTGTAATTTGCCTAATTATATTGACTATTTGTAAAAACAATAAAGGGGAGGAGAAACATTTTTATTGGCGCTATATGTCAAAACAAAACAAGAAAGAACTATTTTCTTTTCCAAGATTAACAAAGGGTCAAAATGATACATTCAGGGTAGAAATATGAATACATCCATCATCCTCTATCCATGTAAAGACATAATCACAGTTTAGTTGCCTTGATATTCATGTCCCTGATGAGTGTATGTAAACTTCTGACCACAACTGTATATTTTCTACTACAATATATGCTACTAATAATGCAAAAGGGGAAATAAATAGCTCCAACCCACAACTTTGTTTGAATTTCTGTAAACCAATAAAGCAGCTCATTTGCGAACAGCTCAAAGACGACTGCTAATTCAGTAAAGACACCAGAGAAAATAGCTTAGGCAAGAAATTGGCTTGATAGGAGGTCTGACAGTTTTTTCAATGCTAATTTATTCCCATCACTGTCAGCATCAAGCGCAGTCTCCCCACAAAACACTTCCCAATCTGTCAGAGTACATTTGTTACAACAAAGTGACGCAAACGGGGAATCTTCATACTCTTCGAAAATCTGCGGCTTGAAGGAGGCAATTCTCGGCCAGACCCGACTACTTTGTCAAGGGGGATTAGTGCAGAAAAGGGAGGCCATTTTCCGCATTTTAGCTCCAGTATCAGCAATTGGGTGTTTTGAGCACCAGCTAATTAGAATTATGCAAATGGAGTTAAACGTGAATGAGAGAGAGCCAGTTGACAGCTGAATATTTGAACGGTTTTATACTATAATGAGCTGGTGAGCACTGCTATTTTCACTGTACCACATTAAGCAATTCATTGTTCAGATGGATTAAATCTATAAAACGACTGCATGTTACCAGAATGACAGGAGAGGACAAGGCTATTAATAAGTTTAACTTTGATGGTGAGACTGAGGAAGCTCAAGATTGTGATTCAGTGGTGATGGCACACAGCCAAATTACTGTCTAAGACAAGTACATTTCACGAAATGTGAACAATTAATGTGAATTCAAATTAAATACATTTTAAGGACGTTTTCACACCTGAAAGAAACCAAACCAAAGTTAATGTTTTTGTTACTTTGGTTTCACACTGCAATTTAGCAAGTACACTAAAAAAAATGTGCATGATGTACCAACATCCAGTCACCAGCATCCAAGGCGGGTAGTCTTTCCCAGGAAAAAAGATTCATTTGGTTCCACTATACTGCTAATATTGTGACATTACTACCAACAGCACTAACTTCAATGGCAATACTCAAGACTAGTTCCAATTTACCAAATGAATGCACTTGTCATGCAGCAATTATATCACCACAGACAGATATAATTGTCCCAATGTGCTACCGCAGCTCACTTTTACTGCTTTTCCGGCTGTTTTTCTTTTCCTACTGTTTAGTGGGTGATGATGGCCTGCCCCACCTTGGTCTAAAGGCTCGGAAGTCTCCAAAAGTGTTCACACTGTCAACAAACTGAACCGTGGTTCAAAAGATCCAGTTTTGGTCCTTTGGTCTGGACCGTGTTCCAAGGCACCTTTCACACCTGCTATTGATAAGTAAGAAGGTCTGGACCAAACAAGGGTTCAAATATGAGCCTGTTTAGCACACAGCTCTGCGCAAGTACGTTGTTACATCTGCTGTTTCATGCAATTATCTAATTAGTGAATGATGCAACAGTGCACTGCATAAAGTTAAGATATGGGCCAACAGCCTCCGCTCACAGCAACCATCAGAATGAAGGAAAAAGTGATCTCAAGGCAGTTTTGAGTACTTCTGTGTTGTACTGATCACCTGGGATTTCGGAACAGTAGTCTCTATACTTCGGTTTGGTTTGAGCTGCCAGATAGTGATCAATAAGTTAAGATAACTCTGATAACCACGCTGTACAATTGTAATTGCCTTCCCACTGCAATTAATTTTATATGAACTCTAGCTATTTGTTACCATCATTGTTTTTAACACCATTAGCTCAGGAGCAGTGGTGGCTCAGCGGTTAGAGCGCCGGGATATCGATAACAGTGTTGTGGGTTCGATTCCCGGGCTCGGCAAGCTGCCACTGTTGGGCCCTTGAGCAAGGGCCCAACCCTCTCTGCTCCCTGGGCGCTGGAGTTGGCTGCCCACCGCTCTGGGTGTGTGTGTGTGTAATCACTGCCCCTAACACGTGTGTGTGTGAGTGTGTGTTCACTACCAGATGAAATGCGGAGGACACATTTCGCTGTACAGTGTACACTGTACAGTGACAAATACGTGCACCTTTACCTTATTAGTTTCATTATTTTTGCAACTCTCTATTATGATTATAATAGTTATTATAATTATACATCTGCACACCTGGAAACAGAAAGCCGAGGCAGTAGCTGGCAAAGGTTCTCCAAAATAATTAAAGACTTGGTCTGGAAAAAAATAAAAAACTTGAGGCAAACAAATGAACGGGGTCAGAACTTCATTATTATATGTTTATATATATATATACACACTATAGTATAATATAATATATTTCCACATTTGTAGAATAAAGACAGGGTCTATCACAAAAATTGTCAGACATAAATGTTTTGTACTTCTTTCATGTCCTTGATGGCATTCAGGTACACATAGTGTACTTTTTATTATTTTATAACTTTTTATTATTATTATTATTATTATTACTTTTTGGTTCAGATACATTAGTTTTGAACTCCCCAAGGTCCAGCTGCTCCAAGGAAGAAGCTGAATTTTGAACCATTTCCAGCCATGCACTGACTGGTATATTGTTCATGTCCAAGGTAGGAGCACTAGCCAAGGGAATCAATAAACAAATCTGCTTCATATTCCATATCTTTATCTGCAGATTTATGCATCATGCCAAAACTGGGTTAGTTGAGAATCAGGTTTTTCCCATCCCTCTCCCTCCATCCATTCATCCACCCATCCTCTAACTACGGATTAAACATGGCTCTGACCTTGGCCCAAATTGGCCCCATTTGTGGCAAGCTGCTGTCTGGCTGATAAAAAGCGCTGTTCATTATTTCTCTGCATTTGGGCAGATTTTGAAATTTCAAACCACTTTCCTGAGATGATCTATACTCTTAAAAATAAATCTAGGCTATGATGTATGATTTGATGGAAAAATTTTAATTGCCATAGAATATTATATAAATGTTAAAGGAACCAAATGTTTTTTGTTTTTTATTGTTTTGCACCATTACTCTTAACAGTGTTACATGATATGCTGTTTGTGAATTCTGTACAAGCCTCTAAATGCAGCCGCATACAGAGACAGTTTCTGTGGGCTGACTGGTCATTTTCAACCTACTTTGTCTTTGAAGAATAAAGCTGAAGCATCCCCTGAATATCCTCTTTACCTGGAATCTCTCAGTAAAAGCTTCCAGCAAACCAGGCATTTGTTCTGGGCAAATTATTCATGCTTAGCTTACTTCGTAGACATCAAAAGCCTTTTCACACCAGTGAAGGAAGACACAAAATGCCATTTTGAACAGCCAAATCCAGCTGGCCAAAATTCACTGATTCCAGGTCGAGGCCTGAGACAGCACTAAACGAGGTCATTTCAGCTAAAACATCATTGTGTTTGTGACAGATCAGACACATCACCATCTGCTTTCACCACCATCTGTATTAGTTTTTTGCCATTCCTTTTTTTTTTTTTTTTTTGATCAGCTCCAAGGGTGTTTTTGTTGTTGTTTTTTTTCCTTCTTGTTGCTGTGTCTCTGAGCATTTGACGTCACTTTAATCCATATGCGGAGAACCATAATCCCTGGGCCGGATTTATTTCGCAGCTCAACTTCCCTGGAGTACTCCCGGGTATTAATGCATTACACTCATTCGCTGTGGGCCACAGCTATATAGATTACAACACAGTCCAGAGTGTAGTCTGAAAATCAACGGTGTGCTACTTCAGGTTTCACTGCTTACAACAATTTAACTTTAAAACCTCAAATGAATGCACCATGATTTGGACAGAATACTAGCATTGCACTTACACTGTCCAATTTGTGGACAGTCCCCCTAATGCATTCATTCAGCTACTTTACGTTGCAACCATTGCTGGCACAGATGCGCAAATGCACACACAGCTTGTCTAGTCCCTGCAGAGATATGCTGCGAACAGATTAGGACACTCTGGAGCAGATAATAAAAATTAACTCATTAGCTAGAAGGGTATAAATAGCACTGAACTTTGGAGCGGTGGAACTGTGTTCTCTGAAATGACTGTGCTCTGTCCAACTTTCGGGATGAGGTGGGGTGGTGATGATCCAACATGCTGACCTCACTAAGGATCATTTCACTGACTACAATCAAATTCTCACATCAATGCTCCAAAATGTAGTAGAGTACCTTCCGTAAACAGTAGACAGTTACTCCAGCAAAAGCAGGATAGCCTTTTGATTTTGGTAGAAACAATGAATGAGCAGGTGTCCCAATAAATACGTCAATTAAGTAAAAGTTAAATACTGCCATACATTAACATTTTAAAATGATGTCAAATAACATCATTTTAATTATACTCTTGAAAACACACAGCTGTAATTGATTTAAAATGCTCAAAGCACATGGTGAAATAAAAGGTTCTAATTATTTGTAACCCTACTTGGACTTATGACCTTAAGTTATTACAGGTGCTTTTATACATGCACAAATGTAATTACGCTTAAATATTTAAAGACTGGGTATAAATGTGTCTGTTTACACCTGCAAACTTTCCTCTATACCTTTCCAAGATGCTTTTGCAAGTTTACTGGAGGTCTATGTCAGTGTCGAACTAATTCCCTTCCAAAGACTTCAGATGATGGATGACGATGCACTCCACATTGGAAGGTAATGTTATTCTATATTAAATCAAATAAGTAACAGAAGACTCACAAGTTTGGAAAGACCACTTCAGAAGATATGTATGAGCTAATAGGCTACGTGCTTAAGATAAATCTGGAGTGAGAAAGAGAAACCTACTACCGTGTAGGGAAGTCTCAGTGGGTCAGGATCGTGGTGGGGGATTCAGGCATATTTTAATGGATTAGGTATTGGCTATTTTATTCCTAATCCAGTTCCGGGTCTTTGTTTTAACCATGGTGTTCAGAGGGCCAACTGGTGTTCTCAAGGCTCCATTACCAGACATTATTGCCCATCTGAATGCAGTGCAGATGTTCTCAGATGATAAATACAAGAGTTTAGAGTCTGCAGTGCTGAGCTATTTTACAGTGGAACATAAACAGACCATAATATCTGACACTTAATAAAACTACTGCAGAAACTCTGTTTTACATATTACACATTCATTTAAGAAAAGTCTCTACTAAACTAAATGAATCAGTCCAGAATGTCTCATTATAGGAACTGCTACTAAAAATAAAGTGAATTTACTTCAGTATTTATCAGGGGCTGGTAACTATGGGGCTGTATTATTGTATATATGAACATAAAATTTAAGTAGCAAACTTAAAATTCAACTTATAACCTTAAATTAAATGTACCGTATTAGTTAATTCGTCCACTCATTCATCATATAATTTAAAAAAACAAAACTGTTTTCCTAAAATCCTCCATCAAAACGAGTTTCTATTTAACAAAAACACTTCTGCTTGATATGTTCTACTTGGAATACACTGACATTGACTGTAGCTTCCACTGATTCTATTACTCTCCCTTGGTAACATTTTTATTTAGAATCAACACTAAGTGTGGCCTGAATGCACAACATCTTCTATTAGTGATTATTGAATTTTCACAGCTTCCATCTCAGTGTCGATTTCAGACTTCAGACAAATCTATGTACAAGCAAGAAAATGATGGCTCCCCAATGCTACTAATACAACATTTAGGTGAATATCTATAGCAAGGATATAATATTGTTATGGTCAAACTCGCATTGATAATAGTGAGTTCAGCCATAGTGTAGACCAAATGTGACTTCATGAAAATGAACTTGATTGAAAAACATAGTTGACAGCCACTGCAGTGACCATACTTAATTCACTTAACTGGAACTTAGAGCTGGGCAACATGACAATATTCTAATCTTACTGTGATCAACAATATGCTTTTCTGACTATCTGGGATATTATGGATATGCAACCTCCCAATTTACTTTATTAAGAGTTTGTGCACTACTATATTTTCTGTCAATTATATATTGTGATAATATTTTTGTCATATCACCCACCTTTGCTTGTGCAAATTTTCAGTGCAGTGGCATATGATTGATTACCAGAGGCAACAGTTTTTTTTTTCTTTTTGTTAGTTTATCTTTATAAATGTAACTCCAGTTGTGCAAAATTGCTCAATTGTGAAACAATAAAAAGTATAACTATTCAGACAGCTGCTTTTCAAAAATAGAACTGTGACAAATAAACTAGCAATAATATATATATATAATATCTAATATATATAATGTTATTATACTATGAAACTCAAATATTGATTCCAATTAAATTATCCATTTCTCTTGTCCATCACTGCTCCATTTTATTTAAAACATGGTAATGAATATTTCACCATTAATCCTAAACCCTGACCTGATGATGATCAGCCACTGAGATTAGTGTGACATCGACAAACGTTACAAATGGAAGTAAAACAGATTTGCATAATCCAGCCTATGGCACACTGCGCCCAGTATTACCTAGGATTGCTTGTGCGCTCTGTATTAACTCATGTTACATTATTTCAATTACTCACATGAATCACTGACACAAATTATTTCATTTACTCCCAAATGACAGATTCATCTCCATGCTATTATAACTACTCAGACACGCACGCAGAGCAGGAGCACTTTCCATATGTGTTGGTGGTCCATCCATCACACTCTCCTCAGGGGGTTTGAATGGAACTGAGAATTATATCTAACTCTACCCTCCCCCTCTTCAGTCGCTCCCTGCACAACAATGGTCAATGACTCAGTAAATAAGCCAGTGGACCCCTGACTGAGCTGGAGAGATGCATTTTCCATGAATTATTTTACTGTATGGTGCAAGCCAAGCCTGGCTTACCATATCCAGCCTTTGCTATTTTTCAGTCAATGTTACAGAAATCTGCTTTTCCTCTAATTTCTCACCTGCCTTGTGTATTTAAACAGTAAATATTAGTTGACACGTCACCCAAAGGAGTACTCTAGGTCGTATTAAGATAAATTAAACTTTTCTGCAGTGCAGTGGCATATGATTGATTACCAGAGGCAATAGTTTTTTGTTTTTTTTGTTTTTTTTTTGTTTATAAATGTAACTCCAGTTGTGCAATTCAGTTCCTCACTGATCAGTTCAGATGTGTTTAAGTAAAGCATATATTAGTAAGATGACACTTGTATTCTGGAGGGACGCATTTGTGGTAATACGTTACCAGTCTAGAGGCATGGAGTTTCACATGTGGTTACCAGAAAACCTGAGGGAATGCAAAAGATTCTAGGACTTGTATTGTTGCAGTATAACAGATGCAGTTCTGATTTTGCATTACACAGAATTCAGTTACTGTCCAATGCTTTCTATTATATATTTTCAGTCAACAGGGTTGAGTTTTTTTTAAAAGTGTTTGGCAACAGGTGAAGATTGTCCATGATGCTAAAGATTAGGTTGAAAAACAGACACTGTAGTATTCCTTTTCCAAAGGCAGCTCAGCAACGTGAACAGCAGTTCAGGGAGTGTAGCTTGTCTCAGTCTTGGTGATGAAAGAAGAGTCATGGGAACCCATTGGGAAGCAGCCTTCCTGCCTCTCAAGAGGAGTTCAACCAGAAAGCTATAGCGTGCACTGCACAAGCTATAGAATACTATGATAAGGTTGGGTTGCTCCCTCAGGTTCAGGGAGATATATATTTAAAAAAAAAAAACAATTGTCTCGTACATTGGGCAACAATTCAAACAACACTACAGCAGCGATAAGGTTTCATTTGATTTGAACATAAAGGAAACAATAGCATGACTGAAATGTTTCTTCATGCAGGGGAACCAATGGCATGTTTTCTGTGTAATTGGTTTTAATTACTGTATGCAAATTAGGCCAGGCCTCAATGGAGATATATAGGTGGCACACAAGACTAAATATAATAAGAATAAAAGCATAAAAAAGCAGTCACGTCTAATGCTAGATAAATCTTCTAATCAGAGTGGTTTAGCCAAAAAATAAACCTGAATGTGCCAAGAGTGTTTAAAATTCACATTACCTGAATGAATCACATGAATCATGGCTGTCTGATAGCTCCCAAAGATCTCATATAATATGTTCTGAGCCAGTGTGGATTAAATATAGCCGTCAAACAGTCTAGCACTCTAGTTAGTCTCTTAACTAACCTGGAGAACATGGAGACAAATAATTTGGGCTCCAAATATTAAACAGTGTTATAAACAAGACATTGTGGGTATGACCATTAAGGTGTTTACAGGATGCTTAGTATTTAAAGATCTGTAGTAATCCAAATGAGAGAACGCTCTCAATCAGCTACACCACCACCTTCTACTTGGTGAATCTAAACTATCAAACATATGATAACTTTACTCTTACTTTGGTTACTAATGAGAGGCCTTAGTGAAAAAAACTAATTAATACAATTTCCCACAAAATGAAGTCAATCAGTCAAACAGACACATTTTATATCTGAAGTTTGCTTTTATACTTTCGCAATAGAGGTAAAATGTTAGTTGTAATGAAAGCCTGATTAGCAATGTGAATATAACGAGAATCCTACAGAACAATGTTTTTTGAAGAGATGCTTTAGTGTGAAGAACCTTTTAAAGGTTTAAAAATAAAAAGGTTCTGTACTAAGTTCACTCTCTTACATGAGTCAAAAAATGAGAGTGCAGCTAAAATACTAGACATTAAAACACCATCTTGAGTTTTCTCAGTATGTTCATCCATTTTTAAAGACCAAAATGCAGACTGACTAGGCTAATGGGAATGGTGTGAAAAGTTTGATTTGAGCACCCTTGATTAAAGCAACACTGACTCCAATACAGACTTGTAGAAGTATGATGTAGAAAACATAGGAAATCTGAAATATTGCTCGAATACTTCAATCTTTCAATATTGGTTTGTGTGTTCAGCCTCTCTCACAGCCGTGTATCACAGCTTTTTACAGCGAAACTACAACAGTTTGAGTGCACAAGTACCGCAGTTCCATTTTGTACCATATCCAAGCCATCCTTTTGCTGCAGCTCTGAACTGCTGGATGGCTACAAGGCTTCTGTTGGGGAGGTAATCCACAATATGGCAGAATAACAAGACCAGCTCTCCAGGGCAGTCTCCCCTACACTGGGAAGCCACTGGGCATTCTCACCATTAGCCCTGCCAACAGTGTACAATCAGAAAAGAGAGAGGGACTAAGAGAGAGCGAGAGAGCTGCAGGGAAGCTGCTCTACAGTACTAATTGCTCCCTAGGCTCCCTGATAGGGACATAGGTAAGAAAGCTGAACACAGAAGAGTAGTGATAGAGTATGTATGTGAAAACTGTGAGCTGTCTTTTCCTCTCTGCTCCTGTCCTCTTTCTGCAGCATGGCAAAATGGCAAGCCCTGTCATTTTGTGAGCCTAAATCAGTCTAGCGTTAGCAGTTTGGCTGACCTAATCCAGCCATTTCAGATCAGCGGTCATGTCAAGGAACAGAGCGTGCTCCTGAACTGCAGGCCAATTACGTTTCCAAATTTAGTTACACAGCGTGAAATCAGGATGGCAGAATCCCTATAACATCTCTGAGGGATTAATGATCACATTCAGCACATTACTGACTACTAGCAGTCAGAGGATTCCTTAAATGCAGATAAATTGGCGCTACTTCTTGAAGCTAGCGTCCAAATCATTGTGTCAAGACAAAGCAGGCATACTTAAGACACCTTGATTTGCAGCTTTGGTTTACAACCTATTATTTCAGTAAGAATAAGATGGTGACGTTACTTTCTGGATGGCAGGAGGCAAAAAAGATGCATTTAAACAGAGGAAAAGCCATCTGGTGTCATTAATCATATCCCACATTGGATGCAGAAAGCCTCCCTCCCAGTCCCTTATGGCAGTTCAAATACGTTGTCCTTTTTAACGTGACAAATTATTCTAGTAAATTGCTCAAACCTTTGACAAAAAAAGATTGATTTCCATGTGCCAGGCTAATCTAGAAGGCTAGAATGTGTAGTATTGTGGTATAATCTCTGGTAGACATGTCTTCTTGCACAGTACTAATGGATACTGTAAAGTCAAGTGTAGGGTTGTCTCATATACATGGTTGAACTTAATTAAATGGTATTAAAAATTCAAGATTATAGTTGACCTCTTGATTAACTGGGAATGATCCATTATTTGCATGATGAAGATG
Organism: Salminus brasiliensis; assembly: GCF_030463535.1. NCBI lineage: Eukaryota > Metazoa > Chordata > Actinopteri > Characiformes > Bryconidae > Salminus > Salminus brasiliensis. The sequence goes on from NC_132895.1 coordinate 25,982,749, forward strand.
ATGCAAATTGTATCGATATCTATTGATATCTTTTTTCACCCAAATGCTAGGTCTCCCCATCCCTGAGAGGGTGAAGGGTAGCACCCTCAGAGTTACATTAGGCCAGCCAAGCACTTGTTTACATACTGCCTGTAATGCTACATCAGTAGACAGCTTAACGTGTTTGGAGTAGAACACTAAGTGCCAAATCTGTCAGCTAACAGATGCCTGCGCTAGCTACCATCACAGTAGATCGGCCATACAAGACATTTATGCTGTATTCAACCATAGGCCACACTTAGCCATGGCATCTCCAGGGATCAAATTTAGATTACCAACACTTAACTTTGCCATTAGGGAGCCCTTTTGTGCCTTTTTGAAGCCTTGACTAACAATGAAAATCCATGCCGGATGACTTGATTACTGACCTAAACTAAGTGACCGCCCTCGTCCAGCAGCACATACCACAAAGACCTCAAAGGTAAAACCATCCCAAGCTGCAGCTAGGTGTCATCAGCCTCTACAGCTTACCTAGCACTAGTCCCTGGAGGAGAGAAACTGTGGGCAGATTAAAGATTATTATTTTAAAATACTTATTTATCCAACAGTCTGAATTCTACATATTTACACATCACATGCTGTCTTCTGCAGCAACCCTGCCATCTTGTGCATTTCCAGGGTCGTATGGGTTGAACACTGTGTACCATCTGCAGTTATTGAGTTCTACTGACGAGGCACATGCAGTTTGTCTGTGTAGGCTACAATCACAATCATTTGACGAGATCAATCTTTCCCACAGAATCAGTCACCTCGCCTTGAGCTCCTGGGGTCAGTGCTTGACAACATACAGTTTTCCCCCAAACCAATGATTTGTCAAAACTAATCAATGGTCAGCATTTGAAAAGGGCGGATCCTGCAATCGAGCGTGACTGCAGTTGTGCCACGGCTGACTGGCTCCAGGGGGAGAAGGCAAAAAAACATCTATATATTTGCCAGCATACCAATGAGTGGTTACTCTCATAAGGTTGTGGGAAAGCCTAGTCACAAACTACTGGTGAACCTGGGCAGAAAAGATTGCCAGAGCGAAATGAAAGTAGTCGTTCCAGTGAATATTGTTGATTCGTTTCAAGGCACCATCTTCAATGTCAGTCTCCTTTATGTCAGTGACAGGCTGGGTTATAGTACACACACGAGGCTCTATCAGCAGCTCAAGATGCTGGCTGATTTCAGAGTAACACCTGGCTTATAAAGGATTGGGAATCAAGGGTTTTTTAGATGCAGATGTTTTTCTCCACTTTTGAAAAACTGACACAAAGCCTAAGTTTCCAATCAAAATAATATAGTCCCCTTTTTTTTTTTTTGCTTTAATGCAACACCCTTTTTCTTCTCCTTCTGATACTCTCTCTCTCTTTTTCCCTCTTTCTTTACCTTTCTCTCTCTCTAGCCAATAAAATGAGACTAAATAAGTGCCTTGAGGTCTAAGCAGTGTGTCAATACCCCCTCCCCAAAATGGAGCTAGTCCACCACCCACCCAGCTCTTTCCCTTCATTCTCATTCTGCTGTGCTTTCAGAGAGACTGCAACTGACAGAGTCGTCCCGCCTCAGTGCTCTCTCCATCTCTCACATTCTTTTTTTTTTGTCCTCTCTCTCTCTTGCTCACACACACACACACACACACACACACACACACACACACACACACACACACAGTCTCTTTCTTTTCTGTCTCGCTTTCTCTTTCATATTTGCCGTCTGTGCGACATTCATCCATTCAGCCAGAAGATGCATGTCTGAGCCAAGGATTGTGGCTATGTATTAGGATTAACCAGTTATGCATTTTACATCGCACATGAGAGCGTGTATGTCTGTGTGAGTGGAAAGACAGAGAGACCACATGCCATGAAGCTTTCCAGTAGCATTATTATTATTATTTACATTTTTTTTTTGCTGGATAATGAACTTGTTTGCAGCACTTAAGGTTCTAAGGTGTGAATCACCACAATATACTACCATATAAGATGCATGTAACCAAAGTGTTATATACAGCATACTGACATAACATTTACTACATTTAGCTACTCCCTGATTAACCCCTAAGCTTCTTTGTATATTCATACCCTAAGGATTATTATTCAGAAACAGCAAGGGATAAAAATGCAAAATGGCAGCAGCAATATATAATAGAAGTGAAAATTGGAAATTTGGGCCTACCAACAAGGCCAAGATAGTATTTAAGGAATATTATTTGTGTATAAAGAAATAAAACAAATTAATGTTCATATTTAGTTCAAACAGTTATATATAGTATAGTTTAGTTATATAAAGTTAAAACAGAAGAAATTGTGTGTCAACTTTGGCTGTACAAAAACAGCACCTAGCACAATACCATCCATGTACTACTACCGTAATACTACCATGACCTTACAGTTTCATAAAAGGCTCGGACAATAATGTAAAAGTATTCAGAATTATTACAGTAAACAATATGAGCATGATCTATATATTACGTATATTGAGTACTACATGTGAGTGTAAGAGAGCCTCATCATATTACATCATATTACCAACTAGCTTCAAGCTAGAATTTCCTTAATATATAATAATACTTATGACAACTACACCAAAATACTGCCAATCTGGTGTGCTCACACCCATACATATGTGTGCAGGTAATTAGTTGTTGTTTGTACACCCTTCAATTAAATGAATCTTTTCTACTGTACACATTTTCTAATGAACCATAGATTAGAGTAATTGTAGGGCACAGCTAAATAAAAAGCAATAAAAAGAAGTATACATCACAAGAAAGAAAAGGAAAAAAGGATAATGTGTGACATTACCACTTCAATAACATCAGGGTTTTTTTTATGTAAAGGGCTCACACTTGATGACGGATTCCACCATTTTTTTAGGCCATAATTGTCCTGCAGAATTGTCACCCAGAATAAAACATCACTCACTTTCAGACTACGCTAACCAAACAGGTCCAACCAGAGGTCTCGTCTCTCAGAACAATAATGTCTGTTAATAACGACCTTATAGAATTTCTCATGAACAAATGAAACATTAGATCAAAACAACACCAGAAAGAAACAGATTACTGCGCTAGTTATGTGTGAAATTAGCAGCATGAAAACAAAAATGAATGTCAGCATTGAAAAAAATACATTATTTGTTCAGCTCCGGACTTGTTAGTTAACAGACTTTAATGCAGTCCACACGTTTACGACGGGGGGGACTGTCGTTCCCTCTATGCTGCAGTGTGCTGACTGATACTGAACTTGTTTAATATTTTCCATTTCAAATTAGGCCGGCCACAGCTGGACTGGGACCAGATTGGAGGGTCAAGATCGGATCACTCACACCCCACACCAAAGGATAATCTGGGAAAATAATTGCCTGAAATTGGGCCACCTTCTGGAAATATCAGGAGAGGCGAGTTAGCCTCAAAATCAGTCCGATTATCCTGCAGTGTAGCCCAGGAATTAGCCTTTTGAAGGTCATTGCAACAACTATGGACCCATCAGTCCATAGCTAATGGGTCAATCTTCAGAATTGAAAAAAATAATTAAATAAAAGTAAATAAATGTAAAATAAGTAACTGCAAAAATATTCACCCCATATTCAGCTTTGACTAGTGAAGAAGCTTTAACTTGAGTTTCAGAGTTGCCATAGGTGTCTTGGAGGCCGCTCTCACTATATTCCAGGTTTAGGGTTACCTTTTTGCTGTGTCTTATTCAATCTTTGAATACTGCACTAGGCAGATCTGGCCTAAAATGGGGTCCATGGCAGTGTGGCACAGCAAATGGACGTATCTCACCATTTAGGAAAATGTCCATGTCATGTCGAGTCAAATTTATTAGTTTAGCGCTTTTTACAACTGTTGTCACAAAGCAGCTTTTACACAATCAGTAATTAGTAAAAAACATAAAAAATAACATAAGCCATGAAAAATCTAAGACCCCCAGTAAGCAAGCCAACGGCAACAAAACACAGGCCTCCACAGCAGCAACCAAAATCTGCAGGCCAACCCATGTACTCAAGCTGGAAGGAAGACACAAGGCCCTCCCTCCTCAATTAAATTGTCTTAATTTCCTACTTATTTTAACATGATGTGTTAATATGTTCCGCTCAGCTGCAATAGATACCAAGAGACCCCTGCTTTTCTTTGTTTTGAACGTTTAATGAAGGGGAACATTCTTCCTTCAACTGCCGGTGGAGCAACAGTGGGGAATACGACTGAGCCCCACTGGGAGGCATCCGGCAACAGAGCTGGTGCGATTAGCAAGCTTTTCCTATTCTAAACTTTTTTTTTTTTCTTCTTCATCGCCACAATCCATACTGCACACGGCGCACAAGAAGAGTTCCTCAGTGCAGGTCTAGCCCTGGAGCTGGGCTGCGGTTTGACTCTTTGATGCTACAGAAAGTAATGAGCTAAGGTGGGGGGAAGGTATCAGACTAAAGTGCTTGCCCTGTGTGTATGAGCTCTAGAGAGAATATGCTGGGAATTTTGAGGTCATGCAGCTCTTGTTTTTGCAATCTAAAGTGAGAGAGAGAGCCAGTGAAGCCGCACAAGCTTGGCGGCAAGGAGGCTCGTTCCGCCTCTCAGTCACAGCCCCTCATAGATGGGCTGGGAGTTTTTGCGTTTGCATTGAATGTATAATTTGTCTTTGCTTCCATCAGCTCCTCCAGTGACCTTCACTGCCGAGGCAAAACTTCCCACTGAACTCCTCTCGTCACAAACTCTGAATTCATTAAACTTGGAAGATTGATGCTACTAATGTCTCACCAGCACTGAACAGCTTTCCCACGACAGCCTCAAAATCGAGAGTTTAAAGAGAGTTTAAAGACTGTATTAATCTTAAGCAAAACCATTAGAAATATGACTAACTAGATGGTTCAATGGAATGTGAAGAATGAGCCTCTAATCATTTGTAATCTATTAAGAATAACATCTGGTAGTCTACTAGTCCCTAGTATGTCCTTGATTGTGGACATTGTGACCCTGAAGACTAACATGTCTTGTGCGTCTGCTCTGATTATGAGAAAACCCAACCATACCTTCAGTCTCTCTGACACTCCATCAGTGAAGCTGATGGTGAACTCCTCCACCTTGGGCACCTTCAGCTTGGCCTTGTTCTTCTGCTCCGTTTGGTATTCAGTTCGTGTTTTTACCACCACCTGCATAAAAAGTAAATATATCAGCACGTGCACACAAACACGCATACACAAATTAAAGAAAAAAAATTCTCAGTGGAACCCAATTTAGAGAGTTGAATGTGTTAATTTTATTGATGGTCTCTTTCAGTAAATTCGGGCACATTTGTCTGATATTAAAGGGCACTGTATTAAGAGATGCAAGCCCATATCAACTCTTATTACCCTTATGTTTAACTGACGTTCAGCTATATATAACTACAATATCTACACTATGTTCTATCTTGATATGTGATTAGTCTTAAATCTAGTCTAAATATCTAAAAATTCTCATTTTAAGATTTTTGTTAAAATAGTGAAATATTAATATTTATTTCTAGACTGTTTTTAGTTGATGTAATATAGGTTTTGCTTGTTTATATATAAGACTTTTTCACTAGAAAACATACTTCAGAAAATAATGTTACATCACCTTACAGCATTCTTACATCACTATAAAAAGGTATCTCAGATTTGAGAAGATTTAAGATGATTTAATTTAACCAATATTGAAACAACTAAATGCAACATAAACTTTAAGGATGTGTTAGATTTAGAATTTCACTTGAGGTTAAGGTTAACAATAGATATTTGATGGGGGAAGTAAAATGTGACCAAAACCCATTGTCAGATGTGTTGCGAAAAAGACTTGACCTTAGCTGTACTCCCTGCCTAGAGTGAAGCTGCCTACAACTTACGATCATTGGCTGAGCTCATGGTGGCTCAGAGTCTATCAGTGATCTGAAGACTAATCTTGATAGGTTATCCCCACATGGTCTCACCACCCCTACTCATCAGTCCTGTAAAATCACTCTTTCTTCTTTAACACAGCATAACACTCCTTCTTTCTTCTCTGTCTCTGTTCTTTATTAAGTACTAATTATGTAAAGCTGCTTTGTGACGACAACAGTTGTAGAAAGCGCTATACAAATAAATTTGACTTGACTTGACTCTGTAGAACCTGTGCCTCTGAAAATCAATGGACGAATAATACCTCCTGATGGTTACACCTTGCTGTAGACCTCCAGCTCAGCCTAACTTCCAAGCAAGTCCTGGAATTAATGTCATTTAATGTCATGGCGACTGCAAGATGAGCCTCCACCACTCGTCATGAACTCTGCAATTACTGCTTATCCGACCCTTTTCCAATCACTCTGACATTTCATTTTACTCCTGAATTACCATCTTGTCTGCCTCCATTTTTCTGCCTGTGCTCCTGTGCTATTTGAGGTGCCCTGTTATCATTAGTATTGCTCTCCCATTTTTCCCCACTTCCACAGAACCTATGCCTTTAGGCAAGGTTATGCTGTGTTGTTTTTGCTGCTAGTTCTAGCTGTTGATAATGCTGGCACAGGGGAATGCTGGTGGTCAGACTGGACTGAGCTTCTCAATTATGAATCAACATTATATTAGAGTCAAAACAGGCTTCCTGGGTAATTAGGAGGTGAGTCAGAATGAAAATGAGATGGTGACGGATGCTTAGCTTGTGATTTGCTTGCAATTTCCAGTTGATGAACGTGGTTGTGAAAAGATAATTTGGTGGCTTCAAACTGCTGAAACGATGAAATGAAGTTCAGTGCAAGCACGGCTTCAAATGAGTCAACAGAGATATGCATACAAAGAGTCGTTCTGGTGGTGGGAAAGAACAATGTAGATGTGAGAATCTGAGGCAGAAAACAAATCCTGCAATCTTCACAGGATTGCATATCAAGCATGTCAACAAGTAGATATTGAATGAACTGAAGTTGCTTAATGAAATCCAAGTCCTTGGATGAATGCTGACATAACTATTTTGTGTTTAACACAAGTCTTGAATGGCCTGATTGGTAATGTGGTGCAAAGCTTCCATAACCTCAACGCTACACTTCCAGGGTTTAAAGCTGTTTGTTTTCCAGCACTGACCATCACAACTGGTTTTGTAGACACTGTCATGGCAACCTTGACATCATTTTGTATCTTAAATCATGACTCATGACTGTCTGATTACTATCTGCAGGCCTCAACCGTCCCAAAGGCTAATGATTTCCTACAGGACTGATCATTATCATGACTGGAGATGGAGAGATTGTCTGCATTGAAAAAGGAGCGGGACCAGGAAGACAGCACTGCATATTGAATTTCTAAAACTGATATTATTTTTATTATTATTATTAATGCATTTATATAGCACCTTTCATGCATTAAAATGCAACTGCTTCAGATAATAAAATATCAAAGCATGTAAAACAATAAAAACAGAAAAAGTGAATAGATAACTAAATGGCAGTATATCTACTTTATAACATATATCTGGAGAATCAGATTTCTCCTGGGCCATTGTGGATTGCCAATCCCTGCCAGGTCCCTCATATGAGATGATTTCCCAAGATGACCATGTAACTACAAATCATCCTTGGATCATTTACAGTGATGTTTCCAATAAGCATAACACTCTAATGATAATTATTGTGCTACAATGGATTCAGGAAACGATGCCCTGGTCAGTGGGTGTCATGCAAAATAATCTAGTTTCCTTGGCAAATAATGTTACACTGATCTTGATCTCTACTGCCTCCTAAATACTTGCAGTAAATTGATTGTAGTAGTAGTAGTAGTAGTGTGTTTGGAAAATTAAATGTTCACACTTTTTCATGCCTCTACACAAAAAACAGAAAGCTCTCTTTGCTCTGCATATGCATCTCTACAGAAGCTGACGCGACAGTACATACACACTCCTCACACTACAGATTTGACAGTCCTACTATTTGTCAGACAGAGGTTTTACTTGCCAGAACAGCTTTGTGAGGGCTACCAAGGCCTACAAAAAGATATAACCTGGAGACTGGTCTCCTTAGGCACCAGTGGGCCTGATTGGTGAAACTCAGCGGTAACTGCACTACTCCATGCAAAACATGCAGCATGGTCACAAATTCTGTTTGGGTCCAAAAATAATTGTGCAGTTTATTGGCAAGAACCTGGCCATACTATATATATCCTGTTACAGGGGTTACAATTCAACATATTGTCATATTGCAATACTGTAAGCAAGGTGAAATAGTGTGGGGGTTTTTTTGTTTGTTTTTTGTTTTGTTTTTTTATCAAATTTTAGGAAAACTGTCAGAATTAAAAAGCACAACATCATGTGCACAAAATCTGATGAAAAGAAGTAATTTCATTTTCTGCAGTCAAAACTGTGGGATCTGAAGAGTCATCAAACTATCAAGTCAGAGTTAAACGCAACACAAAATGAACCACTGTCTGCCACCAATCTTTACATAAAAATTGATAATGTGGGACTCTGAATGGCTCAGCAGTCTAATACGCTACCACTTTGACCCGGGGGTCGCAAGCTCAAATCCTGAGTCATGGCGTTTGCCATCGGCAGCTGAAGCCTGAGAGAGAACAATTGTTAATGTTTTCTCCAGATGGGTAGATGGCGCTCTCTCCCCTCATCACTCTTAAGCAATGTTGACCGGCACAGACTTTCCTGCCTGCAATGACACTTCGGTGGGAGATCTAAAAAAAAAAGAGGCTGTGGCTGGCTTTGCATGTATCGGAAGATATTAGGAGCAGTGCTAATGTTAGGGGGAGCTACGAACAGGTGGGTTAATTGTCAGTACCAAATTGGAAGAAAAAAGGGAAAAATTAGACAAACAAAACAATAGCATGTCTTTTGATACAGTATTTTACAACATAATATTGCAATGCATTGATATCAGTATTTTGTTACAATCCTTCAAAATACACATGCTTCATCCAAGAAAAAGTGCACGGTGCATGGTTGCACTAAGCTAATAACTTTAATTCTTCTTTTCAATCACGATTGAACATCAACGTTGTATCTCTTTATTTGAATTGTTGAGACATATTTCAATTTATTATCATATTTATTTATGCATTAATGTGTGTGAAATGCTGTGTAATCCTCCAGAAATTCACCTTCCCTTTCAGATACTCCTATAACCAAGGTTTCATGTTTAGAAAATAGTTGGTACAGAAACCTGCCACATATTCTAGCTAGGAACAGCTGCCAATGGTTATTGTTTTGCTTGAATTCAGGTCAACCACTCATTTCATGGAAACATTTCAGTTATACAGTGCCTAATGCATTTTGTATGAACAGAAAACCTAATTCAGATCAGACAGAAAACAAAAACCTAACAAATAAATGGATAAATAGATCAGTTGGTATTTCTTCATTTTTCATTCCTATTCTGTGAGAAGGGTGCTACTTGACAGCTTTCAAAACAAAGAGAAAAGAGCCTCACCAGCTCTCAGAGATGCGTTAATAATCCAACATATCCTCATCGCCTCTGAGCTGGCACCAAACAGAGGCTGCAGACGCCATATGAATAATGAGCTAAAATGGCTTTCTCTCAATAAACCATTAGATTCCCAAAGGATTATGTTCATCTCATGGGAGACAGTGCCCATGACGGGGGCGGGGGGTTGTTGGAGAGGGTGGGATTGCTTATGGTGCCCAATAAGACGTGACACAATGCTCTATTATGACTGCACAAGCTTGGAGAGTGACAAGACACTTCAGTTAGCAGGTGCACGCCATGATTATGCTTCCCTCAGCAGAATCTCTAATGAGGACTAAGGCGCCACTTGGCAAAAGTGTCACATTCGCCTTCTGTACTTTTAATGCAATCTGACCGCTTAAAATATTTGACACTGCTGGCTGACCTGGCTGTTCCAGTAATACCCAGGAGGGTGTGGACATCTTAACACACAACAAACATGATTATGAACACAAATGTGGGAATGATCCGCTTGCCAAATATTAGAGTACACTGCATTTCAGCTCTTCATTTAGACTACCTAAGAACAATCAAGCGGAGATCTTTAATGGAATCCTGGTGATTGGGAAGTGGCGGATCATTGGTCAGAGCTCTGGATTATTCATCTCAGGGTTGTTTGCAATGCTGCTGTTGTTGGGCCCTTAACCTCCTCTGCTTTTCAAGCTGGGCCATGTGAAGGGAACAGCTTCATTGTACTGAACAAATATAATCGCAATACATGTACTTAACCAATCAAACTATTTATTATATTTATGAATTATTTAAAAATAGACTAAATCTTTCGACTACTGGGGTGCCATTTCTATTGAACTTGGATGGTTGAACTTGGTCATTCCTTGGATGAGGGACACTGAATTAACCCAGTGAGCACTGAGTGTCGTGAGCCATCATGGACGTCCAACTGTGGGCTAGCCTGGCCTGACCTAGCTCACAAATGCACATTGTTAATTGTACAAGTTATGTTGTATACGCTATATTTCTGATCACAATATGAATATTGGTGGCTTTTATGTATGCTAGAAATATCAAGCAAATAAACTCAAATATACCATATAGCCTTTCCAGCAGAAAGCTGGAAGACCTAAGGCTTACCTAAGAGACAGTAAGTATGGTATATATATATCTGCCATGTTTAATATTTGAAACCAAATATTTTCATTTGATTCCTGGTTAATTGGAATAGTATTGGACATTATGTACACTATGTTAAGGCATGCAAATAACTGTTCCCTTTAAAGGATTTACCTAAAAATGTGTGTACCTGTGTACCATTCTTCATGGTGGCACAGAGGAGAAGGCGTATTAGTCTGATCTGAGGCAGGGCTGATGGCATGTTATGCAAGGGTTGATGGACGGAGGAGTACCTCACCTTGTCTGGCGCTTGGTACTGAAGATGACTAACGTCCAAGGGCGTGATAAGGGGGACGTTCTGAAATCCATCCTCCACGCTCACCGCTTTCGCCCCTTTGTCCTGTAGATTACTCCCAAGTTTCACCATCTTTAATCCACTAACCTACAAAAAAGTACATTTGGACAAGATGGGGTTGTTAGGCGGCATACAGTGAAAAGCAGACGGACATCCTGCCTCATCCTGCCACTCTAAAGCGCCTTCAACTACACAGCGGTCTTACTGTCTGCCCCCAATAAACACCCATTTCGACTATTTGGGCTATATTGTCGACCAAACTTCTTTTAAAAGGTTCCAAAAAACCTTATAAACATATAAACAAACAGGTCGAAGCGTCTCGGGATTGATTCATTCGTTTCCAAAAGAAGCCAAGAAACCAAACAATCCGCTCCGCCGCCAAAGCAGCTCGACCTCCGCAGACAACACACAGGCTGGACCCCCAGCGACACACCGAATGAACCCCCATCCACGCCCCTCCTGTGGCTGATTGCCAGTCAAAGCGATGTATCTCCCACCCAAACAGACCTCGCGGGCGAATAAATGTGCCCACACTCACCAAAACAACCGTCGGCTGTGTGTTTGACTCGGAGGGTCGTTGTTGCAGACGCAGCCGGGCGGAGACCACCGCGCTGTGAGATGAAGGAGCGGAGAAGCTGCAGAAAGTGACGGGCGCTCCGCTTAGCGCTCCAATCCGAGCAGTGCCTGCTTAACCCCCGTGCGCCGTGGAGGGATCTACAGGAAACCAAGCATTTGTTCGACTCGACCCTGAGGACCACGACGCTCCGAGCGCCCGCCAGACGAGTGTCGTGCGCCATCTAGTGAAACATGAAGGGAAGTACAAGCGAGGCGAGGTGCCTGCCTGTGTTCTCAGGGTCCTAGTTTTCCAAGGCTGTATATTCTAAATGGCTCCCTACTGCCTATATAGTGCACTACATAAGCCAACTTTGGCCTCTATCTCTTAGTAATAGTGTGTGAAATGAGCCGAGCTACCTGTAGCTGAGTATGAGTGTCTGTCTGCAGTAGGCAGACGTTTGTTATCCAGCCACGCGTCACACGGTAAAGGTGCCATAGAATGGAGGACTGTATTTATTTTGGTATTTAGCTGACTATGGAGTTTTTGTTGTTCGTGACACCTGTGTTAATGTGATGTGAAATGTTTTGTCAAAGTTTAAGTCAAGTTTATTGGCACAGGTGTAAAGATTTACATTTTACATTTACATTTATCAGACGCTCTTATCCAGAGCGACTTACAAGGTTACTCGTATTACAGAGGTGGGTCAGTGTAGTGTTAGGAGTCTTGCCCAAGGACTCTTATTGGTGTAGCACAGCATAGTCACCCAGACCAAGAATCGAACCCCAGTCTCCCACATGGTGTGGTAGATCAGTGGCAGGTAGTTATCTGTTGCGCCACACCAACCATAAAGATGAAAGACTATGCACCTTTAAAGTTCACCTTTACATTTATACTGCAGTATATCTACAAAAAGAAGATAATAAGAAATGTAGAACCCCATTCTGTATCTCAGAAGAACCTCTTTAAAGCATATTAAAGCATCAGGTTTGATAGACTTTAAAGGGCTCCATAAAACCATGATATTGAACTGTTTTAAAGCATGAAACTGGACCCGTTTCATGAAAGTCCACCATTCAGATGAGCTTATTTTTCAGTTCCCAGTGGTAATTCCTTTAGCCATTGCGGATATGCATTGTCCAACTGTACTTAAAAACAGTTTCCCGTTGTTATAAGGTATATAATATCCAAATGCAACTCTAATCATCATCATATGTTATCATATGTTATAACGTGTTCATGTTAAGAAACTTGTGATAGTCTACAAATTGGTGTCTCTTGAAGCATTTACTAACTAGCATCCCACATCATTTCATTCTACATCCAGCATAAAGGTACTGAGGTACCCTGAAGGGATATTCTTCTCTTTGTCAGATAACTTTTGATCAAACAAAAGCTAAAGCTTAGTAACAGGAATAAAAAGTCAATTTTAATTAGGAACTAAATGTGAAGGGCCAAAATTAAACATATGTGACATAGGCTTGACAATGGTGTGCTATAAAAAGCCTGCACATTTATGTGAGCCTCAGTTCGACACCTAAAGGTCCTTATAAACCAGGTACGCTGCTTCAGGACAAGAACATCAGCTCCACAGTGCAACTTAAAGGACTTAAAGATATGCTGCTAACTTATTGGAGGATCAACTGCTGTCAAAGACAAAAAAAAAAGTCATATGCCAGTTCGGGCAGCTTTCCAATTTGCTTTAGGTTACAAAAGAAATGCTGAAATCTAAGAAGAAGAGCCTCTGGAACTCAGAGTATCAGATACCAGAATTCAGTGTAATTGCATGAATGGATTGCATGAATGGATTGAGTGCATGTGCATGAACAGGTGGGCTATCACACCAAACTATGCATCTGCAAGGTGGGCCTTCAGTTACTAATTTCAATTCCATTCCTGGAGGGTACAGTGTCCAGCGCAGCTTTGTGATACTTCTGATCAAACACACCCACTAAACGTGCCGTCAATCCTGGTTTGTTAGAGATAAAGAAATCAGTAAAGTGTGCTGGAGACTGAGCCTCCAGGACTGGAAGATTCTAGATCTACAAGGTAGACGTTCAAAAAAGAGGTGAGACTAGATTGATGTTTAAGTCAATAAGTATGCACTTGCTGCACTCACCAAACACATTTCATTGTTCAGTCATTAGTATAATCACCTATGATAGATGACGCAAACTGTAGATAATGACTAGAAGTGTTTGTCATATGTATTTTGCAAAAAACAGGACCATAAATGAATGGATTACTCCTTCCTCCATGTGCCACATTTCCTGGCTGATTTCCTGGCCATGACTCTCCAGGGAACAAGCCTCAGACATCGACCTATTTATGTTTAGGACAATCTTTGTTTCCTGAGACCGAGAAGCAGTATGATGTCATTAGTGCATCTCATCTCACTGGCCTCTCTGCTATTTGATATTCTTTCTGTAGCAGGACAGCCACGCACTGCCACATGAACATGAGGGTATGAGAGAAAATGGAGCAGTTTGCAGGGACTGCTCTTTGCTTACTAGGCTAGGTCATTTGGTGTACTTTAACCTCATTAAACAGTGTGGCTCTACTACAATGCAGGGAAAATGTGTTTTTTTTTTGCAGCCTTCACATGTTAAACAAAAACACAGAAATATAATTGCATTGTTAAAAAAATAATAAATATATGAATTTGTGCAGTGTGAGAGTGCCCAGGGGGACTTCTGAATTAAACATGAACATTTAAAGCTTAGTAAAGACATTCCACTGAAAGAAGCTTGTAATAGATATTAGTGTAAATTCAACATTGTGTTGCAGTGTAAACTGATTTGGATCCTGGTTAGGATTCTCCGTCATAATCAGAGCCAGTGATGTACAGTGTTTACTGTGTGGAAATCAGAACATGATCGGTTGATTCCTCAGTTTTTAATTGTTGGTGGTTAATCTGATACATCTAAGCCTGCAAGTAAAGTCCCAACCATTGGAAGAGTTTGTTTACCTGTATATACTGTATATACCACTGAGGAAAAGAAATTGGACAATTTTAACATTTCACAAGTTTAGCATCTGACAAACGTAACCCTTTTGCTGCAAATTAAAACCTAACAATGAAATAGGATTAGTACTGTAATCTTACAGATCTTCAAAACAAGCAGCATCCTACTGAATGAAAATGAAATACAATTAGACATTTTTTTTATTCCCATTACTCCCATTTTCAACTGGCAAGCTCTTAGTTTAAGTTTGGTCAGAAAACAGATGGTTACTTATAACATTATTGTGCTTTTTTTGGCTTTTTTTTCCCTTATATTTCTGGACCTCACTTAAACATACCACAAAGCACAGAAATGTGCACAGTGCAGATCAATTTGTGAAGGTAAGACTAAATGGTACAATGACCCTTGAACAAATTGTCCAATTACTTATGACTAAATGAATATGGACAAACTGTATGATCTAAATAAAATAAAGACCATGCAACAACAAAAACAATGGTGATTCCCATATGGTTCACTCAATCTACATTTACTGAATGTTTTATGTTTAATTTTAATGATGTTGTTAATACTACCACATAATGCTGGAAACATTCCTTTAAAATTCTTTGACATAACAGTACTATTGTCTGTCTGTTCTGTCTTTTCCAGTTTTCAGCTGTTCTGTTTTGGTGTGCTTGTGTCCACTGCAGCCTCAGCTTTCTGTTCTTGGCTAACAGAAGTTAAACCTTATGAAGTTAAAACTTCGGAGCCAGGACAGAAAAAAGTCTGGATACTTGTCTTCAATGGGATGGAAGACAAGCCAGAATGGAAGTTCAGTAATCAAGCTTTGAAGTGACAAGAGTCTAAACAAGCACCTGGGTGGCCTCTCTAGATAGGAAGGGTTCTTCGGATGTTGTGAAATCTGCATGATCGAGTCAGATTTGCAACATGACTTGAGAATGATAACTGATCATCCATGACTCCACCAAGGTTTTGAGCTTCTGTGGATGGAATGACAAGTGAGTGCAGAGAGGTCGAGGAGACTTTTGGTTGGTTCTGTGCTCGGTGCTATGCATTTTATAATGCTTTACCGCTTACCGTAGTTGTACAGAGGGGCTATCTTAGTTGCTCCAGTGCTTAGTGGCACCAACAATCATACTGCGCTCAAAATCACTGAGATCACATTTCCCCGTTCTAATGGTAGACCTTTACCATTGTATTATTAAAATAATATAATCAATTGTAATATAGTATAGTCAAACAGTATATACCCACTGATCTATTGAACATACATATAAACTCATCAAATGATCAAACTTTATTCAATTTGTGACATTCATGCTTGTTTTGATAGGTTCTAAATTGGAAATGTCTAATCTTATCTGCAAAAGCCAATCCAAACCAGCAGAACATCTCAATGGTTGGTTCAGCGTAGTAGGTGACGGCAGGTAACTACATTCCCCTTGCCAGACTGGGATTCAATTTCCATTGTGTAACGCACCCCTCTACACCAATAGGAGTGCTTGGGCGAGACTCCTGACACTACATTTGCCAATCTGTGTAAGATGATTCAGATGACGTCAGTCACTAAATGTAAATGTCATTTAACCATTCAGCTGCTTTAAAAAGTTGTGCTTCTGCTTGTTCAGAATGAAAACCTGCAAGGACATCAGCCCTTTGTGGATAAGATTAGGCAATCCTGTTCCAAACGTGTAAATATGCGCATTTCTACACTGATAAAGTCTAAAAACAAGATGTTCCTGGTACTGTGACAACATTTACCAAAGAGTGTAAACCAAATAATTTACAACCTAAAAGACAAGAGTCATCTTAATCATGTAAAGATAAACATGACGTGTGAACCCTGAGAATAAATAAGTAGCACCCTGGGTTTTGACTGAAGACTGCAGGGTTGTGGTTCAGGAAGGGAAATGTCAAAGAGCAAGATCTCCAGGATTCTGGAATGCCAGACTCAGAGCTTTATGTCTGATACCGGTCATTTAAAAAAAGTAGTGAAGTCCTATGATTGAACGTCTAGAGAACTGAAGCATTATGGATGCTGTGTAGAAAATGAATGGTGTATGTGGGATGGCAGGCAGTCAGGAAACTGCAGTAATCAAAATGAGAAAAGACTGAAGCTTAAATAAAAAGCTGAGCATCAACAGGCAATGGGAAAGGTCCTATTGTAATGTTGTAACATGTGAACCTGCAAGATCTGATGGGACTGGCTGTCAAGAATTACACCAAGGCATATAGCCCCATGTGTAAAGCAGGCGCCTATGGTAACAAAGACATCTAGTGTTGAGAGTGCTTAGCAGGTATGTGGATCAATGTTGTCTTGTAATAAACAAATTAAATAAATCAGGTGATTGGGTCCACTCCCAGGATAAGACACTGGCAACCAGATATTTCAAGTGGAATTTAGGAGGTGGATGGACGATATGTGTGTATATGTATGTATGTACAGCTAGAGGTCACGCACAGTATGGAACTGGTAAGAAATGTCCCATAATCTTAAGATCATCATTGGGCTCTATCAATCGGTGTACCAGGCCAACAGACGTGCACCACGCACTGAACCCTGCGAGACTGGTTTTAGGATGCGGAGACCTGGATTTCCTAGGATTTTTAGGATTAAAACAAAACAACAAAAAGAGCAATTAAATAAGAAGCCAATTAAGTTTATTAAAAATAAATAAATAATTTAGTCAGTAGTATTGACCCTGATGTACATGCTGTCGAGATGAAGCTCAGAGCGAAACACAACCAGTAACCATTACTTTGGTGACTAGTGGTGAATCTGTTCTCTTTAGAGCAGTTCTTCCAGATAATATTTCTAGCCACCAGATGGTGCCACTGAGAGGCAGCGCTTTCTTATAGAAGCGCTCATGAATTTTTCCTTAATCTACATTCTACATTTACATTTATGGCATTTATCAGACGCTCTTATCCAGAGCGACTTACAGGGTTACTCGTATTACAGAGGTGGGCCAATGTAGTGTTAGGAGTCTTGCCCAAGGACTCTTATTGGTGTAGCGCAGCATAGTCACCCAGACTGGGAATCGAACCCCAGTCTCCCACGTGGTGAGGTAGCTCACTAGCAGGTAGTGGTATTATCTGTTGCGCCACACCAACCACACCAATCTAGCTAATGCTAGATTCTCCTCTAGCATTAGCTGAATATCCCATTCCATCATCTGCCATATCCCAAGTGAATTTTTGGAAAGAAATTGCAAAGGTAATTGTCTGCCACTTGAACACACTCATAAAAAGGTAAGGTAAAGGTGCACGTATTTGTCACTGTACAGTGTACAGCGAAATGTGTCCTCCGCATTTAACCCATCTGGTAGTGAACACACACTCTCACACACACACGTGTTAGGGGCAGTGAGTACACACACACACCCAGAGCGGTGGGCAGCCAACTCCAGCGCCCGGGGAGCAGAGAGGGTAAAGGGCCTTGCTCAAGGGCCCAACAGTGGCAGCTTGCCGAGCCCAGGAATCGAACCCACAACCCTGTTATCGATATCCTGGCGCTCTAACCGCTGAGCCACCACTGCCCATAATCATAATCAGTAACTAATAGATTTGCTACAATACGCAAGCATAAGCCCACAACGTGTCACTGCCCTTTGATCCAAGTCTGAGCCACTGAGAACTGAAACATGAATTCATAACAGAACGAACCAAGTGCAATCGGAGGGAATAAGCAGAAAAACCCTTCTACAAAAATAACCAACAGGAACTCGTCTCATCACAGTTAAGATTTATTCATTCAACATTTCACATTACAAATATTTAAAAATTATGCATATTGTTATAAATAGTTGGCTGCAAACAATTAAATAACATTAGATTTTTCTTTTTGTTTCACTAGCACTTACAGACCAACTCCTAAAATATGGACATTTGTATAACATAACTTAATTAGAAAGAAAAATACAAAAATAGGAACTTATAAAGTGAAATGACAATAAAAATTAAGGTGATATCTTAAGTAAAAAATGCTATTAATAAATACAACAACCTTCCCATACACAGTTAAAAACTATTGAAATTTTGCCATTAAGTAACATCATTAACAGACAGATATTTAAATATTTATTTTCCTTCAGAAAATGTGAACCATATATTGTGGAGCACAATATAGCAATTAGTAAAAACTAGACACTTTAACATATTAAAAGCTTCACCTCAAAAATATAACAAAAATCTGATCAAAATTATAAAAATTAATTATACATTCCAATTAAAAATATACCAATAAACAGCTAAATACATTATTGACCTAATAATTACAATGCAATCAATCACAGTAGCTTGAAATAAACAAAATAAGCAAATGAGCACAAAACCTTTAATGTTTTAAAAATAACTTCAATTATTTATATTAGTACAAATAGTTTGATTTCTTTTCTTTTCTTTTTTACAAACACCAGCATGAAAAGGATTACAATAACAGTAGAAAATGACTGTGAAAAACATATTAACATCTTCTTTAAATGTCAGCAATTAAAAATGGCATTAAAGAATTACATTGCAAAGAGTCTTTATCTGGAAAAAGTTCAAAAAAAGTATTGCACATAACAACTCGAAGTTAACTTGCAACATTTACCACATTCAAGTCTTAAAGTTCCCCTTCCTCCAAATAGGTTGTGATTTTACTTCAAACAGACAGTAGGGATGAAGTTCTCAAGTCTTTTCAACAGCGTCTGATAAGATGCTCTCGTCCTGCACTGCTAATTTTATATCGTTTTATTTTTAGAGTTCTCTCTTTGCTCATATGTTTATTTTATCTGTGCATCCTGAAGATACTGGATTATGGGGAAGGCATAGAGGATAACATACAGAGGGGTGCAGGGTGTGGGGTGTCCTTAAATTAAAAGTTTAGAAACATCTGGTGCACAACCACAACAATTAATTTTAATAGCTAATTCATGTACTTGTTTTTTTTTCTCATCATGCATGCTAAGGATTACAATAGGAGCTAGTTGGCAGTTCAAGAATATATATTTTCAAATGTTAAAATATCTAAACATCAAACATCCATTCTTGTGATACGAGAGTCAGCCTAAACATGAACCAAATTGCATTCTCCTTATATTATAGTTTATATTCCAGCTATGGAGAGGAAACCAAAATGACAAGTTTACCTTTTTTCCAACTAGGATAACCATTTTAATATTAACATATTAATTTAATGACAACTTGTTCTCGCCATGCTGTTTAATTTTTTTAATATATATGTTTTGTCATTAAAATCTAGTGTACAAGATCCAAGACCTTAAGTGGTATACTTTGATCTTTCCTCTGCAGATTTGAAGTCGCATCAACGCAAGTGTGCGCTTAGTTGTAAAGATTCCTCAGCACTGAAATGTATAAAAAGCATAATTGAAAATAATATATATTAAAATCACTCAACTTTTTTTTTTACTCTTAAATGAAAATTTCCATATATGCAGATCTCTCAGTAACAAAAGTACAAAAGCTACCTTTCACAATGTGAAAAATTGAGGTATTGCAAAAAGGAGTTTTCCCATTTGTGAAAAATGTGCCTAAAATGACTGTTGAAAACAAAAAGTATTTAGAAAAGTAGTGCATAATAAATGTTTATATGTGCATGACAAAATAATTTAGCTAGAAAACACTGTACCAAAAATCAGCAGGCCATGTATAAAATAATCTTTATCATCTCATTAACAGCAAATTCTTCAAAAAGTGTTTAACTTCTAAAATGTTCAACCACCACACCCACAAGCCTAAGTGATGGTGCTGAATGGGTGCGCTAGAACACCATCAAGCCAACACGAGGATAAGTTTCTCACTAGTGTATCAAGTGTTAATTCATCACTATCTCCCTGACTTTTTACGCTAGCAGAATCAGATACTGAAAGCTTGTAATCATCAACCAAATTAGATGTTATGTTCAAAGCGTTACGTTTCACATCCTGACACCTGACGGCTAGCTTAAGTTCCTCAAGACGATACCCGGCTGCTGAACAACGCATGTCTCCTTTTTTGACCTTTGGAAAAGAAGCGGGTGAACTTGCTGGAAGGCCAGCGTGAACTGGGCTCAGTGGTTTTCACTAGTGTTACTGTGGATTTTGACTGCATGCTTATCAATTCAAGGCCAATCTTTGGTTTGCTGGAGTTCATCTGCTCTTAAATATTAAATGGAATGAAGTTTGGGAAAAGGGGGGCGGGCAAAACAATTGAACTGAAAGGAAACTTTTGTTTGGAGAAGAAAAAAAAAACAAGAAAGGAGAGGGGGAGAAAGAAAAGGTAAAAAAAAAAAAAAAAAAAAAAAAAAAAAAGAAAGAAAGAAAGTGAGCTGTGGTCTTGCTCACCACTATACAGCCATCTTTGGTTCCCTAATGTCTGAAAGTAAAACCTGTATGTTGCAGGCCAAAGTGAGAAACCTGCATGAGTGTATGTAGGGGGGCTGAGGATGGATGGAGAGAGTGGAGCGATATGTGGACTACCTTCAGTTATGCTTCTAACTCAGGCTGAGTGGGCACAGATGCTGCAGAACAGGAGGTATATGGTTCTCTCTTTTAAATGTATTTTTTGCTATTGCATCTTTTCAGGTCGAAAGTGTTGTTGGCTGGGTAAAGGCTTGGAAATTTGCACACAGAAGTAAAAATTGCTTGCTGCCGACAGCCTAAGAGAACTCAGAGAGCTGGTTTTTAGTGCAGCGGGGCTACAAATGGATTACTGCTCAACCAGCCTGGAGGCAGACTACTGCGCTTTTAACGCCATACATTCTCCATTTGGATGCTATGTTCAGTTTCCCAACCATCGTTGGAATCTAGTTTTTAAGTCAGGAAGTGACAACGCAGATTTTTAACTGTGCCTTTTGCTGATGTCATTTCCCTTTTCTGTGGTCAACATGGAAAGGGGGAGACCAGCTTGGTTTCTACATCTTACTCAATGAACTAGCAGCTAAGCTTGAGGTATAAGTTTTCTTGCATTTCAAAATGGAAATTAAACCCAGAAATCTGATGCGGCATCGGTCGTTGTCAAAAAGCATTAGATATTAGCATTGGTCTTAGATGATAAAATATTTAAACATTTGATCTATTAAGAAGATCCACTTTTTTCAGAAGCTTTTTTTTTTGCTGTTCTTACAAACCAATTGTGATTAAGCTTTGGTTAAAACACTGGGGTCTTACACTGCATCTGCACTCTATTCAACAAAGAAATAAGTGCACTCTTCATCAGCAACACATTTTCATCATGCCTGCTCCGTAGCCTTTTGGATCAAATTAAAATTAAATGTAATACTTGTAATTCAATGTTACCAAACAGCCAATTATAGTCATACAGATACTCAATGACAAATTATACTAAATACTCAATATTTTCATATCTCTGTGCACTAAGAAAATGAAGTCAAATGGGATTACCAAAAACAGAGATGTATTACACATTGTATTTTTTCCTGAATATTTTAAACTTTATATTAAATGACAAATTAAAATGTTCTTTTTTAAAATTAAATTAAAAGGAACCAGCAACAGAAAAGTGCATTTATTTAGACGATGATTTTGCGACTCCTAGCATTCTCTCCCCTGTCTATCTCCCTGCCTGTCACCTTAGTTCCAGCGGAATGAGATGTGGCGAGGACGGTCGCCACCCTCTTTCACCAGGGGTTTGTGGAACTCTCTGCCAGCGCGTGAGTGGATAGCCGCCCAGCAGTATTCACAGTAATACTGGAGACAGGTGACATTAGCGCAGAAGAAAGGAGCGAACTTGCCTCCGCACCGTGTCCCCTGACACTCATCACACAGCTGGTCATCCAAGACGTATGGCTTCACTTCCACCTGCAGAGAGAGTGCAAGAGGTAACTATAGGTATCCTATATGGATGCACCTGTTAAACTTTAACTAGTATATCAACTACTTTAAGAAATAAATGGGCCTAATCATGGCTGACATGGTTTGCCCTTTTAAAAGACTACATTCATTTAATTTACAACCCAACTATCAAAAAAGGATCAATATTTGGTTAAGCTAAACATGTTGTCTTTTGGAAAGGGAGTGTCTCCATGTGGTTGCAGTGGGAGCCTGCACTGACCCGTTTATCGATTTCTCCATGCTGCAGTTGTACAAAACGAGCGCTGATAGCAGCAATGTAGCTTTGCTGATTAGAGAAGGCGACCCGCCCTGCTCCCTTAGGGTACTTCAGCTCAGGATCTGTGTCGATGCCCGCATAGCACACGCCGCCATACAGCCTGTCCATGATCATAGCAAGTTCCACTGTGCTCAAGAGAAACAAGGACAAGTACATGCGCACACACAGAAAAAAAAAATAATAAATTAGTGGACAATCAGCAGCATCATCACCTGAATGAACCTGAAATCCAGATTATATCTTCAAAGATGTATACAGAAATGCACTTCAATGGCAGTATCACTGCTAATATCATTATTATTATTATTTTTTTTTTTTACAAAGTCAAATTATTGCCGCAGCATACCTGCACGAAGAGGGCGTGGTACTCCACCCACAAAAATAGTCTTCCTGGGATCCAGGGGCTGGGATCCATCCATCACAAAATCACTATCATTCAGATTCCATGGGCGAATCTGGACCTGTTTAAACAGAGAATGTCAGCTCAGTTAAAGAAGTTACAACTATGGGAACCCAAATACTCAAATAGTCTGCTCTTTTCAAATTTAAAAGGAAACAGGAATGCATATTGCACATTCAAAACATACGACTCATCAAAAAAAAAGAGACATTTAAGAATGAAAATAAAGCTGTGTGTCCTTTCCTTATTGATAAAGTAAACCGTTCACATGAAATGTAAAATGTTAGCACTAAGGCTTTGATTGTGTACACAAATCATACCAATTTAGAACATAAACCGGCTAAATACAGTATGAATCACAATGTTTCATGTATAAAACTGATCTTACAGGCTTGTCTTTAATGGTGGGGCTGGAAACACATAGGTAGAGCTTGCCATCTTCTTCAATGCAAGCATCAATCAGTGCCTGAACAGAGCTCTCATCTTGGAACAGGAGAAATGCATAACCTTCGGAAAAATCCAAAAACCACCTTAATAAGAACCTTTTTGCCTTAATATTCACCGGAAATAAATAAATCATGAAGCTTGTTTTACACTGTCTGTAGAACAGAATCTGAGTAGAACTGAGTCCCCTTGTAATTGTATGCACCACTGCTGTGGGATAGAGCTATACTCTGCCTGCTGGGATATTTAAAAATTCACAGGAATGCATTGGCACAGTCTGCTCCTGTTGTTTTACAGATCTTCACTTACCTTTTGGTGGAAAGTAAGATTTGCTCTCAGCCTTGTGGGGCCAGTCGACAAACAGAGGCCCAAAGCGCCGGAAGCTAGCAGTAATCTCATCTAGGAAAGACAATATCATGTAAAGGAACTGATTCACAACAAAAAAAGGTTTTAAATTCTAAATAAATACAAACAGGTGCCTGACAATTTCATTCAATGGACTGAATACCTTCATCTATATCAGGGGGAAGACCACCCACGAAAACCTTGCGGGAATAGCGTTCAACTCTTTCTCCATTCTGGTGGGGAAAGCAGTGAGGAGAGCCCAGACCAGGCAGGCTCTGCTCAGCCCTCTCCTCATCTGGGAAGCCATCCTCCATGGGGAACAGAGACGAGTGGCCTAAAGGAGGACCACAGAGAGATCAGAACCTACCTGTACTTGCCAGTTCTAACTGAAGTCTACATCAAAGCCCATGACCGGTCAAACACTGGCAAATTACATCAGTCTTAGAGTAACCCATGAGAAGTAAACAATGTTATACAAATTTTCCACTCAAAATTTAAAAAATTGCAGATGTATTTGCATTATTTCTGGGCCTAAATTTCCCAGATCACTGCAAATGAATGGGCCATACTCTATCATGTTTATGAATTAAAAGCAGAGCAGCAATTAAACATTAAAAAGTTTGTTTTACTTGAAGTTCTGTCTGCATTCTAACAGGGGCCAGTGCTATGGCGCAGCTGTGTAGGCCTATTTCTGAGCTTCATCCGGGTTATTCCATGCTGTGTGTTCGAAGGCTTAAGCCATAGCAGCTCTTACCCTACCGACATGATAGAAAGCAGGCCTGAGCTGCTTTATGAGGGAGTTTATGTAAGGGAGTTAGTCCCAACTGTCCCCCCCACACACATGTATATGTGGCAGTGGATGAGTGCACATATGTAGGTTTGTGTGTGTGTGTGTGTGTGTGTGTGTGTGTGTGTGTGTGTGTACACAGGATGCACAAAGCACAAAAAGCCCCAATTAAATTAACTTTGCATCCACAATTAGGGAAATGCAACAGCAGAGATGCAAAAAGGCACAAAATCAATCCACAAATGAAGACGAAGGCCACATATGTACATGCACACAATTTAACAGCCCACCCCCAACCTCCCCCATGAACATTTCATGCAAAGCACTTGCACTGGCATCATTTCCGATCATGTGCAGAAATGTCTTTATTATTATTATTGATATCTGCTCACATTAAATTTGTCAAAAGTTTGTTCTTTACCTCGTCGCCTCCCATAATTCCTTGCTGCATGTAAAATAAGATCACATGTGAGGGAACACGTGGGGGAATCCTAGTTTCTTTCTCTTGACTCCCATTTTATGAACTACCACCTAACCCACTTAACCCAACCCTAACCCAATCAATATTTGCAAGCTTAATTTTTTTTTTTACTGTTCAGTCAAATATACAGTCGCAAACTTTGTTGTGTTCGGCATCACAAAGGCTCATTCTATCATGGTGCAGTTTACATACCAAACAAAGGTTGGACTATATCAACACTTCTTCATTCCTTCCTTTATTACCTCCTGCTCAGCAGGGCCAAGAGGAGCTCAAACCCTGTGAGGAAATTGACTAGATTCTCCTGGCTTGATGCCTAAGGTTATCCCAAAGCCTTTTAAAGAATTCCTGTCCACTGCTGCTTCATCATAAGCAAGATTTAGACAATATGCAACATTTCAGAGCCCAAACCCCAACAACTAAAATGGCTACACTTCAAGCAGACTTACTCAAAAAGATAACAGCTTTGGTCAACATGTATTGAATAAATGTACAAAACAGCTTAAATAAGAAGAGGAAAAGAGCTCTTTTATCCTCAGGTTCAGAGGGTAACACAGAAAAACAGGAAAAGTTCAGCTTCAGCTTCTGCACCCCTCACATTATATTTGTCTGATTTTGGGGCAAGGTTGGGAAATTATAAATATTTGCATTTGCACAAGTCTCAAATCTATGCAAATAGACCTGAATGTTTCAGTTGAGGGAGCACCAGCTAACGGTGAAGCAAACAACTGGATAATGAACCAGCGAGACAATTTACCCGCTCCACAAAGCAACAAAAGCTAGAGCTAAACCACATGGTTAGTGCTTCCTAGGCACAAACACATCGCTAATCTTGCTGACTGTGTCAACACAGCTCACAGGACCTGTCCGTCCATCTGCTTGTACAGGGTTAAGCCACTAGTGCAATAAAGCAATAAAAATCCATCTACGCACCATTTATGGGCAAAGGGCTGTCTCCTCCTGGATGGGCGAATCCAAGGCGGCCTTTGGGAGAGGAGGGTATAAATCATTTAGTGCATAGCTGAAAAGGAGTACAGAACACATCTGTGTCCACTGGCCACTCATAGTTTATAGTAATACTTTGTATAGATACAACAATTTATTTTAGCTTCAAGACATTTAACTGTTATGTTTTATTACAATGACTGAAATAAAGCTTAGATAAAGTGATATATTATGGGAATATTCTTACTACACTTACTATACTTGCTAAAATACTGCAATGAACTGAACTGAGCTGCAAGTTAGGTGTAAAGTGACCATGGGCTACAAGGGACAAAACAGAGTTGGGTGATTAACATCTATGTAGCTAGGTTCTTTTTGAGAACCTTATTTTGAAATCAGAAGGCAAAAAAAAAAAATTAAAACATGTGAAAGTAGCTGAACAGATAACAGTAATATCACAATTAAAGGAATCAAAATGGTTCTTTGTGCAATGCCCTGGAGAAGTCACTTCTAATTAAAAAACAAGAAAAAAAAGCTTTTCAATTAAGAACCACATAATGTATATCTCCACATATTCCATATTAAGCTTTACATTATAGCTTTATATATTTATTTATCATATTTACAGTCTTAACTCCAGTAAAAACAATCGTTACACAATCTTTGAAATTTTGTCAAACACCATTTTCACTTCTTTCTTCCTTATTATCTGCTTTTCCACTACAAAATCTATCAGCAGAACAGAGTCTGATTAACTGCATGGACATCTCTCAAGTGTCAGAGCTCTACAGCATATTCCAGTGGGTTCCCAGTCCTCATCCATCATCCATTCTTAACTCAAAGTTACATCATGTCATGTTTTATTCTCCAGTAGAAACATTAAGTAAAACTGACTGAAATGTGAAGTTTGCAAAAACTGTTTAAACAAGTCCCATCTAGGCACTAGGGGAGCTGCCTAGTAGTCAGGCCAAAAGCCATGCTGGACCAAAGACAACGTTTTGAAGCTTTAGAGAACAGAAAACCCTTTTCACTAGCAGAAAACAAAGCTAAGCTGGAAATCATTCTTTTTCACCAGAGCCTCTATCTTTCATTTGTAATCACTTGTTTAGCCTGGACATTTCAACCTGAGTGGGTTGGAGGGGCCAAGCCCTTAGCTGTCAGTGTGAGGGCCTGTGCAACAAGGGTAATTAGCAGCTCTTAAGTTCACACCATACACTGGATGGGTTGGGGGTGGCGTGCACCAACAGCTGAGCAGAAAATGTGCAATGCAAGACATGAAAATGAAAATATCATTTTCAGTAAGCATGTAAGCATGCTGGGCACTAAGGAAACCTGAGCATCACCAAAATACAGCTCAATGCACCTGATTGTGCTCCTCTGATCAGTGAGTTCAAAATCCTAAAGTCAACCAACCTTCATGATAAAAAAGAATCCCAAAGAGCTTTATATGACATCACATGCTCACACTTAATATGGTTAATTATGCTTCATATGGATTATGAATCATCCAATTATGCATCACCTTAAACTGTTTCACTTTCAAAGACAAGACAACCCTGGCATTACACTATTATAGTATATCTATATCTTATTTTGTTAAAAAGAAAATGCTTGAGGAGTTTACAGAGACCTCTTTAACCTCAGAGCTGGCAATGTGGATGAAGTCCGGGCTAAGCTCTGCTACATGGCAACAGAGCCATTTGTAGGTCAGCATGGTGCTTCATCTCTCTCTCTGAGCAGTGGCTCAGCTCTAATGGAGAGCTTTTGGCAGCTGCCTGCCTGCGCGCGCGCTCTCTCTCTCTCTCTCTCTCTCTCTCTCTCTCTCTCTCGAAAATCTCAATCTCCAAAACCCACTACGAATATCTGCATTCTGCAATATCTACTTAGGGAGTAGAGAAATGGAGGACATTTTTTTTCTCTTTACAGGGTAATTAATGGTTATTGTAAGAAAACGGGCTCATTAATTACCACTAACACTTACAAGGTTCTGATGTGACGTGCCTTGTGACTTAGTCAACAGTGAAAGGGGAACAGGAGACCAATTGAGTAATAACGAACCTGCTTTCATGAAAACGGACATGGTGCACACCATCACACAAAAGTGAAGCGTCTTCTACTGCGCATAAAAAAAAAACCTGACAGCTAAAGACTAGAACACCTCACACGCACACAACGAAAGCACCACACTCACGTCACATGTCAGTGGCTGTTTCAAGCCATTGAAAAGGGAAGACAAAGGTTTGTTGGCCACCCATAAAGGGCTTTCACATGCAAGCTTGTTCCTCTGACTCTTATCTTACTTTTCAGGGTGTCCTGCTCAGCTCGCATGATGTCGATGAGCGAGTTCTCCAGGGAGTGCATGTTGAAGCCGTCAAAAGATCGAGTGCGCTCCTGTGCAGCAAGGAAAGAAGGGGGAGATTAGCACTAGAGGACAAGAATAAAACTATGATGACATTTTTCATATCCCGCAGTCTTCATCTGCAATGGATTTCAACCTGTGTAGGTTTTTATTCATTCAAACCACTCCTCATTACAACCTGACTGAGTGAGGGCACGTCTTAATTACTCTCTTCCATTCAGCACTGTGTGACATGTCCAATGATTAACTCGAACTTTAACCAAGACTCAAAATGGCTAGAGGCCTTCAAATGGCCATTAAAGCCAGTCCAAAGTAGAAATCTG
This sequence comes from Salminus brasiliensis, assembly GCF_030463535.1. Classification (NCBI taxonomy): domain Eukaryota; kingdom Metazoa; phylum Chordata; class Actinopteri; order Characiformes; family Bryconidae; genus Salminus; species Salminus brasiliensis. The sequence goes on from NC_132895.1 coordinate 26,011,348, forward strand.
ATAGGGCTTTCCAACAATAAAAACATTTGACATCACTTTTCACTCACTTTTAAACCAATCAAATTGAGCTATAAACCATAAATGAGTAATTACCCAATAAAGTCCTTGGATTATTCACTGCACATCATTTGCATGAAAGTCACACTCAGTACTGTGAGAAATACTTTTGCTTACAACTGAACCACAACAAAAGAGAAAAACTATATGTGTGTGGCAGAAGACATTGTATGGCGGTTTAATCTAAACGTTTACAATATGAAAATGAAAACTGTTTTTTTTTTCAAAAAACAACATTACGGTAGCACTGTTTGGGACGTGAGTTGGATTGAAGGTCAGATAGTCATTCTTTCTGATCATGTACCTCTGCTGAATTACTGCGGCACTGATATTTGAGAGCATCTGGTGTTCCAAATGCAAAGGCTGTCACCATGGAGCACCGAGCACTGAAACAGGTGCGCTCACATAGACTGGTTGCTATGGAAGTGAACACGGATCACAGAACAGTTCTGTGGTGAAGAACCTTTAGTATGGCATTACCCAACCAAAGCAGTTAGAGCAGCTGTAGTTTGCATGCGTTTGTAGACATGTTTTTGTGTAAAGTAAATAAAGCAAAACATTAGATTAAGACGTCCTTTTAATTACTTCCTGCACCTAAATGTAATAGGTTTGATGTGTGTATACAAAGACAGACTGAAATTTCTCAAATGAGTAGATGATATTTTAGGAGGCATGCTGTGCTACTCCAAGATGAAACAATATTGACAATGTTTGCAAAATTCCAACATTTGGCTTTCAAATTCCATGCAGCATTTAAAAAAACATGAATGAAGGCAAATAGAGATGTTCTCTGATCTTTTAGTAGAGCCTGCAAAAAGCATCAAATCATTTAATTAGTGCGTAAGGCAACGATAACTAAATACTGTGTATTGAGAATAATATTTACTCAATTTAGCCTTTTAAAAAATCCTGGCAAATGGTGGGGTCTTTTTAAAGCAGAATGAATTATTACTATTAATAATATGTGTGCTTTTGACAATCAGTGGTAGTATAGGATAACAGCAAAGTGAATTCCTCTGATTACACCAAGGGGATTAACAGAAGATTTTTAAGATACAGCTTTGTCCTCAAATGCATCCTAAAATATCTGAATGGTAAATGATGCACTTATCCTTCCTAAAAGTGAGATCAATTTTCTGATCTCTGCATTTACAAGCACAGCCAACAAACAGGAAATTCAGCCACTTTCCTTAAACAGAAAGACAAAAGAAACCTAGCGTCTCAGATCAAGAAAGGGGCGGGACGGCTTTCAGGTATCTGTGTAGCATAGCTTCTGTCGTCAAGTACCTTAGTGAGTGATTCACCATAGGCCCTACCCATTTTCAGTCACGATTCAGCATCTGCTTGGATCTCCCAAGTACCACTCATCTCCATTAGCTTAGAGAGACTCACATACTGCACTTATTGTAGTGGAAAGTGGGGGCACAATCATTCAGAATTTCCAAGTAGGTCATGGGCCATCTTCAGAATTATTGCCCACTACACTTTGCAAAGAGGGCTTTGATGAAGTAGACGAATGTGCATGAAGCCGGCGTTAGCGAAACAGAACAAATTCTGTCTTGACAAGCATCTTTATTTTAAAAGGGTGCAAACAAGTGTTTCCACATAGTTCAACAAGGAGTTATTTTGGGCGTTATCTTTTTTGTCAACAAGGTGAATCTGTAATTAGATCGCTGCTAATGGCACCCACAGTCACCAGACAAAGCTGGCTTAAAAGCCAGGGGCAATAAACACCTGATTTCAGATCAGTGTGGTATACAAAAGTGTACAGAGTTGTTGTTGTTTTTTTGTTTTTTTTGTTTTTTTAAGAAAATAAGCCTTGATGATTAAGTGTGACATGTTACGCGTGTTCAGGAATGACATTAATCCACAATGCCCTAGCTAAACTAATGAAAGGGGCAATGAGAAAGGAGGGAGGCAGAGACTTGACATTGTTTTTTTGCGGGTAAAGGTATTTCAAAGCCTTCCACATCTAATCACTCTAAAGCCTATTAATCCTGCCTTTGCGCATGGTTGCAAAGGCAGGGGGTGAGAAATCTTTCCACAGGGGAACGTGATTGACTATTGTGATGAAGTAATTAAAATGGAGCACCACCTCCTAGTCAGAGTTAAAACAGCTGCAACCCTGAATGAAATGAATCTTGAACATACAAATTCAAGAATTTAAAGGATTATAAACAACCAGACTCAACAAAAAGACACTGTGCAGAAACTTAATATGCCATATCATGCACATGGCAGCTGAGCAGACTCTGCACATTAATATACCAAGTGAAAAAGCATCTGATTGATTGGTCAAGAGAAACAACTATAAAAATGTCATGATGCCAGTAAAAGTATCCCTAAGCCTTTAGAAGTCTTTTATTAATGCACTGCGGTGTGCTTGCCAGTCCAGGGAATCGAACTCTAGGCAGAACGGTGTTGTTATCCACTATGCTACACCATAATTGTGTAGAAACTGCAGGGCTTTTATTGGACACAGTGACTCAATCTTTTAAATTATTTCATAATAATTTAAAAACGGAAGCAGCTTATATATTAAGTATTTATAAGGGCCTGGAATAGGTATCCCTTTTCACATCAACACCACACAAAGCAAATGAACGATGTTTTTCCACCGCTACAAAAGAAGTTTACTAAGCACACTGTGGCCTGCTACAGTGGCATAGCCTGAACTCAAACCTCCCTCATGGTTCTGTAATGCTTCTTATCCAGAGTGAGGAAAAAGCACTATAGGGTAGCAGTAATGATTGGACTTAGCTGGGGACACATGGGCAACAACACAGACACTGGTGTGGATACTCCAAATCAAGTAAGGGCCAACAGCACCGTAGTAACCATCTTTACTGTCCAAGAAAGGCTTTCTACTAGATTGTGGATACAGGATTGCTGTGAGAATTTGATTGCATTTAGCAACAAGAGCATCATGGAAGTCAGGATGTTGTATACCACCCAACCCCACACCATCCCCAACAAATCCCAAAAGTGCTGGATAAAGCACCATCATTCAAGTGAACACAGCTTTACTGCTCCATAGCTCAACGCTATGGGGCCATTTAACCCTCTAACCCACGCCTGGCATTAGGCATGGTGCAAACAGGGTTATGGTTATTTGTTCCAGCGCGTTCTAGCCTATTGGCAATTCTCTAGAGGGACTAAAAACACACTGTGTGTGCATTTGCACATCTGTGTCAGCAATGGGTGCAACTTAAAATAGCTAGTCCCTCTATTTTGCATCTTTCAGCTTCTTCATATACATTCATTAAAACTGATTGGGCAAATTAATAAAGACAGAGCAGAAATCTGGGCAGAATTATTATGAGGCAAAACCTAATCAAAACCTGTTAAAAAAATCTCAAAAAAAGTCATAAAGTCAGCTCTCATACCATAAAACCATTTCCTTTCTCACCGACCACCAAAGGGTAAAGTAGCTTACAGGTTATGGGTCTGAGTTGGGTATAGGCACTTGCCCATGCAATCACAGAAGGCTTTAGTGCAGCTTATGGAGCGCTAAGAGGATGCCTGGGGTTTGGAAAGTGAAAGTCCTATCTGGCCCAAGTGCACATTGCTTGGATTTAAATTAATGCCCACCATGGGCAGAATGGAAACAAGCTCTCATTAGAGGAAAGGCCTACATACACCCATGCTTCAGTTTAAAAAGGGACTCCTTTTGTTAGTGTCTAGGGGCACTTTCAAAGTTGTAATGTTGAATTAGGGAGTGTGTTACATTTATATGCCTTGCACAGCACAACAGTATGGACAAACATTCACATCTGCAGTCCTGAAGGTGCTGTTAAGCCTACGCCTAACCCTCGGGGGCTCTGTGAGAGAGAGCTGTTCAACAAATGATTTGCCTTCAGCATATGCACCCTGTTACAATAGGCACACAAAAGACTTGTCTGGTCTGCAAAATAAACATCTTTAAAAAGTCTCATTGTCAGTGTGATCACTAATTGAGCCTCGAGTGTGGAGCAAATGCTGGTGTGAATAACAAGGAAGAGACGCCTCTCATCAGCCATATTTGTTTTTTGTTTTCCTTTACAGTGTCTTCGCTTGACTAGCCTACTGTCATGAGAACCGTCTCTGCTGCTATGAATGATTACATTTCCCATTTCTCATTTTCTCTCCGAGCAACTGCTTAATTACACATTTCGCCAGCGTGTGTGTCTATTGTGTATGCATGAGTGTGCGAGTGTATGTGTGCACACCCCCCAAAGACAGCCTTTGCTTTCACACCAAACACCAGATATTCTTGGCCAAGACACACAGAGTCTGTGGAAACTTCCAGCGTCATTATGCAGTGCTGGGAATCACATCACGTATTCAACCAGCTGGAGCAGATAGCTGCGAACAAGAGCTGCCTGTTCTCCTCCGTGAAGGCACAGGTTCCAACCGCTATCAAATAGTCACTGTCTGTTGCAGAACCCAGTGCACAACTACAGAACAGCCAGACTGACCTACGTGTCCTGATTAGACTACGGTCAGCATGTAAAAACGGTTCAATAAGAAGATCTGGGCACCTGTTCACGGTAATGAAATGGAAACTATGTAGCACTGGCACAGGCTTAAAGGGACAGGGCAGCACATGATATATGTGAGGCCAGTGACCCACAGAAATGTGATTGTTTGTAGCAACACTAAATTTAGAGCAGACAGCTTGCGGATAGGATAGCAATCCCAAGACACTAACAAACCTTTTAGAGAAGGGCAGCGAGAAACACAAAATCAGTTGCTGGGTTAGAAACATAAGGTACATAAAAAGGGAAAGCATTTAAAAAGAAAAATTACACAACTGGCAAAGCTAATGTAATTTCAACAAAGCCATAAAACACTAAAATAGACCCACAAAATGTTGCTGTGATCTCTTTCCCCAATTTTCTTCCCCACTATCACCACGGATTGGCTTAAAAAATGAAAATAAATAAATAAATAATAAAATAAAAGATTAGTTCAGAATGTAACCTGGCAGACAGAAAGGAACATTTTATTTAGTGCGTTGCCACTCTGTCAAGCTCTTTTTGCCATCTCACGCTCACTCTCTCTCCACTTTCACCCCACCCCCCAGGATACTCTGACAAATCCTGCTCTGGTTGGACTAGAGAGGACAGGCTCTAAACAAATAGGAGCAGGGCATGTGACCAGCTGATCTCATAAGTGGCACATTCTGGGTGAAATTACAGTACAACTGCACTAAAATCAGTTTAGAATTATTACTGTGATTATTTATATTAATTCTCCTTTAAATTTACTATATCTATCAATTAATCTATCTTTCTATCTATAGATCGATTAAAATAATAAATAAATGCTGATATTTTAGAGTCACTTACACATTCCGGAAAACACTGCATCATAATTACACTGTTATCACTGTGCTCACTGATGCTATATTTCAATCTCGACGTTTGCAGATGCCACATTACTATAAGTCTAACATCTAAGGAGTGGATCTTCTTTTTGGGGTGACGTCAGCCACAAATCTCTTACAGAGCCATTTTCAGAACTAGAGAGAGCGAGCCACATTAGTCATCAAGGCCTCCAGCACTTACAGCATCAGGCCCCCATTCTAGAGCAGTTACATGTTGGTCACGATGCGCCACAGGCAAATCAGCTCTGTACTCGAAAGAACAATTGAGTGTAGAGGTTAAGGGCCCTTTTTCATTTGTTTTAATTTACTATTTTCGCTTTACATACCTGGAAGGGGAAGATGTTCTCACTCCTGCTAATGCTTTCGTCCATCCAGGACTTCGGATTGAAGCCGGGGCTGGTCCGCGAGTACTTCTGTGAGGGCACATGATTGTTGGGGAAGGTCTTCTTCAGAGGCGAGATAGAGTTGAGAGGGGTCATACCACCATTCAGGCCTCGACGAAACTCACCACCACGAGAACCTCCCCAGCCCCCATAGCCACCTCCTGGACTCCAGGAGGTGGAGGAAGGCGAGGGCGAGGGGCTCTGGTAGCTGCCCCATGGCGAGGGCGGCTTGCTCAGGTTGTTGGAGAGATGCGGCAGCTGCCCAAAGGCGGCATTGCGATGAGGAAAGGGAGGTGGGTGTGGGCTGGCAGGTGAGCGGCGATGCTGCTGGTGCTGGTTGTGAGGGTGTTGGAAGTGGGGGTGGGGAGGGTGGTGCTGGGAGATTGGGCCAATTTGAGGCGAGAAGTTGCCTCCAAAGCCAGGGCTAACGTGGTGTGAGAAATTCTGGAACAGCAGCGGCCCATTGTTGGCAGAGGCCGGGTTAAAGAAGCTGATGTCCTCATTGATGATGGTGGAAGGGGTTGGGGGGATAGCAGCCGACCAGTTGTTGAAGCTGGTCAGGGAGGAGGAGGTGCTGGACTGGACAGCTGTTCCTAGCCCAGAGGGTTCCTGATAGTCAAAGGGCGTCAAAACCGGAGACTCGAGGCGGAGCTTTTCTTTGCCATTGGTGCCCTCGGAAGGGCCGGTCTCCACTTTGCTCTCCTCCGAGCGGGCTTTCTCCAGCTCAGAGATGATGCCACCTTCCTGATGCCCGGGGGAGAGTTGCTGCTTCTCTTGCGTCTCTTGCAAATCCTGCTGCTGGGCTTTGGGCTTCTCCGAGCCCAAGATTTCATCTTGAATGTTGCTGTGGGCAGTGGCCGCAGGGAAAAGCCAAGGAGAGCTGCCGTTGCTGCCATTGCCGGCTGTGGTGTTGTTTATAAAAGCAGCAGGACTGGGTGTTGCATTCTGGTGGTGATGCGGAGGTTGCAAGTGGGGGTGAATACGTACCGGGAAAGCGGACTTGTTGCCAGTGTTGTTTTGCACTAAGACTCCAAACCCGTAATCCCCCATTTATGTTTTCCAGTTAAGACTGCCACACAGTACTCTATCCTAAAAGAGATAAAATGGATTTGGTTATTACCATTTGCACTTACAGATGTCCATCTACACCTTTTCACTTCACGCATACTTCTTTAAATGAACAGCCTGTGAAGATTTTCAGCCTTTTAGGTGACCAAAGACATGTTGCAACTCATCTGAGGGGCTTAAATCAGTCAGCACTTGATAAACACCGGCAGATAAATGGCAAAATATCTTCCAGTCACCTTGACTTCTAGACTGTTAAGCCAGGCCAAGACAAATTCGTGGCACTAGAAAACAAAGACCTGGCTGACTGCTCAAACAGAACCGGGAACTGGTTTTGACAGCAGTTTGCCACACCACACCACAGACAACTGCACGAAGAGCTCGACGTGAACCACTGGTGAGGTTTAGACATCAGTCACTACACCTCGAAAAAGACGACCATCTACAATGTCTACAGCTGACATTTCCATATGTTCTCACTCCAGGTTTCTACGGGCGACCAGCAGTTAAAGCCTCTCGAGCAACCACGCCGCTCTGCCATTGGCTCTCGCTAATTACAGCCTCGTGACGTCTTGAGCTAGCAGGGAGCTAACCGGCACTTGCTAACAGGCTAACAGTCAGTGAATAGAAAAGGCCAGCTGAGGGAAATGAAGCCAGAAAAAATACGAAGGTGACACGGCGACACACCTTTTCTCTTCGACGATACTAAGTCAATCTTCATAAATAAAAAAACCCTCACAGCGAACTAAGACAAAAGCGCTGAACGTTATAACAACACTGGGAATTTCCTTCCCTTTTTCGACGAAGCTGCTAGCTAGCTTCTTTGGCTAGCCCACAAAAATGATGACGTCTTCCAATTTGTCAAGGTTTTCGCAGCTCGATTTCCATCTTTAACGAATAAAAGAAAGCGTAAATGACCTGTTTGGTTATTAATAAAAATGGCACAAGAAACAAGTACACGACGAGCGTATAAATAAATAAATAAAACCACTTTTCACCTTGGTCCAGGCGACGGCTGGGAGAAGGATCCGTTCCGATGCGACGACAATCGCAAAGCTATTCGATGGCAGATGAAAGACAAGCTGATTTGTTTAACGAAATAAAACACGGAGTTTTTAAAAGAGATCCTCAGAGAAAAACCGATTGCGGCTAGCGATAACCTCGCAGGTTTTCTCTGCCTCGTCTTGACGTGTCCTGCCTTCTCAATGACACACAGCCCTCTCTCTCTCTCTTCGCTAGCAAACCGCTAAGCTTTAGGCTTTAAATGAGCAATGTCACGTCATTGAATAAAACACAAAGTTAATTTACTGGCGAGCTTCAAACCGTTCATCGACGGTTTCATTGTTTTTAAACGCTTTCTCTTTTTCTTTCCTTTTTTTTAAGGCAGCGGTCTCCTGTTCGCCGTCGCGCTGCGCCGCTGCTGTCCGTCTCTCTACACGAAATCTGCCGGAGCTCAATGACAAGGAGACGAACGAGAGACGCTTCCGGCTAGAGCCCCGCCTCCATCGGTGTAGACCCCGCCCATTAAACGTCTATTTCTCCCACGCTCGCTGAGATTACGCCTTCTTGTTGGCTAGAGAACACAAGGGCACGCCCACTTGTCCTAATTTAACTACGATTTGCGGCAGTGTCTCCACCCATTAAGGTCATTTGACTCTCGAGGCCACGCTCTTCCTCCGTGAAACTCCGCCTGGTAAGGTCTTAACAACTAGACAGCAGACATTAGAAGACAGCTTTCTTTAAAAGAAATATTACTGAAGCTCTGTTATACAGAAACTCTGATGTGTTCTTTTCTACAACAGCTGCCGTATTTGTATGCATTTAACAATGAGATAAATGCATTTAAACGTGATTAAAATGCTTTAAGAGCCTTTTAAAATATACTTTATTAACACAGAAAAACGCTGTGTCAATCTGAAAGTCCTCTTTTCGCAACTGTTGTGCATACTGCTGTGTGAACACCTCTCACACGTCGTTGAATATAGTGTGAGATCTCCAGGGGAGGCCTTCACTACACATTTATGCAGCTTGAGCTGCACTTCCAACATGGTGGTTGCTGGGGTGACTTTGCAAATGACCTGTAACAGCCTTGGTAGTGACTGTGATTGGTTCCTCAGAGTTGCTGTAACACCTGCTTGCGCTCTACTCCCCAGTTTAAGGCAAGCAGGATCAATCTCATTTACCAACCCGGCAGCAAATTGATGGGTCAAGGAGTGTGTAGAATAGGGGCTCCATGCACAACAGCTGTGCCCGCAGACAGAGTTCTCATTAGGGTCGTACACCGCTGCTATTTTCATCCCATAATGGCGCATTGGGATCAACATGCTGGTGCCTTGGAATAGGGTGCTAGATGCATTTTTTTTGGCCTAAGAAATGAGGTTCTGGAGATGAGTTTTGGGATTTGGGACATTTATTGTAAGCAGGAGGACTAGGGTTGGAAAGTGGGTGAAAGCAATGTTAACAGACGTGGTATTAGACATGTTTTACTTTTCCTTAACTTAGGCACACAAATGTACAATTTGTTTTAAATGACCGATAAAAGTTATTAATTATTCATCCTTTAGATCACTATACATCTTCCCACTTTTTTTAACCTTTTTATTCTCCCCAGGATACACTACTTCACTTTCAGCAAGATATCCACAGCTTAAGTGTCTTGATTACCATCTAATTAATAAAGCCCCAGGTACTGCTCTGTTTGTTCAGTGCCTTCATTAACTACATATAACATGTATAAGGCAAGTTTAATAGTCACCTCATTAAAACTGGCAATTAATAGGCTGTATTGCCTGTCTATATCTTGAACTTCAGCTTCCAGTTTCCTCCACTGTCAAGCCTGAGCCAGCCACAATTAATGATTCATTGTAATGACCGAAGGGAGGCTATTTGAAATCCATATTTCTTGCTCTCTGCAGGGTGGGAAGGCATGTGTCTTGGAATATGGACTGCATGGGGTAGACTAAACCACTTGGATCAGCCTCGCTGGGAGCAGCTCACTCCTCTCTAACCCATCTAGAACAACTTCCATGCAAACATATGCAGATAGTAAAGCAAATTTACATGTATCAGGACTATTTGAATAAGAAGGCTTGGTGCTGTGGGCTTGGAGTGTTTGTAAAAAGCAGATGTGCATTGTTCTTTTGCAGCCCATATCCAGTGACTGCAGATGCAGCCCCGTTTGTTTCGCCGCCTTTTTATATGCCTGCCAAGCCGGCGCAACCATGAATAAAACATTAAATCCATTAAAAAATTAATCACCCCTACCTAAGGCATAATTATGGCACGATGCGCTCCTTGAGAGGGAAGAGTCGAGTTGCAATGAAGCCACATTGTGTTGTGCGATATTGTCTGGTTTGTGCAGCCTGAAATATTTAGTGAGAGTACACAAGCAAAGTGATGTAAATCGAACAGGAGCTTTTTCCTGCTCCCAGCAGCCACCCTCATTGCATAGGGGAGAACAGAATGCTGAGCAGTAGTGGTCATCCTGTAGGTAGAATTTACACTTCAGCAGTGCAAGAAAGGACTCTAGAAACAGAATTCCCAGAAAACAAAAGGTCTGGATGGAGTCTAGTGCTACTTGTCTTTTATTTGCTTCCAGAGTGGTTCGTCTTCAACACTCAAGTCCATTTTCACCAGGGCCAGCCTCTCAAAGGCTACGTGATTTATCTGCATGGCTCCAGCATACCGCGCAGCAGGCCCAAGCTTGTGCATATTGTTCTCCCAGTGTTTGTTCTGACCGTGGTCCCTGAGGGACAGACTCCAAATGAAGCCGAAGAGGCCATGGCAGTGCGTCAGCTCCGTTTTCGAGAAAAAGGAATGTGGCTCAGCTTGCGCGTACATCAGAGAGGCATTTGTGATTTCATTAGTCCTCTGGGTCCAGTGAGGAATAAATTATAGGGGAGCAGCTGGACATGTGTGTGTGTGTGTGTGTGTGTGTGTTGGGGAGCAAGCTGCATGTTTATGTATTTATGTATGTGTCAAATTACGATGCCAACCATGACATCCAAATCTGAAGCCAAGGCAAATCAATGGCAAAGTGCTGGATGCCAGCCTCAATCTCTCAGGTGATTTTGAATATTTACAGCAGCATTGACTCACCTATCGCCAACATATCGCATCGCAGCAGCTGTAGTGAGCGCCTTGATGTAGAGAATGCTCTTTAAATTGAGATAGCTCTTTATCAGCGCTCACTCTTATCCTCTCAGCTACCCCCAACAGCACCCCCCCCCCCAAACGGCCCACTCTACCACTCCCCCACCCATACTACCGTGTAGTGCTGACACGGCAGAACGGCCCAGGCATCGGATGGTAAAGTGCTGAGTCAGGCCGGGCTGCGCCATCCTCCGCCCCAGCAGAAGTGCTCTGAGTGTGGCTTCATCAATAATGGAATATCCCCCTGAACAGCTAACTCTGGAGAGCTCCAGCCAGGATCCCTCTCCCTGTGTCAGGCTTGGGGAGTGTCAAAAGAACACCTTATCAACACCAACTGCAGTGCATCAGTTTCCACTGTGTGTATGGCTTCAACAACAAAGCCAGTGCTACAAAACAGAATATGCTGTAAGCATAAAGACCCCTCCCAGTACAACTAAAACATCAGTAATAACTGCCAACAGGCAAATTTGCATATTCCGTCCCACACAGCAGTCAGATTTTAGTCTAAGACCCTTTTTTATACTATAGTATCTGGATTGTATAGTTAACTTTACTACTGAAATCCGATTTCTGTGTGGGATGGAATTTGCTAATCAGCCGTCTTGAAATTCCATGATTATCTTCCTCACAGACACGGATTCCATGCCTAGCAACGTACAGCATGGGAAGGTGTTTCAGTTGTACTTGGGAGGTGTTTAGGTTGTTGAATGTGTCTTGTAGAAATGGATGCATTCAGATTTCTTTTATGTGGCCCAGATGCATCTCACCACCCTTTTGAAGTGGTTTGAGCAATTTGATTTGTATCAGTTTTAAATGCGTCCTGGATGCGTTCACACTTTATTTATCAAAACACTTTATTCATTTTTATGGGGCTTGGCTCAAGATGCATAAAAATTACCAGGTGTTAACAAGACGTTTGTCTCATATTTGTTCAGAATGGAATAGCAAAAAAAAAAAAACAGTAAGGATCTTCATAAGATATTCCTGCCATTCCTACCATATTATCACAACTTCTATTCCCAAAGCTTAATTAATCAGTGTACCAGATGTTCCTAAACTTCACAACATGTTGTTCAAATCTTCCTGCACAAAAAGTTGCAGCAAACACAGGTGGATCCCCCCAAGCTTAACTCAACCTTATTTAGCGTACTAGCACATGATTGATTGTGCATGCTTCTGCTCTATATGCAGTAAATAGCAATAAATATCAATAAGATATATAATGTTCACCTTTCAGTCAGCTCTCACCTCTCAGACACCTGTCTGTTGCACTGGCTAAACAAGTAATAAGAAACCCCCTAGCAACAAGAAAGAACAACAAATGCAAATATATTCAAAACTAAAGAATACTGCCATCTAAAACATGTTTTGAAAACAAGCTTGAGATAAAGATCACGGTTTCCAGTTTTTAGATGTGTATGATTTATACTCCATTTGCTGTAGGCTAATAATACGTATCCAAAATAGGTGTCTGCTTGCTGAGAAGCTTTACCACTTTGGTAACGTAGGCTGTTCAAATTTACAGAAATGTTTAAAAGAAAGGGAAATGATGTACCTTTCCAGTTCCTCAAGCCTTAGAGAGAGAGACAGAGCTAATCTATACTATACTACATTTGCATAAATTTGAAACTAATGATTCAACAAACAAGAACACTGATTATTAATAATGTACAGTATTTGCATGTTATACTTCTATGTTTAAAGGCCACATTCAGATTGACCAAGTCTAAAATATGACATTCTCATCTGAATTTCCTGGTCTCAGAGCCTGCTTGCTGCAGAGATCTGCTGTGCTAGAGCTCAAAACGGGGCTGACCACCAGTCGATACGATATTGCAGCTAGATCATCAATCTATTTCAGATGTGAATCCAGTATGGCTTTAACATTCCCTTAATGTGACATAAAGCTGACAAGGGTATCAAAAGCACTTTCCATGCATGCACAAACACATCCCATCCCCCGTGGTTTTAGTTAGCTAGGATCAATGCCCCCAAAAGATCCATGTGAAGCCATTTAGCATATTCTTTGATCATCACTAATTCCATCCTCCAAAGAACCTTTTTTTTCTTACTGATGGCTTTTTGCTCTTATTACTCATTTAGCATTGAATGAAGAAAGAAAAGAGCCTTTTTCTATCCCTCCTGTTGCCATGAAAACAGACATTTCCCCCCACAATGCTACCTCTGACGCTTATGTCATATATTGATTCCCAGCATGAAATAGATGTTTTTCAGTTTTGTACTTCCAAAGCCATGAACGGTATAAACGTCATCAATTCTAGCATGATTTGAATTGTTCTTGGGCTTGGACAGCTCTGAAAGATCTTCTGTAACTTCGAAAGGAGCTAGATTGATGCTTATTGATGCACAAGAATCGTCATTACCTTAGCACAATGCACTATGTCACGGGGGTCTTTTTTCCCTTTCTCCTCCTGCCGCCATCTTTCCTTTCCATTACAGAGGCTCTGACTGGAGACAGATGGCGTGATGTAGCATATCAGAGCTGCAATCTGCAGCCGCATCAAACATTTACACACTTCTACCCCCCTCTTTGTGCAGAGCACACACACGCACACAGATTGTGCTGAAAGTATAAGGCCTGTTGTTGGCAGTGTACTGTATCTCTCATAATAACGGATCGTGCTCTTGAAAACAATAGTGAGTGAAGCGTGTATTTAAGTGAAATGGGCCTTCTGCGTATTTTAAGTCATTAAAGAATCGTACAAAAGATTGTCCGACAAGCCTCCCACCACACACTCGAGATTATACGCCTGACACACAGTATGTATGCACACACACACACACACACACACACACACACACACACACACACACACACACACCAAAACATACCCAAACATACCCAAATTTTTCAAAGCACAACCCTTTACTCATCTTAGTTCCATTATCAGTAGCAGCCTATGGATCTCCATGGATTCTCCCATCCCCCTCAACCATTTCCTTCACAGTTTCATTTCCTCCTTATAGGGAAGTATGGTACATTGTGCCCTTGAGTCACCCCACCCCCCTTTTTTGGGATTTAATCTTCAATGGGTTATTCAGAGGCCACTCTGTTTTGGGTCCATATCAGAACGTATCAAATTGATCACCATAGGTACTTGCCAGTGGATTTAAAAGGGCCCATCTGACTGGCCACAGTCCATTTGCTCTGTACTAATTCAGGAGAACTAATAACACAGCAACAGGTATTGCTGCATAAAATATCATTTGCCTGGGGGTCACTTGAATTAACCTACAATTTTCTATGGTGAACATTTCATGGAGACTGATTAACTCTAGCTCTGCTGAAGGCAACAATTTGATTATAAGAGCAAAAAATAACTCCTCAGACTATTTCTTTCTCTATAGCATCTTGATATTGAGCAGTCTTGTAAGAAAGTATCACCATAACTGTTTTTTATTTTATTTTTGTATTTTATCCTTTTTCAATATATATAATTATATCTAGTAATAGAAGAACAATGTAGAAATGACTTTTGACACAGGATGTGGGATCTCATTTTTGGAAAGCAAAATAATATGTGTGTATAAATCATATTTTCAGCCTACATGAACAACACAAGGGAAGTAACACTGCTCTTCTCATATTTTCAGTGACAAATTCGCTCTGTGTGTTTGGTTGAGTAAGCTGGCCTCCCCCGCTGCAGTGGGACTGGGATGTGGGCTGCAGCGAGGCGTGGACTGCAGGCCTCGTGTCCTTGTGTTCAGAGAGCGGCCTCTGATGCTGCTGGAGTGCCGAGGGGAGGGTGAGCATCACTGTGAGAGGCAGAGCTCTGCACAACATTTACACAACATTAAAATGGGCACAAGCTCAACCTTGTCCTCATCTAACAAGAAAGGGTTTTATAGCAATAACTAACAATATATGTCCAAATGTTTGTGGACACACCTACTAAAGAATGCATTCAGCTACTTTATGTTGCACCTAATGCTGACAGATGTGCAAATGCACACACAGCTTGTCTAGTCCTTGTGGAGAAGTACTGCCAATAGAATAGGACTCTCTGGAGAATAATTCCCAATGCCAGACGTGGGCTAGAGAGGTATAAACCCCTCAGCATTGAGCTGTGGAGCAGTGAAACTGTGTTCTCTGGAATAGTGGTGATCCATCCAATACTTTTGGGATGAGGTGGGGAATTTGGGATGGGGTGGGGAATTTGGGATGAGGTGGAGTTGTGATCATCCAACATCCTGACTTCACTAACACTCTTGTCTCTGAGTGCAATCACACTGGATACATGATTTTGAAGCAAACCAAACCTGGTTTGTCCCATTTGCCATTTATCTTCTTGGAGACAGATCTCTAAGAAGTTTCAGTGTCCATATTTCTGGAGAGGGTCCAACCACCTGCTCCCCTACACATGGCTAAACCCACTAACCTCATTCAGGGCTAAAATATGCGACAGTGGTATTAATTAAAATGAAATTCCCCCTGAGTGGCATAAGGTAATAAAAAGGTTGCATTTTGCTTGCACATAGGTCCAAACAACGCACCACTGCATTTCACTACATAGTTTAGACTTTTTACCTCTTTGTATGCCAGAAATTCACTCCCACTGACATTGCAAAGCAGGAAGGACAGGAGCAGCTAGAATCTATTCCTATGACAAAAGGCTTGTGTTACCAAGGGTGGCCAGTTTTTTTGTTTGTTTCACATGCAGCCCTCATAGATTCAAACGTGTGCCCTACAAATGCACCGTAATCAAATTCCTGATGGAGGGTAATTAGTTCAGCTCCTGTACTCCAGGCAGAGGTGACAGGCACCACACCAGTTTAACTAGTGTAACAAATATGGCCCCCACATTGTTCTAGCAGACCTTGTGCAAAGGGATTAGAGACAGCGAAATGGCAAAAGAATGCGTTCGATGGCTAGGGCATTGAACGACCAGAAATGTGAGTTGTTTTAGTTAGTTAGTTAGGTAGTTAGTTAGCCTTTCATTGATCCACATGCAAGGAAAGTTTGTCATTTTGCTTGGAGTAGCATAGTGTCGCCTGTAGGGTTGTCGATATATCAATATATCGAATAATTGCGAACATATATGGCAATACGGTATTGATTCTCAAAAACAGAGAGTCGGTTTTTAATGAATAGTTTATATGTAAATATATGAGCTTCAAAGGTCTCTATTTGACACTGGGATGCTGGAGGGGTTGAAATGGGGGTTACTGTTATACAAATATCCATGCTAAGAAAACAGTTGTTCCAATTGCGTACCACACACCAATACTATAAGGTATATGCTATATATTAATCAATATTTATAGTCAAGTTTAGCAGGTTAGTACACAAAATATTTGGGTATTAACCTGGTTTGTATTAACATGTAAGTAATTAAGCATTGCTATGCTGCAGCCATCATTGCAGCTGCACTTGTATCGCTATCCGTTGTTCCAGGCATGAGTAGCTCCTCCCTTTTTACATTGCACTGTGGGATAATAGTGTTCATTGTAACAACACTCAAAATCCAATCTGTTCTGAGTACGTCTCTTGGATGTTTGAGTATAATTAACTTGGATGTTTAACTTAAGTTAACTGATTCTTTTATCTATACTACATACTTCATACTCTAATATGCACTCTACTCTAAAACTAGTTAGCATTAGTATTTAGTATGCAATTGGGACACACCAACAGATTTCTCTGTTGTATATGCTGTAATAATAAATGTCAGATCCAGGACTTTAATGTCTTTAATTATTTAGAGGTGAGATGTTTTGTTAGTACAACCATTTCCCCACATTAGAAGACAGACTCCTTGTGACCCAGCTCCCCCCCCCCCATCCTGGCCAAGTCTCCCAGGGGGTCTTAAAGCGCAAAGGTCACCTTAGAACACAGTTGAACTGACTAGCTGATGTTATAATGCTAGTCAAAGTATGCGTAATACCAGCAATACTTTTATGGCTCTAATTGATCTGTTTTCGATTTGGGAGGAGAACAAATACTGTGGTTGTGAATGCTGTGGGGTTGCCGAAAGGTTTCATCAAGAACAATCTAAGTGGATTGTGGTGATATTAGAGGTGTGATGCAAACAGGGAGTGGGGAGAGCAGGGCTTTACCATTTTTTAATGCAACACTTCTATTTCATCATGTTGCTTTCCAGAGCTGTTTGACAGACTCTTATTAAGTCAGGCAAAGGATAGTTCATTTTGCAACAGCGTGGAACTGTTGGGGCAAAGTGCAATATATTTGCCACATTTGAAATCGTGAGTTTAGCATTTAGTACTATTTTGGATGGTCTGCCTGGGCCTCTGTGGGGAGGGTGGAGACATGGGGAGACAACGCCATATCCCACCACACACCACAGGGACCTGCCCCAGATAGCAATCCAACAGGAACATGTCAGAGCCCTTTGGCCATACACTACAAAAGTAATCATCCTCAAAGTCCTGTCCCTGATTTCATTCCACAACCTTTGAGAGCTCTATGTTTAAAAGCTTGTAAAAAAATGTTTTTCTGATCCTCTTTAGAACCTAAACGCAGGTCTTGCAGCACCAACCCTCATAACACAGCATGAGGGCAGTTCTAGCCCGTCACAAGCTATTGGCCACTGCAGGGCCAACTGAACCAGAGTTCTGGGCAGCACTGTGACCAAGAAACTGCACAGTCATCCCCCAACAACAGGACCATTTTGTCTCCAGAGCTGGACTCTGCTGGTGTAATGTGTCAAGCTCAGGGCTACATTACTCCTCCAGGAGAATGTGTGTGTGTGTGTTTTTTCCTCAGCCAGGATTAGCTGACAGCCTAAAAAGACACTTTATAAACTCTTTTGGCTGAAAAAAGTGTTGAGCACGACAGAGCAAGGTCATTTCTGAAGGTCAGCTGCTTTGTAAAAGCAAGGCCGGATTTTAAGAGGTGGAGAATTCTCGCAGGTGCTTGAGCGTGTACACACGTCACAAGGCCACTTAGGCAGCCCTCCTAAAAAAAAATCCATGGCCCTGCCTCGATACCTCGAAAAAAGCAATCAATGCGCAGCACGTCGCATCTCTGTCCTTCCTCGCAGCGTATCAACAATGCATTAGGAGCGCAGCGGGCGGCTGGGAAAGCAGTAATTACCATGACAACGGCGACGGAACGCCATGCACAACGAGGGTGTATTTATGGCCATGGCCTCGCAATGAGTCATTGGCGTAACTGGCTTTTCCTCCAAAAAAGTCGCTTCACTGCCGCTAAAGTCCTCCATCCTGAGGTCACACCAGTACGAGTGTGGTCGGTCGACCGCCCTACCACTATCCCTGGCTCGTTCTCCATGGCAACTGCACCACTAGCGTGCCAGCCAGCATTCAGCAGGCAGCAAGGATAATGGAGATGAACAGAGAAGTGGAGAGAAGAGGGAAGATGGCAACACATCTGTCTATGACACAGGCCCACTCAGTACGTGGTGAGGGAGCCAGGAATTGTGTGGCCCCCAGCTTTGTGTTTCTAATTTGTTCAGCAGGGTACTGCATCCTTGGAGGTGTGTTCTATGTGATATGCAAGTGGACGTCACATGCTTACTAGGGTTTGTGTGTAACCACTTAAATACACATTAAGTGTTAATGTTACATATCAATAGCTGTCCCTGCTTAAAGACCAGGTAGACCAGCTTAGGTTTTGACCAGCATAGATGGTATGTTTCATTTGGTGGTTTAGCCTGTCTACCAGTTTGAACAACCTGACCATGCCAGTCAATCAGCTATTCAAGCTAGTCATGCTTATAAACCTCTAAGTCTAACTCACATAAAAACAACATATGCTACGCTGGTCTAGAACCAGTTTAAACAGCTTGCTTTACCTGCATAAGGTGTGTTTTTGCCTGTACATGTAACATGACCATCAAAGGTCAGCTTAGAACATCTGAAACCAGTTGCAAAATAGCAGCAAATATTTGTCAACTAACTAGTGAAAGCTGGTCTACTCTCTTGACCCATAGCAGGTGGGTCACCATGACCAAGCTTTTTTACCAGGATGACAAACCTAATCACACTGGTTCGCCAGTATGACCAGCTTAATCATCTAACACTATACTTTATGTTGGTCAAAAGCTAATCTGGTCAACCAGTTTAACCAGCTTGCTTACCAGCATAAGGTATGGTTTTGTTTTTCAACCACCTTCACCACTGGTCAAAAGAAAACAAATGCTATGCTAGTCAGATGCTAAGCTGGACAACCAGTTTAACAAGCTTGCTTTATCACCTTGACCATCAAGGACCAGCTTAGACCATCTGAAACCAGTTACCAGCAAAAGCTGGTCTTAAATTGGATTTTCAGCAGATATTTAAACTAGCCTCAAAAGTTGTTACTAGGGAGACTTTTCCTGGACATATTTCCTGTAAAATATGTGTCCAACCAGGATTTTGCATTGATTTCTACAGTGACCACAAATTCTGTGTACAGATCTTTACAGCTTAAAACATGTATCTTTCTCCACTTTCTCGCAGCTGTGATTGGTTTATATGTACCTGCATCTTCATGCAACCATTGGTCACCATTGGTTTCCAAACAGTTTGATTGACCACAGCCTAAAATAAGTAAATACAAATATAAATACACACAAATCTGCCCTGCAGTTTAGTCATGTGAATTTATTATTCAATTGTATTATTTTGGCATGAAAAAAAACAAACAAAAAAAAACGTTCTGTCCTACAACTTTGACCTACTTTTTCTGACCACAACATCCCAACCATGGTGAATACCTATGTGTCCTTTTTTTTTTTTTTTTTTTTAAATATGGTACCCCTATTGTCACTACTTTTGTTATATAAAATACAAGGCATTAAGAACCATATTTAAACTAATATTAAACCATCAGTGTCAACAGTGGTAATGGGTGTTATATATATTTATCCAGCTAGTTTCAGTTATGCTGCTAGGGCATGTGCTAGCTTGGCTAGTCCTGATTACACGTAGTTACATAATAAAGAGTGACCATATTTTGGTTATCAAAAAAGAGGACACTGGGGACACAGGGCATCCATCTGTGGCAGTATATATGTGTAAGGGTAGGAGGGAGTCAAATGTATGCAATTTTGTTAATCAACACTGATGCACAAACATTTACAAAAATGAATAAATAGTAGCCTATAATAATAATAATAATAATAATAATAATAATAATAATAATAAACTTTTACTTGTATCACCTTTTACATTACAATTTTATTTTCATGCCAATGTAACAACAAATAAACAAAATAAAGTCTGACAAAATTAAACTGATTTGTGTTTGTTTACATTTGTGTTCAGGTATTTTTAGGCTGTGGCCAATCAGCTGTGGTGGGAAGCGGTTTAGCCAATGGCTACATGCAGATGCAGGTACATTTAAACCAATAGTGGAAGGACTTTAGAAGAATTTAGAATATACATAATACCCACTACATGCCTGCATACACCTCAAACCTCATTCTTGGAAATGCCATGGATTTAGCACAGACTTTCAGGGTTTCTTCTTCCAGCTCTGAGGGAGTTTTTCCTTGCCACTGTCGCCTTTAGCTTGCTCACTGGGGGTCTTAGGTTTTCATGTCTTTTTATATTGTTGATCTCTTGTCCTCTTACTGACTACTGATTCTTTAAAGCTACTTTGTGACAACATAAGTTGTAAAAGGTGCTACACAAATAATTGTTACTTGATTTTATTTGATTTCAAACTGTCTAAAATCATTACTAGTAACAAAATTAATTATACTTCTTTTATACTTTACATTTTAAGATTAATAATTTAGAATGTTTGAAGGGAACCTCTGTAATATATTTTTCTCTAATTAAAGCAATAACACCATATTAAAATGTCTAAAAGAAATGAAGGACATTAATTCCATTGTGGCATTTAGCAGATACTCATATCCAGAACACTCAATATTCCTGTGTAACATTTGTAAACATTGCAAAGAAACTCATTAACTAAAACACTGCTACATAAAGGAGTCAGTGATGATAGCTACTAGATACAAAGATGCATAGCATAGCCACCAATACACCACACCTGATACTTACATACAGTACATGGGTTAGTATGGCTGTGAGAGGTCTTCTTAAATAAGGAACATCACTTTTGGCCTCTGGTCGCAGCGATAGTGAGAAGAGTCAAATGAAGATTGAACAGCTTCATTTTTGACCTTGACAAAGCCCATGATGATGATTAATGAGTGGTCTGATAATGTGCAACACCAAAGGAAGTGTAAGACGTGTGTGTGTGCAATTTTCATAGTGAACGGAGATGTTCTTTTTCTGAGTTATCTATTAAACAACAATAGACTACGTTCCTCTTCCCTATGCTGCAAAGAGCAGCAGAAATGGCAGCGATGGTGCAGAGAGATGTGCTGGACAGATGGGGCATGCGATAGGTCACAGCTGGCGAGGGGGGGGTGTTGGCGAGAGAAAGAGAGAGCTTCCTTGTAAAACTGCAGTACGAGCAGAATGGGAACAATTATTATTTTCTGTGCTACTGTATTTTCACAGATTAGTGAATTAGTGGTCATATCTTGGATAATATAGACCTTACACTTAGTATATCATGCACAGCATCTGTAAAATATATATTAGAGCAGATAGATAAATCAGAGATATAATACTATTTGGGTTCCAATAGATACAGAATGTGCATGTAGCAAATATATATATATATAACACTACACAGAGTTCAGTGAAAGTGTGCCTGTGTGTGTCTGTGACTGAGAGAAGAATCCTGCCGCTTCATGTGATCCGGCAGCTCTCATGACCAGATTAGAGACAATGAACTCTATACAGACTCCTCACTCTGCCTTGAGGACCATCTCTCTGTTTCTCTCTCGCTCTCTTTTACTCACACACACACACACACACACACACACACCCACACACCCACACACCCACACACACTGACCTTCTGCTTTTTATGTTTTATATATTATGTTAAAAATAACTACCAAAATAAAACTGTAGTAAAACATCCCATCTTCTACTAACAAAACTGCACCACAGCTTTATATGATGACCTATAATTAAGAAATAAATAACAATCATATAATGAACAATGAAATATAGGTAATATGATACATAGTTAAATAAATATAATTAAAACTTTAGCAAAATACTCCATGTTTTAGTTCATTACTACTAACTCCTATGACTACAGGTTAAACACTCAAGCTAAAAGTGCATTTTGGAAATTTAACAGGGAACAATATCTTCTATAAGATACCCTGTGTTTCAGGGTACTATGACAACTACTGATCCCACAAAGGAAACTAAGAGTGTACAGGTACACACAAGTTCACAACACACACAGTGCCCTTGTTTCCTTTTTCTCATTGACCTCCTTTCAATACTGTGTTTAAGGTTCCCTTGCTAACATTTGTCACATGTCTTGCTTCTGTCCCACTACTGTTTGCAATAACACACAGAGCACTTTATGACAATACTCTTTGCAAAATACTGCACAAGTAATTTTACTGTCATGTTCTTTGCAAAATGTTAACATTACAAAGCTACCTAATTATGTCTAGCTACCTATTTATGTATAGCCGAAGTTTTTATATATATTCAGTTGTACTGGGATATCGTATTATATATTTATATATATATCGTATCGTATCGTTTTAATAATGTCTATTTTAATTGTGTCATTTTTTAACTTCTAACTTCTAACGTTCTATAGTTTTTCCCTAATATGTCGTAGTAGCTTGTGTGTTAGTGGAGGATTAGCAAAGTAAACATTTAATTATACAGTGTGACTGCCCATTTATTACTGTGCATATGACAATAAAACTTTCAAATCTAGAATTTTGACATACCCTCGGATGTGCATCGGATGTGGCCACTCGCAGCACAAGAAGTCTGAATGCAGCGTACATAAAATCTGTGAGCAATTGTTTTATCTGTCCATAAAGTATTTCTGTAGTTAGCCTCGTAGCTTATTTGGTAACTAGCAAGATGGCACAGCGAAGTAATGAAGTTTTATCAGCAGTCACATTACATTGGTGATTCAGGTCGGCAGGATCTTTTGGTACTTTTTTTTTTTGTTGAACTCAAAACTTACATAAACTCAATCCCTTGCTGCTGTGAGGCCTGAGGGCAACTTCACTTTAGTTAAAAAAGTAATGTAACCTCCTTCAAGATGGCGTCAGGCAAATGAAGAGGCTAAGTGGACGAGTTAAAACCTGTATTGAAACGCAGGGATTATTTTTGTTGATCCTCACAGCAATCCCTTTTCAATTACTTCTTTCCAAATTTCACTCCTCTGATTTGCCCAAGCCCTACCCCAACACCCCCCACCCATACACTCCTGTTCTCACATATCACATGATGTTTGCCTCCTCCCACAGAACATGCACTTAACCTCATTGAGATGTAGGGCGCTTAATCTAGTCTGCTCCTTTAATGGCTCCCCTCTTTTCTGCTCTCTCTATTGAGTGGGTCCACAATGGGGCGTAGATAGAGTTACTGTTTACCTGACTGCCACTGTTAGAGGAGACAGGCCGAACAAACCAGAGCCCAATAAGGGGGGGGGGTGCATTAGGAGGGGGGGTGGGGTGCTATCATAACACCTGTAGCACGGTCAGTGCCTGAGGCCACTCATCTGCTTATGTAATGCAGGAAACTATGAGATGATAGGGTGAAGAGATGGAGAATACCCAGAGGAGCTTCACTGGAGCAACAATAAACCTTTCTCTTTCCCTTCCACCAATACCTATTCACTCCACATATACACATGATGCAGGAAAATATATAATTAGTTAATTGTCACCGAGATATTTCAAATGCACTTCTAATAAATCATGACATTAATAATTACATGAGACATGTTGCAGGGCTTTCTATGGGCATCTGGACAAATCAAGGCCCAATCTTTAATCATTACATATGACTGAAAAGTTCAGCAATGTGTTTTTAAACTCTGCAAGACATCACAACTGCTGAATATAGGAATATAAGCACAGTCTTGTACTACATCCATGTCATGTAGGAGCACATACTGTATGTGCTGACACACATTTAAAGATGCACTTAATATGCGTGCAGTCTTGAACAATACTTGAACTACGCATGCCATCATTTCCATTTTTAACAGCTGTGGAAGTAAGGTCTATAATGAGTAATACTTTGACATTCAATAATTATAAAAAACGTCCAGAAAAGCTGGAGAAATGGGATGTGCACTTGGTTATCCTAATTTGGAGCACAGGAGAGCTTATTTCAGCATGCACAAACGTACGGCACAAAAGTTTGAGCATATGGCAAAAGCAAAATACGAAGTACACCACTAATCTTATGGACAGCAAGGATGTGGCAGGACAGAGTCTTAGTCATTTCAAGACTAATTTCACTGTGATCCAGATTTGCCAGCTGTACAGCATACTACAGTAATGGTTAATACCTGAAATCTTATTTGCTTTTATTTAGCCATTGTTCATTCAGTTAATCACTAGCATAATGTTAATTTCCTCTAGAGCCCCAATGGAAATATGTAATATATAATGTAATATTATTTTAAGGTTAAACAATCAGTGTTGGTTATTGATATTTAATAGAACTTTTGCTTCTGTGGTTTCACAGACACTCCTTTTTTTAAAGACCTGCCAATGAGTCTTACTGGAGGAGTCTGTCAGCTATCTGGTAACCTTGTCAGCCTTCTCAGATAGTTTTACAGTTACAGATAACAAAGTATAGAGAGTCTGTTAACTTGTTGTTCAGAAGAAAATGTGTAACAACATTTCAGCTAAAAATAATTGGATGGAATTAAATGTAGTACTGAAAAGCTTTACTGACCCCGTTTACACCTGGTCAATTCGTGTGACTCGTATCGGGATTGTGCTCTAATAAGATTTTAGCCACATGCATTTACACTTGGTAGTCAAATGCGTCTTTGGTTAGTCAGACTGAAATCTGATTGCTTTGTGGGACATAATATGCAAATTAGCTAATTGCGCAACAATCAGTTTTAGTTGTACTGGGATGAATTTCGGTTGTGGAATGTGTCTTGAAATGTGGATGTTGTTCCCCTACAATAACGTGGCTCAAATGCCTCTCAGACCACCTCCTGAAGTGGTTTCAGTGATTAGATTTTTATCTGGTTTAAATGTGTCTTGGGTGCTCTTTTTTTTTTGTTTAAAAGTTCAAAAACATTTTAGCAGGCAAATAATCATTTAATCAATTAAAATGTTTTCAAGGTTTTATGTTTTGGCTTTATCTAAATTACAGTTTAAACATTATAAATGTAAACTTTCACTAGATTTAGTTTTGATTATGCCTGTATTATACAACAACTTTGTAGCTATTCATTTTCACATAACTGCTCCGTGTTACATTCATTTGTCCAACAATAGGCATTTTATAAAACAAGCTTTTACTCTTCCAGACCTGGTGGAGCTAATAAAGTGGCTTGACTTAATTAGAAACAGAGATGAAGACTAAAAGTCTGAGGTAGTAAGTCATGAACTGACACATCCTTATCTACGCCCCCCCCCCCCCCCTTCTGCGCTGGAAACCCCAAGCTGAAATTCAATTATGAGTTGAGTGAAGAAAACTTAAAACATACTCAACAGTTCCTTTAAAGAAAAAAAATTAAATGTGCTCAACTTCTGCTTTGTTTACTTTTTTTAACTTGTGTGGCCTTAGATTAGCTTCTGATTAGACTGGTTCAGGATCAGAACAATGAAATCCCCTGTAATGGACGATTCTGCTCAAGACAACCAATGGAGTAGTCAATTAATGTTAGACCACCACTCCTATTCACAGACAGTAACGTGTATGATTTTTCAGAAGACCTGGAGTCTTGAATTTACTCACAAAACTGGTCCCAACTGCAGGGCCTTCAGTTCAGCTCCTGAAGTCTTGAGCAGTGGGAAAGTAGGCTTTGCGGCATCTGCCTTAATAACATAGAGAACACAAGGCCTGCTTTTCTTTTAGAAGTTTAACAAATGTAGCCCTTTTGCTTTCAGTCAAATCGAAACAATATTATTAGTAGTATAACCACAATACATTCAGAGTGTACATCCAAGGGCTGGCTGAAAGGTGGCTGAAAAAGTCAAGAAAAGCTGTTGCATTTGAAATTGAATGTGTTCAAAGATATAAGGCAAGGATATTACATTCTCGATCATTAGCAGTGTACTTGTTTGCAGGCAGTACTTCTGACACGAAGATAGCTGATGTGTTGGGAAGTTCAAGGTGCAATTTGTATTTTAAAACATGACACAGCAAGTCGTATTGACCCCTTTTTACTTTGAATGTAGCTGCCCACCCATGGATGGGATCCTAGTGGTTGTACAGAATATATGTTATATATTGGCTGTAAAGAACCACTGCCTTTACTAAGGAACCACTGAAGAGCTCTCTTTTTGTTGAAGGCCCTAAGAATTCCCCACTGCTAGTATCAAATAAACTGAGGCTGAGAGAAACATAGCTATGACAGATCCATTATGTGGTCTATGGGGTGTCACAGAAGCTTTAGAGTGCACTGACCATCTTCCTTTTCTGAGAAACACACACACACACACACAAACAGGCACACAACCTAGCTCTAAAAAATAGAGGACGTATATATTTAATATTAAAAGGAAACTGCCAGTTTAAGTAGGATTGCTATACCATGTTTAACATAGAGCACCTTGAGCAAGGCCTACTGACAGCTGCTGTTTACAATCTGCCTTGTGGTTTATTTTCCCTTCGTTTGTGTCAGCCTTGCACACGCACACACACACACACACACACCAGCAGCTGGGCCAGCATGCACTTCTCAGAAACAAGACAGATTGATTTCTATAACCTTGTCCTCCTCTGTCCTCTAATCCCTCCGTTTCTTTCTCTTTCTCTGTTAACATGGTACATATTGAAGGTGAGGAGGTCCATTATGTACTATTTATTGTAGAATGTAAATTTAGACCACTTCTAGAAAGGTATTTAGAAAGGTATTTATTATTAGCAACATTAGAACATTTTGGTTAAATATTGGCAACTGACCCCTGCTAGCATTTGTTGGTCAAACGTTCCTAACTGCTCCTCTAGCTTGCAGTCATCTTTAAAATTACCCTGCATGGCTTAACTATTGTTTCATGTGTGGGCCTCCCATCTAGTAAAACAGAATACAACCGAATTTGAGAATACCTTGGGGTATGAGGTAGGCAGACCTTTGCTTGTTGTTGTGGTAGTTGTGCTTTTTTTGTGTGTGTACACAAATCTGTCTGATCTGGGTAGCTTATCACATGACTGCAGATGCCAGCAGAACAACTAAAGGGAGCCACTTCCACCAACAACACTGTGCACAAACAACATTCATTCTGACAACTACTGTAATTCTAACTCAACACATGAAGCCGTAACTCGGGTCCAACTGGTCAGTCGTTGGGTTGGCAAAACCATCTAATATTAAGGTCACAATGTCTCTTTTACCCTTGCATAATTAATGAATACGTCTGTTCGTTTGTATTTTTATTTATGCAATTATTGAATAATAATGGATGTAAAAATAACAATAAATGCTAGAGGCAAAAGCACTTATTTTAATATGCTGATTTTTCAAAGCTGCCATTGTACATAAACATGATCTAACAAAAGTATTTTTTGTCCAAGAAATTAAACATGGGGGCACCACCTAATTATGCACAAGACAAACTTGCTCTTACAGAACATCTGATCTGACTTGGTGAAAAATGAATGGCTAAATAATGATATTACTGTACTGGATTCTAGTTCCTACAACTGCAACCAAATACATTAACTAGCTTGTATGTACTAGCTGAGATGTACAAGACAGCTGTATAAGACATGAAGAGATCTCACAATTGTCTTTTAGGAATCTTATTCAGCTGACAGAAAACCAACTTATCAGACAATCGGTATCATCGGAATATTCGCTGCGCAAAATATCACTATTCAGGACGCAGGAACACAGTATAACTATGTTATACTACAGTCTGGTTGTGTCCTGGAGCTAATCATGATTTGATATCTGCATGACCACACATGGCACTAGTGTAATGCACTGTATCAGTGACCATCTCCTTGCAGAGGTCAGCACATAGGACGCAACAAGACACAGTGATAATGTCATCAAGCTGTTGACATAACAGAGCAGACGTTTTGGGGGCTTGAGACATGGTCCGATCTGCTGACGTGTGCCGACCAGGAAAACGAAAGGGTTAATTCTGTTTAGAGCAAATGTCAGTTAGGTCTTTGACCCCAACCCCCACCCCCATGATAACTGTCTGTCTGTTATACACGTACACACACACACACACTTATACCATTTATATTTATACAGTATATATAAAAAATAAAACTAATCTTAACTAAAATTAAATGATGTTGTCCTTCCTGTTGAAAAAGAAGGACATTTAATGAAAAACCTTACATGAAAAGCACTTTACAATGTCAGGAGCATTTAGTTGCTCTTGTCGTTGTAGGTTATTCCCTCTACAAAGTCCGAACATTTTTGTCCTGAAAATGTGAGAAAACAAACACACACAGAGCAGCTATAGGCCAAAGCTCCAAAACAGCCAGCAGCTGCACATGGAAAGCCCATGTGACCATGCTCTAAGGCCATGTGAGTCCCTCTCTGTCTCTCGCTGTCTCTCTCTCTCTCTCTCTTTTTCAACAGTATGACAGGCACAAGGGATTCCACACACACACATATACATCACACATGGGTCATTCATGCAGTTGCACAGTCACACTGCTTTCTTCCTGCATTGTTCTGGAGATGGCATTCTAATTTATGATTAGTTAGTTATGATCTCACAATGTGTTTGGCTGTGAGACATTCTATGAGCACCAGAGGTAGCAATTAACAAAGTACAAGTACTTTGTACAAGTACTTTGTTACTGTACTTTGTAGATTTTTCAACCCAAAGACAATATTTACAAGATTTGTCACTTAATACGTTTATTACTCCCTACATTTAGCAAAAATGTATAAAAAAAACAATTATGTTTTCTTAATCATGCAGTTTCTAATCAGACAATTAATCACATAAGGTGCTGTAAGTGAATCTAAATCTGTTAAAGCGTCAGTTTGTGTGAAAAACTGAGCTGAGCTTTGGTTCTGTAATCTGATTTCAATAGTGTCCGAAATTATCTTTGTTAAACTATTTAACTATTTAATGTAATGATCCACACAGACAGATAACCTCTAACTCGGGGGAGTCATTATACCCGAATAGACAATTAAAATGTTGCTGTGGCCCACTAAAATCACAGTGGTAAAAAGTTTTTTTTATTCAGGACATGCCACACAAATTCACAACAGGCACTACATTTTCAATAATGAGTAACCGACATTCGAAATAATTCAAAGAAAGTCAGCCACGCAACAGACAAGGTAGTTATAGCTCATGGCAATGTGTTTTGGCTACAGCCACTTAAAACCGTATAATCTACCAAAAATACATATTAGACCACTGAAGCAAAGTCATTAATTAAACTAGCTAAGACACCAGTTATGTTAGCATAGGCTTTATTTATGCTAGCTGGTAAAAGGGGTACTGACAACACAAGCTTGCAAAATGAGCATTGTGATGTAGCGATTATAACCATAAACTAATCATTTTAAAAGCCTGTGTTACCTAGAATTGATGAATCTTATGAGTTTTACATGTAGTCATATAGAAATACTGCATGTGTGTGACAGTAATGCTACTAATATGACAACAACTAGTTATACTATTACTCACATTGTTATTCCCATATTATTAATAAGAACATTAATAATATCAACCAGTAATATTATCAGGGGTAACAGCTGTTCCCCTCTAAATTCTGTGTGTGCCCCAGTACAACAAGTGGCCCCTGCTCTAACCGACATACTGAAGCTGCCTCGCCCCACCCATTCCCGCTTGTTTTGCCACCATGTATTAGACTGAGTTCTGCGAGTGTGTGTCTTACCATTTCTGCTGTGAACAGCTAATTGTGCCCTTATGTCACTGCCTTATTGAAGCCTGGATTACTGTTGAAATCTGTCAGGTTTGGTCCAAAGCAAAAGTACCAGAGGTGTATTAGAGGCAGCTCTGTCAGTGAGGTGCTCAATTAAACAATGGCTCATACAGCAGTTCTCTTTCATGTAAATAAGTTACATCTGAAACAGGTAAAACAACAATGTCTAATCGACTGTTGTCCCCCGTTATACCCAGTGAATTACAAAAAGTGAATTACACTCTACACCTGTAGCACAAAATACCACTTCTTGCATAATGCTGCTTTGAGCCTGAACGTAGCCGAACGTAACTACTACACAATAACACAGTGTCTTGACAGCAACAGATGAGGAGAAACTTACCCATATGGTTGTGAGTGTTGAAATGCTTAGGGGACCTATTTTTGCTTCACATATATAAGAATACTTTCTTGTTAATTGGTTTTACTGTGTATATATATATATATATATATATATATATATATATATATATATATATATATATATAAATATCAGGAATATAGAACTGTGGTATACCAATCATGCTCATCTTCGGCACTTGGCCTTTATCCTCATGCCTGTGACCACAGCACACCAGTGCCAATATCAGTGTCAATATAGGACTCCCTCTTGTGTATTACTGTGTAAATTAATACTGTGTAACTGTGTCCTTTTTGTGGAAGACTGAGTTTAGGCATGTTTATGTTGTCTTTACTACTGTGGTGATTTCTACTAAAATAATCACATCAAATCAAATGATGGTAAAATATGCAATTATGCAACTGACTGTTTTCTTGATGATTGCTTTCTTGAAATTTGAGACAAATCATAAACAAATCAAATCATATTGAGGTCAGAGATTTACACCTCAGCTTGCCTTAATAACCCTTTCCCTGCATTTCACAACTCTTGTAGACTGTTAGCATGATAGCCTTATCCACAGTAGGCAAAGGGGAAAGCCCTTGTTCTTTCAGTACCATTGACCTCTGTGACTGAGAACGCTATGTTGTAAGCCACAGCGCCTTTACCAAGTTGGACATTTGGGGAGAATCTTGCTGTTGCACATGGTAAATTGCAGCACCTCAGGCTTTGCATTAAAATGATACAGATAACCTTGGGTTTGTCAGGATTCAGGGGAAAACGCTTTCCAAACAGCGAGAGAGTGATAGATGTACGTGTAGAAATATGTAAATGTATTGATGCATGCGGGCACGTTTTCACACACCGCAGCCTTCTCTAATATCACACTGCATATTCATAGATGTATAATAAATCATAAGGCTGTTTACGATTATGCCTGGTGCTTTTCAAGCCCTGTAAACACATAAATAAATATGCACAGCGCGTGGTACACACACAAAATTACACTGATATGCACAAGCAAACCTGGCAGCGGAATTACTGAGAAGGAAGAGCCTCAGAGCCTTTCTAGTGCGGCACGTCATATCGATCAATCCTTTCATCTATAATAACAGCTTTACGCAGGAGGAGTTTTTAGAAACAAAGTCTAGAATACATTTAGCTGGGCTTATGGTCTTAGTAAAGAAATAATAGGGACAAGAAAGCCAAAACAGGCTTCGTATAAAATTCTTCTAAACTTTTTCAATTAAGCATTGCTCCTGCAATTCCTTCTGATTAACAAAGGTCAAGTAGTATTCCTAAAATTGTTATATATAGGGCAAGTAAACTATTCATTATATTCATTGTAGACCATTGTAAAAAACTTGATCTACATGCATATGATGACCCCACAGCTGCTAGATTCTGTGTAAATTAATTAAGAACTTACTGTTATTGTAATGTTGCTGCATGTCTGGACCATCAAGTGTATTAAAGTGAAGATAAAGTAGCAAAAATACCAAAAGATTTACAACATTTTTCTTTAGCGACTACAACCGACAGCTACTATGCACATAGCTAGCAGGCTAACTGGCTACTTCTTTAATATTTCATTTTAGGTTTTTAATTAAACCCTTGTGTAGTCTTCGTATTTCATATACTCCCCTTGTCCTAGGGGTCGAAAATGACCAGAAGACAATACTTTGGTGGTGTACGGTTTTCATGTAAGTATCAACAAAGGCAATGTTTCCCTTAGAATGCATAATATATTGTTTTAGCATCGTTATTGCAATGTGGGCATGCACAATAGTCACATCACAGGATGTACAGTGTCACAGAAGTTAAACACATGCTACAACTTCCTTGATACAAAAGGAAAAATCCCACTGTTCTCATTTTTCATGGATACACAGAGGGTATCAAAGGAAGACTTTCATGTCTTCTTTCATGTATTTTTTTAAAAATATAGTAATATTTATTGGAGAACAACACATTATTGCAATGTCTGTTTTTTCCAATATTGTGCAGCCCTAGTTTCACAGTCTCTACAGCGTCACTCTACAAAAAATAATTAGTGACGGGTTATTTTTGACCCTTAAGACAACTCAAGGTTTAGCTAAATGATTCAATCATCTAAAGCATTAGAAACTTCAAATGTCCATGTTCCAACTGCTGTAAATCTGCAGATCAGTAGTATTAAATTCAAGCAGAATCTGAAAATAGGTCCTTCCCCCCATGTAATGCAGTTATGAAATGCAAGTTCTGAAATTGTGGTTCTATATTAATCTAAAATGTTTCTTTTTCAGAAATGCAGTGCACTGTTTGGGTGCAAGGGGAGGGAAGTGCATTATTACTTCTGTTATTGCATCCTGCAACTTTGAAATAAACTAGAAGAAATGGTTTAAAAAGAGTGGGTTTGATGTGAAATCTCAATCCTGGGCTCGCCCTACAGTCGGGAAGTGGAGTTCGAACTTCCAGACACTCCTCAATAAGGATGCGCTTACATGCATTTCTGAATAAGATAAGGGAAATAGAACCGTCAATGAAAGTAAAAAAATGCATTTGAACTGAGGTAGTAGTGTAATATCATAGGATTTTACACAAATATGACTCACGGTTATGCAGCATCATGATGTTCTTGTGAGCATTAACCCGCTTAAACATAGTGCAGTTAGCAGCGCGTTGAGCACGACGTAGCAACGATAGAGGCCCTATTCACATTAGTAGAAATCATAGCAGCTACATAATTGAAGCTATTTCAAGGTAAAAATGCTGCATAAATCACCATTATTATTTATAGAGAATTGGATCGATTTTGTCCTTTTATCAATGTAAACGTTTCCATAAACTAGTCAATGTCCCTGCAAGCTTTACATCATCCAGCTCTTCCAAACCAGTGAACCATTGCAGGCTGTAATTAAACATAAATGAGAATTATCTTTGTGCTGAGATGCTTTCGGTACACCCAGCCCAGCAGATTGTTAACGTGTATATGACAAAGAGAATATGGAAATCTATGCCAACACAATACCTCTGGTATCACAAATGAGCTTATTATTTTTGAATTATTCCAAATTATACTGGCAGTCAATAAGAACTGCTCAGATGTCCGTATGGCTTACAGTCAGGAACTGTTTTAGATTCATTTGAAGGGATCTATCCCTTCTTGTTGTCTGGAAAGCTGCAAAAAGACCTGATTTGACAGCAAGGCAATGCAAGAGTGGATGGCAGAGTAAGGACGTTTAGGTGATGTTATGAACAACACAATTACCAGATTTAAACATTGGCCCACTATGAGCTCGCGGTATTGCGGGTACAAAAATCCAGCCACTACAGGAGGTGTGTGAACAACATTGAAAAGTGGGTGGAAACCAACTTATTTAAGCCATTTTAAAATGACAAAGCAGTTTGAGGAGTCATCAAGGCCAGATGACAGCCTACACAATACTGATACACACCTACACAATACTGATACACACTCTTAGTTGTATTTTTTTGATTTTACACAAAAACAACAGTGTATTTCCAGTGTACTTTAAATCAGGTGTTGGAATGTCTCCCTCCCTGTCAGACTCCCTTTTTTAGATAATGACGTTGTGCCGCAGCCTCATATGTAATTCCACAGTCAGGCATTTCTCTGACACAGACATGTGAGGAGTGAAGAGTGAGTCAAAGATGTGAGGAGGAGTTAAAGGAGTGTGCAACTGAAGCTGGACTGAGCTATTTCAGGCTTTGCAGGTCTAAGAGGAGTGTCCTGAGAGGGAGACACCATGACAAGTACCCACCCAGAGAGAGCCTATTGTAGGCCAATTATATGCAGCATCTTGGACACCTGGCCAAGAATGGCAGTGGAATCACAATAGAGGGTTTGCACTGACGTCACTTTCCAACTGGATCAGGCTCCCTTTACTCGAACTGAGTGGCAAAACATTCTGCAGCACGGCTGTGTTTGTTAGGTAAAATGGCCAAATCGGTAATGAAACGATCATGAAATAGGAATGGAGTGATTATCTGCTCGAGTTAAAGACAGTTGGACTCGACAGCAATCCACCCACATGACTACCCATGGTCCATGGACAGAGTACAAGGTCGAGTGAATTGTCCCTCCTCTGTTTTAGGCACATTTAGTAGACTGATTCATCCAAGTTTGCAAATTTTCTCTCTTTTACTTGACCTTCAGTGAATAACCAAGCCCACACCTGGTCTTTAGAGTGTGCCTTTACCACCAGCTTTCAGCAGTCTGTAAAATGAGAGCTCCAAATTCCTGCTGAATCTGTCTGTACAGTCAATCACACAACAGCTCTGTTTTTTGCCACTCAGTGAGTGCGGCCTCAGTGACCACCTGTAACGTCACATGCATACACTGTATTGAGGAGTCGTTTTACGATAGTTTTAAAGGCGGTTTCGCATTTTAAGGCAAAATAGTCCACTACTGTAAATAAAATCCCACAGTAAGATTCTCTAAAATAGAGCACTTCACATCAAACCCACTCTCTTTTAACCACTCTCTTTATCCCTTAAAATTAAACAGGCTGTTTAATGTATCATCAGGACAATGCACGTTCATCCCGTAGTTATTCCCCAGCCATTTAAAGTGCATAACTGCCTTTCAATTCTCTCTGTCCGCCATTACTAAGCATTACTCATGCTAGTCAGGGCAGGTGTCTGTTAGCTGACATAACAGAATTGGCAGTCAGTGTTCTCCTCTAAGCGTGTTCAGCTGTCCAATGACGTCACATCCTCGAAGGATGTACATGCTAGCCTTATCCCCCCTAGCACTCATAGCATTGTGTGACGAGGTTTTTAATTAAACGACGAGTCCTCACTTGGAATTGGAAATTACTATAGTATATACTATATACTATAGTATATACAGTATATACTATACTGGAGAGAAAATTGCAATGAGGCTCCTGAACAGGCTGTTTCTGTTACTGTACCTGTGCTGTTCTGAGTGGCTGTCCTGTATAGTGCTAAAAACCCAAAAAAAAAAAAAAAAAAAGAAAAAAAAAAAAAAAAAAAACAGTCCCTGGCAACTGCCATATATATATATATATATATATATATATATATATATATATATATATAAATGAATGGGGCTAAACTGTGGTAAGCTAAATAGGCAGATACACTGTATGTAAATGAGGTGGTGCTCTTTTATTAATACTTTTTATTAATACTGACCATGCAACAACATCTATATTTTAATAGTAAGAAGTCTGATGCCAAATAAAACCGAGCAGATCATTTCTGATGCACGTGTTACATAATTCATTGGATTAGTGGGTTAAATTATGAGTTGAAGAGATGCACTTGGATTCGGGTTAAATGGTATTTTTTTTGTTTCATTGGCTGAATGTTGCTGTTGCTTATAAATGCACAGAATGCAGTGTCACTTATCGTGGTAGGTTTATAAAAAAGGTGTCAGAAAATTGTTAGAAGTGCGAGAATGTCCATAGGCCTGTCTACATTTGAGTGTAAGTGGGTCAAAGGATGTGTTTATGTTTGTGTGTGCTATCATGCTGCCTCACCTCAGTCACATGAGCTGTGGGGGTGTGGGTGTGTGTGATAGCCAGAGTTGATAAGTTTCTTCTCTCTCACACACTGTTGCGGAATGAGGAGTCAGAGGGTCACACCCTGTTGTGGTGTGTGTGTGTGTGTGTGTGTGTGTGTGTGTGTGTGTGTGTGTGTGTGTGCCCGCCCCATGACTTCTATATGTTAAGGTCCACGTGCCCTCCTACCATGCAATAATACAGCATATATCCTGGGAAGGTCTCATGTTCTCTTCTAAGGACAAAGAGTGCAGCCTGTGTTTGCGCTCTATAGAGACTGCTGGGAAGTACAAGGAACAAGAAAAAGTAAAAAGAATGTCCAATAGAAATGTCCTTAAAAAAAGAGTTTATCCTCTTTTGTCTTTTTGTGTCTCTATTGTCCAGCAATGACTTTCTGCTAGATTTTGGAGCATTACTGTGAGGAAGGACAGAAGCCAGTTTTGCATTTTAATGAGACAAACAACAAGTGCTGATGATAAACAGTGGTTAAAGTTTTAAAGTGAAGCTGTTGTGATACATCAGTGGTGAACGTTGATTAATAGAGCATTCAGTATTCAGTTTAGAATAGCTATATCAAAACTCAAGAAAAAGACACGCTCATTTTTTCTAGCCTAATAGCTGCATCCTAAAAGGGGACCACTAGTGAAATTCCAAAAATCTCATCAGAAATTGTACCACCAACTCAAAAATCCTCAAAAGATCTTTGAAATCTGAGCATGAGCAGATCCAAGTCCACCAGAAAGTCGTAAGAGATACGATTTAAAACTCGTAAGACTTGAAAATGTATATGTAACATTATTTAGCTAGAAGTAGTGCAGAATGTGAAATCATTTCTTCATTTAATTGCCATAATTCTTCTAAAAGAATAAACACAGACATTACGGTTCACATTAAATAAGAACAGTTATGACCTACAAATCCCATAGCGAAGCGAAGCTTACCCTACACTGTATTGCATAATTTCCACAAGAGTATTATCAGTACTAAGCTTGCATGTACCAGCCCATGGGTGTGTGTGCACACATTTACAAACACACACATACACACACACACACACACACACAGCAGTGAAACAGGTTTACTTTGACAGGGACTACCAATGCGGAGTACTGGGAATACCCGCCCATCCCCATCGTCAGTAGTGATTGGCTGAGAATAGTATGCGCTAATGGGGGAGGGTGAGCGTGCTTGTGTGTGCGGGAGTATGTGAGCGAGAGTATATGGGCAGGGGAAAGGCCAGTAGTGTGTGCGGTACACCTTGTAAGATCTAATTGATTGAGACAGATAACTTGCAGTCATTCAGCTGATTAAGCCTTTCACTCCCAGCCTTGGCAGGAACAGTGTAGTGTGTAGGGGCGGGGTCAGGCCATGATTGGTCAGCACTGGCCAGCCTTCGGGAAAGAGATGCATACTGTTGTGTTTGCCCTTTTTTCATACCCTCCCTCTATCCTGCACTGGCAAAGTGCTGATGTACTTTTTTTTCTTCCCCCACCACATTCCGGCACAGAGCTGTACGCCCGACTGGTTCCATAAAAACACGTGGCGCTTGAATCCACCCCCACCTCTACAGTTAAAAGCCCATACAGAAACAACAGAGAGATAACACAGTCTACATACCTCCCTAATTTACTTGTTCAAATACTACAGTGCGTTTTCATGCAAGCTCAACTAGCCCCTTAAGAACCACCCCTCACCCACAACGTTTAAAACCACCCAGCACTCTCCCACAAGTAATTACGGAACGAGAGCACCCTCACATTAACCTGTGCTACAAGCTCTTTAAATAAGCCCTGAATGCAGTGTCTACTCATGAGACTATGGAGAAAAGCGAGAATAAGCCAGAGAAGGAGAAAATGTATGTCAAGTGTTTCAGGCAGCAAAACAAAGAGGAAGTGTGTGCGTGTTAAGGTGGGGGGAGGGAATGCTTGGCCCCCATCATTGCCGCTCCCACAAAAAGTCTTTTTATGCCAGGCTGTAGCGGTTGCCGTGGGAATGCTTCAGCTGAACGCTCGCCGTGGCAGAGGCTGCTGCCGTAGGGGGAGGCTGCTTAGCTTATGGCCCGTAGGATAACGGCGCAGAGCACATGTGGTTGCCAGAAATAGCAGCACGCGCGGCTCGGCAGCAGAGCAGATTACACCTGCACAAGCCTCCCGGCCAACAGTGTGCCCTGCCTGATTAGGGCAATGGCTGGGCCGTAGAAAAGCTGTAAGCAAGGAAAAGGCTGCATGACTTCACAGTGGAAAATGGCTGCTTCTCAGAAGTGCTTAAATGAATCTGCTTAGGAAAACATTGTTGGAAAGCTAACACTCACTGTCCACTTTAACAGGAACACCTGTTTTTTTACTATCCCAATCACTGGTCAGTTTCGGACTGCCTTTTGGCTCGAGTTGTCCACTTGTAGTTGACCACTGGTAAAGGGCTGGGAGATGGTTATTAAAAATGTTTCATTGAATGGCAACAAATGGGCTAGAGCCTATCTATCACCAGTCATGTGGACCTACAGGGCAGGTGCTCCTAATACAGTATACATTCAATGCCATTTTTACAACTTACTGTCACTGTTTATATTTGTGTCATGTGCAAATGTTTACCCATTACTCATTATTTAATGAATTAATGAGATCACAACTTGTTAACCCTAATTGACTCGTTAGTCATGAGAAACTGTCAGCTAGTGTAATAAATTCTCTGACCCTTCCAACCGATGCCTACAAAAAAAAAAAGATATCAAAGTGCCTTTAGCTTGTAGTTTCTAATAGAAACACTAGAGACACTCTTCTCCCATTTACACATCATTGGAGCATCACGATGATGCTTGCATGAAGTATGATAATCTACAAAAATAGAATAAAGTCTTTATTTATTAACAATGCTAGTATATAATGCATCTAGGTAAAATAAGTGCTTTATATTCTTTTTTGTATGGTTATTATTTTATGGTTATTATATAAGATAAGATAGTCCTTTATTAGTCCCGCAGTGGGGAAATTCTCAATATGGTATATGGTATATATGGTATATATGGTAGATCCTAAGAGAAAAAAAACAGGTAGGGATCTTCTAGCCTGTAGCCTTTTGCCACATGACACACACACATGCAGGGCACATGCATTCGCTCCAGATTAGCACAGTACTATAGCGCTAAGGCCATTTTTTCACAGAAAAGCAAAACATGAATAGCGTCTGGAATGCTCCCGGTCCTGTTGAGTCTATGCGTGCGAATGACAGCATGTTTGAAGGCTTCCGTGTCTGCATTATCTGCATTGTCCACATGCATATGTCAGTTGGGTTCTGCACAATTATCCTACAGTAGCCGAGCATGCATGTGTGTTTGTGCTGGGGATGCAATCAGTGGGGTTGGATATGAAGAAACTGATGGAAATGTATGTGTGTATGTTGTGGGAAGACGAATAGGCTGAATGTGTGTATTTAGGATTGTGGCATGTCCTGTGGCAGTACTGCAGATTAAACACAGTGTGATGGCCAATGTATATTTGGGGGTGTGTGTGGCTGACAGAGCGGGTAAGGGTGAGAGGGTGTGAGAGAGAAAGAGAGAAGAACCATGTTGCTTTAAAGATAGCATGCCAAGGCTCTCAGCCACTGATAATGTTTAGGGCATAGTGTGTGTGTGTGTGTGTGAGTGAGAGAGAGAGAGAGAGAGAGAGAGAAAAAGAGAGTGAGAGAGAGAGATAAATGATAAATGTGACTAGGTCAAGGTCCATATCTATTGTCAGAAACCTACAAAATCATGAAAACCACATTACAGAGGACCTCCACTGTTTTTCAGAGCTTCTGCATTATTAAATGAATGTGATAAAAAAAAAGAAAAAAAAAAGTCATTCGTTGTGGTTTGGTGTAAAACACTGATTTAGAGACATGTTGGTTACCATAATAACGATCTCTTTGGAGGTCTAATGCACTACCATTTTGGCCCGGGTGTCACAAATTCGAATCCTGAGCCATGCCCCTTTGCTATCAGTGGCCGAAAGAGTTTGAAAGATGTTGGCTTTTCTCAGAGCGTGATTGCGGCCTGGTGATGGAGTAGCAGACATATGTTATTTGTACCCTTGACAAAACAAAATGAAAATAATGAATAACTGTTACAATTGTTCATCAAGTTTTTTCTTCTACATCCACATCCAGGGTGGTTAGCTTTAGTGCGATGGGCTGTAAACTCCTTAATGAATTTGCACCCGGTGGAGTCAGATACATGTGGGACACCAGATTGGACTTTTTTTTTTGTTTGTTTTTAGTTTTGTTGTTCCAATGCAAACAAGTGGAATGTAAATATCAAAGCATTTGTAACTGTAACTGCTTGACTTGCTTGACTATGTGTTTGTCATTCTGGCATGCCATGTGATCTTTGTTTCACAAAATGTACAGAAAACCATGTAGGCACGTGTTTTTGGGTTGTTGTTTTTTTGGACTGTGCACAACTCTGCAGTCTCCACTTTCTGTGTTTTCTTTTAATTAAGTGATAAATAAATATATGTCTGGGAAGTGTAAGCATTGTCAAGACAGTTAATGAATAACAAGACTTTTTGCCAAATATTGTTACTGTCAGCATCACCAATTTACTGCTTAATTATCCAGCTGATTAATTAATTTTGTATTATTTGCTCAAATTTTGATTCCAAAAAAAGATTTGTTATTAATATAAAAAAGGACAGAGAAAGAATAAGAGCACAGTTTCCAATTTTCAGTAAAAGCAATCGTGCTGCATGTTTCAACCAGTAACTGTATATGTCATATGTATCATCTATGCAGCCAATGGTTCAGCTCTGTGATGTAGCCTCTTGCCCTCATTCATGCAGCTCGTGGACTCTTGTTTCAGTCAAGGCTCTTGAGAGGAACTGGAGCTCCACTTTGCTGTTGCTTTTGCTAGTCTGCGGCTCATTAATTTATCCACTGGTCGTGATCACTGCCCAGGATAGTCTGCCAAAGGCAAGGGCATCACAAGAGATTAAGGGTATGACTTAGCCATTACTAGGGAGGGTATGGTGTAATACTCCCTCAGCATCAATAAGGCCTGTTTGTCATTAATTGTTAGCGAACTAATAATCAATAGACATAGATAATCCAAAGACACTGAATTCAGACTATGCTATCTCCTCTCTTCTTCAGATGGAGTGCAGGTCCTACAAGGTTATCCAAAAAGAAATTGTTCCTTCAATCTTGTCAGTCTATTTTAGCTTATTCCTCATGCTCTAGTAGCCTAGTTGAGCAACACAATGTATGGGTATATTAGAATATGCCATAAATTCAAGCTTGGTATTATTTCACTCTTTGTAGAAAGCATGCAAAATAAAAGGTTTATGTTTAGCTCATTAAGCTTTTAGCCAACATTCAGTCACAGCTTCCACAGCCTACCCACTCTCTCTCTTAGTAGGGCTAGATTAGAGATCTTTATGCCCTGCTATCTCAATATGTTGTATTTTTTATATTTGGAGTTGCAATGGAACAGTTGAACACTACAGAAAGAAATAATATATACTAACAATGCATATTAATTAAGCTGGCTAAAGGACAATTTTGGGGTAAATATGACCTAGCAATGCACATGGCTAAACAAACAACCTCTAGGAATATATTGAAAGCCTTAAAAGTTATGCTATTATTTTGTCAAAGCATTATCAGAATTGATATGAACTTTGACAGCACTAAATAGAAATTAATATAAATGTTTTGTATGGCTCTTCCATTCTGTTTGCATAGCAGGGTGTCCTGAAACAAAGCTAAAACAACAGACTGCTGGGGAAAAGTGCAAACACACACACACATACACATAGTCTCTCACACAGTCAGGAACTAGCTGTTTCTCAGCATATTGTGCTGGTCTCACTGCGGCAACACCCAATGTGTTCCAATATGGGCCGACTTGGCATCCATGCACACACACACACACACACACACACACACACACACACACACACACACACACCCTCATGGGGAGCAGTGAAGGCTATCACTCTGGCTGTAGTTTAGATCTTAATTAGTCTTGGATTACACCAACACAGACATGGTAGGGGAGGGACTGAGGCTGCTGAAAGCAAACCAGTCCAATCAGCTTCACTGATGCAATACATGAGCCAGAACATGAGACAATGTCTGTTTCCTGCAGGCCTAAAGAGGTTGTGTATATGTGTGTGCCTGTGTACAATGAATGTCTGATCCAAAGTAGTCAGAAACTGACCAATAAGTGCAAGCAGAGGGTCAGTGTTTCTAATAAAATGGCCATTGAGTGGAAATACAGGGTCGCATTTGTCTGATTATAAGGTCTCAGAACTTAATTAACTCATTAGGCCTTAACTGACACATTAGGACTGGTTAGGAATGTCCAGAACAATCATTAGCATTTGTCAGCTGATGTGAGGAAATAAACTCTAAACTCTAAGGTCTAAACTGTTAGCGAGAACTGCCCATATGCTGGCCAGAAAGGCAAAGCAGCCCTCCCATGTGACATCAAAGTACTGCAGTGGTGGTGCACTATTCTACTCTGCAGCGTTGCTGGCAGAAATACAACATGCATGGAAGGGCCAGGGGCATTTTGTATACAAATGCTGTGGACTGAGGAAACAAACAAAAAAAACAATGACCAAAGGTACGTTCGGAGAATGTGAAGCATTTGATGTGAGGAACAATGGTTAAGCATGGTTGTGGATCTGTTTTGCTGCGAAGCTGAAAAAAAGCTTAAAAAGAAAATCTGCAGATGTCCTGTTTACTTCTTATTACTTCAACAGAATCAACTAAATTTGATTTCTCATGAGGTTTGTGTGGGGGTTGTGTATTTGTTTTCAACTACATACAAAAGGGTAGATATACAGTATAAACCTAAACCCTTACTGACCTGGACAGGCTGTCAGGATGTGTGCAGTGACCTTTGACCCCCTGTCTCTATTTGCTATGTCATCCCTCTGACCCACAAACTTCCTACCTGGCCCTGTCAATTATTCATCCCCTCTTCATTTATTCATCAGAAGCTTCACAGAGAGAGGGAGGGGGTGAGCAGGAAGACCCAGAGTGCTGCAGTTACTACAGCCTTTAAACTGTAGCTACAGGCAAGAGGAAACAGCACATGATGAGCATAGGCCACTGCATTCCATGACACACACACACACACACACACACACACACACACACACACACAATCCATGCCAGAACAGAGAAGTTCAGTGAAAATTGCTGTTACATTACATCTCATGGTTAATGTAATTTCTTCATTCTGT
This sequence comes from Salminus brasiliensis, assembly GCF_030463535.1. Taxonomy (NCBI): domain Eukaryota; kingdom Metazoa; phylum Chordata; class Actinopteri; order Characiformes; family Bryconidae; genus Salminus; species Salminus brasiliensis. The sequence continues at coordinate 26,054,373 of NC_132895.1, forward strand.
GTAGCCTGCAGCATGCACACCACATGCAATGTAAGCGAAAAAGTGATTGGAAGTCATTTATTTTTCAGTAATGATCATCAATGCAACCGTGAGCATCATGAAGTGGGATAATTTAGCCACACAATTAGCAGTGACATGTGGCGACAACAACCAATCAGGAAACAAGTACTCACACACCCTCAGAACCACTCCACTCACTTTTGTTCCTACTGAGTAAATTGACATATACCAGTTTGCTATAAATGTTATGTCAGGGTTGTGAACAATTAGTGAATACATTTGAATACCTTTGTTCATACTGGTTGCTGTTCTGTTAAAAACATGGTTTGCTTGAGGCCACAATTCAGTCCAACAGTCCAACAGGTCTGCGTGCCTGTGGACATGCTTGCGGTGTGCACGCAGGGAAAGACTACAATTCATAATTCAGAGGTAAACTGAGCTACATCCCATTATGGTGAAGGTAACCCGGCCTGTTAGTAGTGTGTTATGAAAGTCAGGCCATCTATCTACCTCCAGTAAATAATTATAGACTTATATTTCAAAATGTTTGTAAGTGTGATCATCGATCACAAACATTAAAATAGTTATAGTAGTAGTTTCAGAGTTTCAGAGTCTCAAGTGTTTAGTAGAGAATTTTTTATGTTCTTCGTCTTGTTATTATGTGTTATGCAATGTTGCAGTGTTATGCAGACACTGTGTTAAAAAAGGTTTGACAAAATCTGTCTTTTATAATAGCACACTCTTCAGTTTGATGGTCATAAATGAAGCACTATGTCCAGCCAATACACAAGCCAGATGACCTATTATGCTTGCTAGCATATTTGCTCTCTAAACTAGTGTGAATCCGCCAAATGTGGAACACTTGTGCATTAGAGTTTTTTCCTGTTTGAATATCGCACCACCCTATTGTCTAAATCTAAATCTAAATGTCTTAGATTCTAAGACATTTGAGACATCATGTGATTTTGATCACCTACCATCACATTTTGTGTTAGCCTATTGCCTTTGCATTGTTATACTACCACTTGTATTCATAGTCAGGGATGTGTCTAGACCTCCCAATAGATCCCACCATTTGGGATCCCATCTAAAGGTGATTGGTTGGTACCACTGTTACTATCTTGTTTGTGGTTAATCTGGTGTGTTTAGGGTTTCTCTGTATTAAAGCTGCCCCGACAATGTTCTGTTTGGAAACTCAATATTGTATCCTATCAGCCCCAATTAAAACTTAAAGCAACATTATGTAGCATATTTACCTTTTACTTTTACCTTTGTAGCTTCAAGATCATGCTGATGCTCCACTGACCTGTAATTGGGAGAGCAGCGTCTCTCTATAGCCCCACAGGTGACATCCAACATAAATAAAACCACAACAAAATAATTGTAAATAATAATAATAATTATAATAATATAATATATAAATAATAATATAATAATAAAAGTGGTGGTCACAACAGACAAACCCCCCCCCCCCCCCCCCCCCCCCCCCCATGGTCTCAAACCTGCTGTAAAGTAAAAGTGAATTACACTCTCCACCTGCAGGGAGCCCAGGAGCAAATAATACCACTTCTCACATACTGTAGCTTTAACAATGAAGTTAGTACTATAATAATGTAATACTTTAAACTCTGCATAATCTATAATGCAACGCTTTAATTCAAGCCTGGTTCTATTGAATTAAATTCACTGACCTGTTAAGTAATTATAATTCTGCTATTTCATAGCTGAACCGTCACATTCAGGTGGACATGATACTGACTTTTACACCCCTAACACACACACACACACACACACACACACACACACACACACACACACACATACACACATATACACATGACAAATATCTGGAGCCTTGCGCCAGTCTTCGTTCTCATTCCAACATTCCGTCTGTACACACCCAGTGTACACACACTCTCTCCACCCACAGAACACTCAAGTAAACACCCTTCTGTTACACATCTCATCATACACAAACGCACACATATACACACACACACACCACCCTTCTCTTTTTCCAACTTGTCTGTGCTGTCCCAGCTCAATTGAATTACTGTTATCATACACCCCTAGACAGAACGAGAGAGAGAAATCAGGATAGAGTGACGTTTCTCTCTCTCTCTCTCTCTATTCTCAACTGCCGCCTGACTCCCATTAGCAGACAGCCCCCATTAGGGCAATCACTTATAGCCCCTATCGATTCCCCCTCCAGCTCTGACTCATGCTACACACACACACACACACACACACACTAATCACCGAACACTATTGATTTCACACGATGCAAACCACTGGTCTGCAGTACTAGGCCTGGCTGCTGCTTTTCTTTTTCATTCTACATGACCCCTCTAACACAGGCTTGGATGTACAGATAAACAAAAAAGAAAGTAGAGAGACGCAAAACGAGTCTCCTTCAGGGCCTTGGGCAGGCCCAGACAGGGCTGAGCCAAAGCCGAAAGAATACTAAATCAATACGGAATTGGGAAAGGCACAAAGGAGCCTTTGAAGATTTAGAGTTTGCCGTTTTTCATCCCAAGGCAGGCGATAACTGTTCTAGAGACCACTAATAAACCAAGTGCCTATTTTCATTTCATTCAAAGCTTAAGCTGACATCCTGCTCCACTGATCTTATGTCCCATATTTAGGATCATGTCATGCTGATGCTAAGAGCCGGACCTAAAGCCAAGAGATTAAGTCTTTGGCCTTGAATTAAATGAGACTGTCTTTGGACAAACTGTTGCCGTGGTTGGACTGATTTATTACAAAACAATAGATGGTGCCTCACTGTGTTCCTCAACAGCACAAACTGCTAACATTAGCATAGCCTAACATTACCATAAACTGCATTAATAATCAATAATGTTGGGGCAAAGATCCAGAACCATCTTTCAGAAATGTGTCTAATGTCATTAGAATATGTAAAACTACAAACAATATGTCTCATTCACCAATACCTTCCTAAAACCTTTCTTAAATCTGTTCTTGAGAAAGAAGTCTACGACGGGTTTTTTAATCCGCAGAATTGTTCACAACTCTGCTCTCATAATGATGGATCCTCATAAATGGATCAAATCCCAAAAAAGGCAACATTGGTGATGTCAGAATCTTTGTGAAAATGTCATAAAAGCTGTAGGCTGTTCAAGCATCATAAGAACTATTTTGCTTCCATATGCAGTCATGTGCAAATGTTTGGCCAACACTGGTCACAAGTGTTTTGTTGAGTGCAAATAAGGCAAAGACAGAAAACTTATGTCTGAAAATCTTATATTTTAATGCACTTTAATTACTGTATATTTATCATTTTAATTTGACTTGATCTCTGATGGTGGGTCCAGAGCCTACCTGTGTGTTTTTGGGAGGTGGGGAAAAATGGAGCATCTGGAAGAAATTCATGCGGACACAAGGAGAACACACAGACAGTGACCAGAGCAAGGATCGAACCCACCACCAGGCCCCTGGAGGTACGCGGCACACACACTACCTGTTGCACCCGACATTTTGTCAATTAAGTCAATATTATATTAAAATCAATATGATATAAAAAGGAATTTGTCGTATCAAAATCCTTGTTTTCCTGTAAACGTCCATCAAAATGTAAGGATTCTGTTTTAAAACAACATCTGATTTTTGCTTACATTATCATGCGCCAACAGTAACCAATTAACCAAATCAACCAATAAAAACATAAATGGACCCTTTCTAGAGACCCTCTGTAATGAGTTCAGGGGGAACTCAATATTCCTATGAATGGTATCATTGTGCTGGGGTGGCCCCTGATCCCCTGCAACGTCTAATATATTAATTCCAAATATGGTCTGGTCGGTTTTCACAGGAGTTTTTCTGGCTACAGCATGTCTTTACGTACTTGTGTCACATGCAAAGCCTCTGAAAGAAGATACAGCACCATTTGCTGGTTACCTGAGCAACCGTTGCACTGCTAATGATGCTGATACAAATAGAAAGGCTACTGTGAACATGGATATATCAGAACAGCAAACTCTGTCTTCATCTGCTCATTCACCCACTGTCAAACCAAAGAAATGCGAATTAGAACTGAAGACAGCATGACAGAGTTCTTGTTAAAACCAGGATAAACACTGGCTTGGCTTTTGTAAGGAGGCAAGAGCTCTGTGACCTGAAGGGAATCAAACGTGATGTTAGGTCTGACTATTTACTTATTAATGTGCGCCACGCCCCTCCTCCAGAGTAAATGATGTGAGAAATCCGATCACAAGCGCTCATAGGAGATGCAGTTAAAATGCCAGGTGTGAAAAGGGCCTTTATGCACTATTGCAAGATAGCCACCTCTTTGTACACTTATTTTAATGTTTGTTTTTTTTATTTAAAAAAAATAAACACGATGACATAAACACAAGAAGAAACTATCTTTAGCTATGCATGTATCTCATTGTTTATCATGTTTATGAATGATTCTCTCAAAACATTACAGGTCTTCAGCTCTCTTCTAAAACATTAGAAGAGAACCTGCACACACCTGCAGTATGTGACATCTTACCATATGGGTGGAGGCTTAACAAACCCACCTTAACAAACCTACCTTGTCAAAGACAAGTTGCAGTTGAGGAAGAACATGGAGCATGTGGGAGGAGCAGACAGGAGCCTATGGGTGTATGTTGCGATTGCATACCAGGTACTAATACTAACCAGTTTTTGAGTAAAACGTATGTAGTATAGATAAAACAGTTAAGTATACTCAAATATCCAAGATATATACAGAACTGGTCCGATTTTGATTGTGGTTACAATGGGCAGTTTTATCCCGCAATGCCATGAGAAACAGAAAGGGAGGAGCTACTCTATGTCTATATAACAATTATTGGTAATATGTGGCAGGAGAACTTGCAGTGATGATAACTGGCATAGCAACGCTTCCATCACTTTCTGTTAGCAGAAAATGGCTTAGTATGTTAATATTTTATGTCCTAATCTGTCACTAAACACCCACTATTAGTTTATAACATATACCTTATAGTATTAGTGTGTAGTAGCTAATGGGACACAGCCTCTAATATTGTTTTCACAAATGTTTTAAGAAATTATGATTGACCACTGCAATGCGTTTGACTCTTTGTGTGAATGGCCTGCACCTGACCTCTGCACTGCAATTCATTTGCATCTTTGTGTGAATGGCCTGCACCTGGAGAAATTAGATAATTGCTGTAGTGCTGGTGCTGCCTGGCTAGGGTACAGTTTGGCAAAAACTCATATTTCCCACAAGCTTACTCCATCAGCCCAAACATGTTCGGTAACTTCTTTAGCTTTACACTGGAGTTACAAAGCTAATGTAGCAAATAAGGGGGTCAGTTTTCATGTCTTCTTATGTTGTTGATTTCTTGTCTTTTTACTAATTACGGATTGTGTAAAGCTGCATTATGACAACAACAGTTGCAAAAAGCGCTATGCAAATCAATTTAATTAGAAAATTTGATTTAAAGCTTACAGTCCTTCTACCATGTGTGTTTTTGGGAAGCAAGAGGAAACCCATGCACAGGGGGAAAGCCCTGTACAGGGAGAACACACCAGAGAACTCCTGACAGACAATGACTAGGGCGGGAAATGAGCCCACAAACCCTTGACCCTGGAGCTGTGTGGTACATAAATAAACCCCATATATTATTATAGTTTTATTTTGAAGTCAGTTAAGTCTATGTTATGTGAAATCAATATGACATCAAAATTCATTCTTTTTTAGAGTAATGTGTTAAGAGAAGCACGTGATTGGCTACATTAGCTGTGTAGCTCCAGAGCTACGTATTTGTGTGAATGGCCTGTTTCAGATGAAATGAGATGGCTGCTGTTGAGCAAAAACTCCTATTTGCACACTGGGTAATACATTGTGTCCCTAATACTCAGTCAGCCAAGACATGTTTGGTGGCTTTTTTAGTTTCACTCAGGAGCTACAAAGCTAATGTAGCTAACAAGCTAACATGGAAGCTTATAATCCAGCATGCATCATTACATGCCTCCAATTATTAATGTCTGTGGTTTATGGCACATCTATGAAAACATCTGCATTAGCCTTAATGTCTTTTATACAAACTGTCATTCTAGAAGTAGAAAGTGTTGTAGATTGTGTGACATTATGTCAGAAGAAACCAGATTAACGTACTTAACAACTCGATATGGTGGTGTGTAGTTGTATGTGTGCAGTTAGCATAATGCTAATATATAGGGTAGATTCGATTGCTTGTTAGAAACACTGTGTAAATCAGATTTTTAGCTATTATAATAGCTATTTGCTACTGCTTTAATGGTGCAGAACACTACCCAGTTCCCACACACAGGCGCTCAGGCAGTGGCATTATTAGCAGAGTAATTTGTTGTGCTGGTGTGCTGACACTGGAGTACTGGTGTTGGTGTTGGTGTGCACCGAAAACCCCTTCCTGTCTTTCGCAGTAGAGGCATCAGGGAGAAGTGGGAAGGAAAGCGCACTGAAAAGAAGGGGGAGGATGAATGGAGGAGAGTAGCAGAGAGTGGATGAGAAGGAGTGGAGAGGTCAGCAGAAGGAGAGGCAGATGCTCGTGCCTTCGATGCTTGAGAGCGAATAATTAGCCTGATGATGCTGGCAGGGTGATCATGAAGCGCAGGGGGAACACAAAGAGCAGGAGAATACCCTCATATGAGAGAGAGAAAGACAGAAAGAGAGAAAGAGAGAGAGAGAGAGAGAGAGAGAGAGAGGACAGTGCATGAAAAGTAGAGAGAAAAAATAGGCAGGAAAAAAAAAATATATATATATATATCGTGGAGAGAGAGAGAGAGAATTTTCAATCAAACATTTCCCACAGAAAAGCAGAGGTCACAAACTGCCCAAATAAAACAAAAATAAAACAACAGTCCACACCCCTCTGTAAATGGTGGACCTGGTCTGGTTCAGTGATTGAAATAGGGTTAAGGAACAGTGGCTCCTCAAAAATCCACATCGCAGCACCGTTTTCCTCAGAAAAGGAAAAAAACACGCCAAGCCTCCACAGTCGCCAAGTTAAAAGGGGAGGCAGAGAAGAAAACAGAGGCAGAAACAGAGAAGGAGGGAGAGACTAATTTAAATAAAGGCAGAGGGAGAGAATGAGAGGGTGAAACAGAAGAGAAGCAGAAACCGAAACTAAGAGAGTGAGGATAATAGACACTGAAGGAGAAAAAGGAAAGAGGCAGTGCCAGTGTCAGTCAGCAGCACAGGGTCAGTCACACGCAACAGGGGGTTAAGGTGAGCAAAATGCTTGTTCATGGCCAAGGCCCCATGACTTGTCCTCTACTGTAGATCTCTATAAGGAGAGAAAGAAAATAGACACATGAAGAGAGAAGGAAGAAGAGGTAAATAGAGGCAGAAAAAGAGAAGAAAGGAGAAAAAAATAGATGCAGAAAGAGAGAATGAATGAGAGAAAGAACATAGAGACAGGAAGAAAGAAGGAAAGGAGGCAAAGAAAATAAAGGCAGAAATAAAGAAGAAGGGAGAGAAAGAAAATACAAACAGAAAGAGAAAAGGAGGAAGATGTAGAAAATAGAGGCAGGTAAAAGAAACCAAAATGACAAAGGTAAACTAAAATAAAGAGAGAAAACAGAGGCAGAAACGGAGACACATGGAGGGGAAAAGAACATAGAAGCAGAAAGAAAGATGAGGAGAGAAAAAGCAAAATAGAGGCAAAAAGAGAGAAGGAGGACGAGGGAAAAAATTGAGACAAAGAGAGAATGAAGGAGAGAGTGAAGAAGGAAAGAAAATAGAGGCAGAAAGAGAGAAGAATAAATGGAAAGAAAATAGGCAGAATAAAAGAAGGAGGTGGAGAAGGAAAATGGAGACAGAAAGAGAGAAGGAGGGAAAGAATATTAAGGCAGAACGAGAGAAGGAGGGCGAGAAACAAAGATAGCAGTTCTATGATGGTTTTTCATTTTACACCTACTTCTCTCCCCTCATGTATCCCCCCACCCCTCCACACACACTTGGTCGTGTGGCGTGAGAAAGCCGAGCCTGCAGCATGTCTTTAAAGATGCATGAGGCAGTCCTCTCCCCCTCTGCAGAAACCTCCGCTTGTAAATTCACACACACACTCTATCTCTCTCACTTACACACACGCATGATTTGCTCAGTGCAGCTCTGCAGGGAAATCCACAATCCATGATCCCAATCCACGCCCATAAAGCATCACAGCTAAGACCTAAGCTAGCGCCATATGCTGCAATCAGTTACAATCGCAGCATGACAGCGTTACTACACATGCGTCCGTATCACGTGTGCTCTAGTACCTTAAACAGGCATGCTCCATATCCTGGAATCCTATGCCGGCTCCCTGTCAGGGGTAGTAATGTCCAACAGATGAACAGATCTGTTCATGCGAAGCAGTTTGTTTCAACTGATTGGCTAAAGTGCCCTTCGTGCTGATTCCTTAAAAGAAAGTCAGTTTTCTTTTGCACTTGATCTCTAAGGAATCCCTGCAATCTTAAAGGGCATTGTTCATAAAAGGATCAGGGAAAGTTGCGTTCAACAGCCAATGAATATTAGCTAACCTTGTGCTGATAGCAGAACAGTCCACTGATTAGCCAAGGATAGCTTAGCTGTTTCAAGTTATTCAGTGGCAAACCAGGATTATTAGACCCAGGCTTTTACTTCTGGCCCTAAATGCCAAAACCTGGTCCCCCTAAAATAAAGCCAATTTCTGCTAGTCCCCCTGTGGATTTATGCTAGAGTTAGCAGTGTAGATCTAATGGCAATACACTGAAGCATTTTTAAGATAAGATAAGATAAGATAGTCCTGTATTAGTCCCGCAGTGGGGAAATTCCCAGTGTAACAGCAGAAAGGGATAGCAAGACACTAAATTTGGATAAATAATTTACACTATATACACACAATATAAATAAGAATTAAAAGAGCAATAACAATATTATTTACAGCAAATGACTTAACTGAACATGGGGGGGGGGGGGGGGGGGTATTGCACATAGTATTCCCTGAACATGAACATGTGTGTGTAGTTAAGTGTGTGTGTATGTGGTCCGCTGGGAGCAGTGCTGGTTGTGCAGTCTGACGGCAGCAGAAAGGAAGGACCTGCGATACGGCTCCTTCACACACTTGGGGTGAAGCAGCCTGTCACTAAAGGAGCTGCCCAGTGCTGCCAGAGTCTCATGCATGGGGTGGGAGCTGTTCTCCAGCATTGATGCCAGCTTGGCTGTCATTTTTAGCTGTTTAGATTAAACACAAACACAGATGGTTTAAGCTTGAAACAGGTCATTAACACATAGTTTACCCTGTAAGTAGCAACAGTTCAACAGTGACTTAGTAACAAGCTGTCACTACTTTTTTCCATTTAGTAAATCCTGCTAAGGTTACCACTCTATACGCAGTGTATATATATTACTTCCCGAAGTCTCAATAAATTGGTCCCATTTTTTTTTTTTTATTAAAACATGATTGCTTGCTATCACTGTTACATCCTAATTAATTATGTAAGCACTAAATCTGTCGCATGTACAGTTGCAATTAAGACCCCTATTGCTAATTACAAACTTTCAGCTGTTTACAATAAATCAAACAAGAACAATTTCAAATTGAAAGGGTTGAAAAATTCTTCTGCTTCTGCTATTATAACTTGCTGTAAATGTGATGCATAGCCAGACACCAGCCTCTGGCACCGTTCCTGAGGAATATTTAGCCCATTCCTAATGGGCAGTGGCCTCCAGTTCACTCATATTCTTGGGTTTGTGTGCTGCAACCACTTCTTCAAATCCCACCAAAGATTTTTCTATGGGGTTCAAGTCCGGTGACTGTAATGACCACTCCAGAATCTTCCAGGAACTCTGAAACTAAGCCAACGTCCAATGTTACCCAAGCTTCAGCTTCCTCAAAGAAGGCAGGACGATTTCTCTAAAAACTTGATTGACTCCATCTTGCCCTCCAAACACTGCAAGTTTCCAGTGCCAGAGGAAGCAAAGCACCGCCACGCTTCACTGCAGGCAGCATATGCTTCACTCTTCCTCCTTCAGACATACCGCTGATCCGTATGCCTGAAAAGTTCCAGTTTTGTTTCACTGCTTCATAGAACAGAATTCCAAAACTTATATGGCTCATTAATATGCTTTTGAGCAGACTGTAGCCAACTTCTATTGCGCTTTTGGGTCAGCAGAGTGTATAGGCTTGCAACAACGGACCTTCAGCACTAGATATGCACCTTCTGTGCAAACTGAAACCCCAGTGCCTGCTGCCACCAAATCTTGCTTACTCAAAGTCACTCAAGGGTTTTTGACCACCTGCCTCCTCAGGAATCTGGTGGCTTGTTTGGAATTCTTGTTTGAATGGTTTATTGCAAACAGCTGAGTTTGTACATTTTGCTAATAAACCTAATTTGCATGGGGTTAAAATTTCGATTGCAACTATAGGTCTTTAATTTGTGGCCCAAGGAGCTTATTTAGTTGTATGTACCGAGATCCTGATTGGACAATTTCCTCTTGCAATGTAAACCTTGTGTTGGCATCTGACACTTAAAAATAATGTATGCCTGTAATATTTTTTTATTTTAAAATAAAAATGAGCAAACTTCTAATTCCCAGAAATCTTGGCCCACGAGGAGAATAAAGCTGACATGAATCAAGGGTGCGATTCAAGTGTGCAACAACTTAATCAGATGTTCAATCCATTGAAACTGGCAGTTTGTAAGAATTGGTTTGGAACAGAAGTATTCATGTGTGTTATCCTTCATCAGCAGTTAATATAGTGTGTTACTGAATTATCTGTTAATAATGATCAGGTACTTAAAAATGACTGTGGTTATGACAGTGTATATGTGTAGAGGAATATATAAAGAATGCCAAAAAAAAAGCACTGCACAAGTGAATTGTAGACCAGTACTACTCTCACACTACCCCAAGCAGACTAAATCCACAAGAAACAGACTAAAAATAAACAGACTGAATCCATGCGAAAAAGGTCATGCAACCAAAGACAAATTGATTTGTGTAACTGAAGACAAACTGAGCCATGCATATTCTGCCTTCATACGCTCAGTGTAACCGAAGATACACAGACTAATGCAAACCAAGACAAACCACAAACACTGGAAAAAACTAAATTGAAAAAAATATAATTTACCAAATGTGAAATTGTAGCACACAACTTAGTTATCCTCACAGCATCATCTTAATCAGCCATAATGTGCATAATATTGAGTAGGTCCCACTTAAGACTCCACAAGATCTGGCACCAATGCATCTGGCACCAGCAGATCTTTTAAGCCCTGTACATTTTGAGGTGGGGCCTTCATGGATTATATCAGCAAGCCTTAGGTTGCCAGTTCACAGGTTGTCCTTTCTTGGATCTTTTTTGGTAGGTACTGACCACTGTATACCAGGAAAAAAAAACACAAGTCCTGCCTGATGTTTTAGAGATGCTCTGGCTCTGCTATCTCCCTATCACAATTTTCACAAAAGTTACTCAGGTTTTTATGCTTACCCATTTTCCAGCTTTTAACACAGTACCTTCAAGAACTGACTGTTCATTTGCCTAATATATCCCACCCCTTGACAGATGGCACTGGAGATGAAGATAATCGATTATCTTCAATTCATTTCACCTGTCAGTGGTGCTAATGTTATGGCTGATTGGTGTACATGCAGCAGGCCACACTACAGATGATAGATGGGTTTGGATTTTTTTTTCTCTGACGTGTAATCCATCTTGATGTAGCCTGTACAACATGATGAAAAGAGGTGAAGAATGTGAAGACTCGCAAGTCCAGATTCCTAAGAATGTTTTTTGAACTCTTCCTCAACTTTCCTAACTTCCCCAATATTCCATTTCTCTGTTGCTGCTGAGTAGCAACATATTATCGGATTTTTTGTTTTTTTGCCATAATAGTAGTAAATATGGCATGCATGTTACTACACAATGGTCTTGCCAGCACAAATTTCCTGTCATGCTTGCCATGCTATAGTAGCTAGTGGAGGCTAAATCATTAACATAGCTAGCTACAATAACTAGCTACAATGTTAAAACAGCAGAAACAGGTAGATATTTGTTGCTAAAAACCTTGAATACATGACAGAATTAATAAACTAATGCAGGTCCTGTATGGGAAAATGATTTTAATATATAAAAGAAAAAGGCCAATTTACTTTGATAGTGCTCATTGTGTACAAAAAATGTAAAATAAACTACTGTAAAAAAAAAACAAAAAAAAACTATTACTACAAAGTCTTGTTCTATGTGTTCAGGTATAGACTACAATACTAGTGGCTACCAATGAGCAATGGTATAAAACTGCATAGTCATATCCAGTTAAACTGAAATTATTTAACCTCCACTGATCATTAGGTTTATTAGTAACATTTCCAAATGTTGAGCTGTTTACAATAAACCACTGAACCAACAACAATTTAAATAGCTCAACATAACTAACATAACAAGTGGTTTCCCTGAATTCAACACAAAATGACACTGTTAATTCAACCCCCTGAATAGAACCCATGCCCACAGTAAAGCGTGGCGGTGGGTTGGTGATGATCTGGAGCTGCTTTGCTTCCTCTGGCACTGAAAACCTGCAGTGTGTGAAGGGTGAAGGTGGATTAAATTAAGTATTAGGAAATCCTAGGCAAAAATTGCATGCCTTCTGTGAGGAAGTTGAAACTTGGGTTCATTGGACCTTCCAACAAGAAAATTATCCAAAGCATACCTCAAAGTCCACCAAGGCTTGGTTTCAGAAGAAGTCCTGGAAGATTCTGAAGTGGCTGTCACAGTCATCTGTCTTGAACCCCATAGAAAATGGGATGGGATGTGAAGACGGCGATTGCAGCACACAAATCCGAGAATATTAGTGAACTGAAGGCCATTTCCCATTAGGAATGAGCTAATACTCCTTAGGAACACAGCCGGAAGCTGATGTCTGGCTATGCATCACATTTGCAGCAAGTTATAACAGCAGAAGGGTGCTCTACTAAGTACTAAAGACACTTGTCATAAAAAGACTGAATAATTCTGAGACTGCAGAAGACATTTTGGCATTTTGTGTTGAATTTAGAGAAACTGCGCTTTAACTGATTCAATCTGATTGCCATTGAAAGCTGCACTCCAGACCCCGGTGCAAATGCCTCGCCTACATTGCTAGCGATTGCGCTATAAAGCTTGTCAAACTGTAAAGCTTTTCCAACCTTGCAATTGTCGCTAATACACAGTCACAGACTGAGCAATGACATGTCCTTGTTTACAATTCCTTGTATGTGGAAACTCTTATTCTGATTGTGATACTACATCATCCCTAGTCAGAAGCCCAGTGTGTGACACAAAAAACACCGCACGGCACTGCTCCAGCTCCCAGCACTCGGGAGGAGTTATTTCTAGATCACCCTGGAGCAGAGAGAGACCCCAGTCTGCAGCGTAGCATGGGGAGAGCAAGAAACATGAGATGGGGAGAGAAAGACAGAAAAGAGAGTGAAGGTGAAGGAATGTCAAAGGAGAATAAGAGGGAGGACTATGGGATAGGAGAAAAATTGGAAAAGGGATCAAAAGAAGACAACAGGCTCAATTCACAAGAAAAAAAAACCCTGAAATCCTCTCTTGGAGCACTGCTCTGCTTCTCTGTATTTGAATCAGGACGTGTCTGTGAGAGGAGACTCGGTTGTGCGCTGTCATGGAACCGACAGACATTTATTCCAGCAAAAGCCCTTGACCTGCTTTTAAACTTCCACTGTGGAACATGGAAGACATGGAATTGCATGGTGAAAATGAAACTTTAATGCATACAAGGCCAAATATTATTAGACATATCTGTCAAGTCATGTTGACTGCACAGAACTAACATTTCATCCCCCCTATGTTCAAATGCCAGTGATCTCAATGGCCTCTAAATGACAGATTGAGTTTAACTCATAATGGGTCATTTCTGACATTGGACGAGGGATCCCAGATCAGCCAGAAACTGTTAGGAGGGAATTAATGCCCTCTAGTGGCCTGCCTAATGGCCTCCATCAAGGGCACTGTAGCACTGCCACAGCCTCGGCCTCCACTGCTGATACACAGCAGGCTCGGATAGTCTTGCGCTAATATTGATCCAGCATACATAAGAAGAAACTGCACTCGTAGACCCAGATGGTTTGTGAATTATCTCTGAAGAACCACCCAGACACTAGCCTTTGTTTCTGTAACAAAGACTAACATAGGCTAGATCATTTCATGAAACCAAGGCCCTAATCATGTTTAGAGTTATTTCTGGAGCTATGACATTCACAAGAAGCCATCTTAGTGCTCACATCATTGTGTTTGCTCTGTACATTACCGGAAAGAATGTGCTGAATTTGATAAAGCGGGCCATGAAATGTCAGCCTATTATTAGCATAGCTAACCAGCCAATGGGGCACCTTCAGAGTCATCCCTCTATGTCTGCCCATTCCTTAAAACATTAAATTAGCAGTTTTTACATCTATATATATAAGACAAAGAGACTTAATCCAGGCTCAACATAGGGACCACTTCCATAATAAGGGGTTAACCGGCAGTAAAAGGTAGTTTCTTTAGCAGCTGAGAAACAAGGCCCCCCTGCTGCTGCTGTTTGAGACAGCTATGTGTTTGGGGGGGGGGGGATTAAAGAAAAATGTGAGAATTAATAGTATCTTGCCATTTCAGAAAAAAAGAAGCAAGTTCTTATGATTTAGTCTCCACACCCAGGAATGCATTGTTCCTCCAAGATTCCTTGTATCTTCCATTTTTAATAATGAGGCTGTTTCTCACCATGCCTCTCGTTTGCCCTTAGCGTCAAACGAAAACCCGCAGAGCGCAAAACAGACATCACATAAAGATGAGAGGCAGGCAGTCTAATTCGCTTCTCTGTTCAGGGCTGCTCTTCCACAGGCTGGGTGCTGATTGTCTTCCTCTACTCTCAGCTCTGCATCTCACGCAGAGCAGTGGTGTCTCTCCGAAAGGCAAAAACAAATGCCATACACAGCCCTCAAGAGGCCCCAGATAAGACACCAATTCCAAATTCAATCTAGCACGTAGGAATCATGCAGGGAATGCAAATCTCACGTCGAATCCCCTTTAGGCGGACCGAGTGGGACAGTCGCCTGTACACCATGGGGGCCAGCCCCTCTTGAGAAAATTGACTGGTAGGTTTGAGGAAGACAGGGGAGTGCTCTGCCAATGTTGGTTTATTATTTCATAAACTCAGACAAGTATGGTTGGAGGAAAGATAAGTCATAATTAACATTTAAAGTTGTGTCGGTCTTAGACATTATGCTGTCTACGGTTGCTGGTTTGATCCCTTGAACCGACAGGACATGACTGAAGAGCTCTGAAGATTACAGAATTTAGCACCTGATACAACTAATATACACAACCAGGTAGGCTGATCATCTGTTTAATCATCTGTTCTTCGGGAAGGTCAATTTTTTAGGAGTAGCGTTTGTGATCAGGTCTGTACACTATGTAGTTTGATGTGCAGTGTGTTTGGTAATGGTGTGTAAACCATTTCAAAGATTTTGATTGCACCTTGCTGAATATGCAAACAGTGTGCAACTTCATGTTTGGGAGGTTCTAGTCCATCATTAAAGTATTATCCAAACAGTACACTCTACTACCAGCAGTAGAATGCTAATTCAATTTGAGCTTCCCTTCCTACAGTGTGTCATCAAATCAGTTTATGTTCAATGAGCAAACAGAACTCATTTTCTCTATCTGATCACTATACTTGGAGAATACCTATTTCTGGTAAAGAACATCTGGTAGATTAGACTGCACCATATTTAAAGAACCATCCTTAATACTTGCTATGAGATACTTGCTCAGAAATAATCCCAAAGGATCCTCTAATAATTTTTGTCATTTAACTCACTATTTTTACCTAACATAGATATTTAAGCAAAAACTCATCAAGGTTATCTCCTGGAGCACTGGCCACAGCCGTGAACATGAGACGGTGCACTGCATGTGCAGCTGTGATAGCTTGTAACAGATTCTTCCACTTGGCACTACCCATCAACAAGGCTTCTCACCTAGCTACGTTGTGTGATACCTACTTATACGATTATAGGTAACTAACTATGCTGCCTACTGCAAGAACAGGGCGCTAGCATGCTTCTTAACCTACATTCTTCCTCAGTAAATGCATGCAGCTGCCATTACTAATTCATCTTGGCCTGGTTTCTGCTTAGGCCAAACGTGTGTCTTTTCAAATCCCTTTGCTCTAGATTTCTATATGTATCTCACTACCTACATCAGCCTGAACCATATAACATTACCACAGTCATAGCTAGAGCTGTAGATAGGTTTAGCTGGCTTCCAGTATGGTGTAGTTGATAGCAGCATCTACTACTATGAAAAAACATGTCACTGTTTGATGTGCTTCTTTCCCTAAAATATGATTTTTTTCCCTACAAATAGAGCAATAAAAAGCTCTCAGCCACTGAATATGTGGATAGAGATTGGAATAAAAAAACACTGGAGTCTTCCTTTAATGCATCCCATTAAAAGATCCACTACCTGCACCTACACAAAGGCATTTTGCAGCTCTAAACTTTCTGGAGAGCTGCCACGCAAAAACTCACATGTACACACACACATACATAGACACACACGCACACACCAAAGGAGCACTGCCCGCTGCTGTTCCATTCAGGTAACCATGCCGACCACGCAGATGGCCAATCCAATCCATTCCAATCAGAGCGATTGCCACCGCGGCTACCAAGAGGAATTATTAATAGCTGACAGTCTTAGAGCCGCGAGAGCCGCATCAATCTTTCACTGAGCCTGCCACTGGCAGAGACCCTCATCATCCACCTTGATGAAGCCTGCATCCTCTGAACGATCACTGGAAGGGAAGCCAGCTCGCCACTGTGTAACACAACCCTGAAACATCAGGAGGTCAAGGCTGAAAAGCCCCCGGATCATTTGGCCAGCTTCACTGATCTGCGTATGGAGGAGTTTAGTGTGTGTGGCGGTGGAGCAAATGCATTTCTGGGAGCACCTTGTGCCACATCATTCTCCTCCTTAATGCCCTACGGAAATAAGAAACAAGATGGGGATAGAGGTCTGGCTATAAAAGAACACTTACAGTATAAATAAAGGGTGCATGCTTAAATGTGCATACTCACTGGCCACTGTATTAGAAACACTGTCTGTGGTACAGTTAAAAAACTACAGCCTATCTGTCGCCATGCACAATTTAAGTTCACTACCTTAGATTTTCATCAATAGTCAATTTTGTACCATGGAACTGCTCCGAATTATTACACTGAGAGAAAGCCCAGTCACGCCACAGTGCCTAAAACAGCTGCACTAACCCCACACATGCTAACATGCAACTAGCATATTAGTGTCACATGACATTGATGCAATTTGGCTGACACTTATCCAAAGAGACTTACATTTGAATCATGTTACAAAGCTAGGTGAATGTAAAGTTAGGAGTCTTGCCTGAGGACTTTTATTACTGCTGTAGTGTGGTAGTATTGTTCCCCACTATGCTACACCACCCACAGCAATCACTTTTTTAAGAGTATTCTGGCCATAACTGGGAATCTAAGACTGCATAACTGGCTTCAGTTTCTCAGAGTGGCTAGGACGGCCCCCTTCCTTCACGATGTTAGCCAATGCAGGCGTCCAGAACAGGCAGTTAGCACTCTCTTTGAAGCAAATTCAGTTAGCCAGTGATGCTGAATTTGCAACATTTTAAAAAGATGCAGTGGCGCTTCTGGTGGCTATGGCTTCCTTCTGTAGGGGTGTAACAGTACTTGTGTTTGTACCGAACAATCACGGTGCAGAGATCATGGTTCAGTGTGCACAGTGGTACAGAGAATACATGGTTCCCTGTACAAGTGAAGCATCTACTCAGTGGATGAAGACTGGCTAACCTAACGTGGGACCAAATTTCACAAGTGTAAGTTCCATTCAAACACCTTGTATGACTTTCAGGAATTGTAATGAGATTCGGAGTATAACTATGGTAACTAGACTTGTTGGCTCTCCCTGCCCTCTCCCTTTCGCCTCTCTCTCTCTCCCTTTCGCCTCTCCCTTTCGCCTCTCTCCCTTTCTCGTCTCTCTCTCTCTCTCTCTCTCTCTCTCTCTCTCTCTCTCTCTCTCTCTCTCTCTCTCTCTCTCTCTCTCTCTCTCTCTCTCTCTCTCTCTCTCTCTCTCTCTCTCTCTCTCTCTCTCTCTCTCTCTCTCTCTCTCTCTCTCTCTCTCTCTCTCTCTCTCTCTCTCTCTCTCTCTCTCTCTCTCTCTCTCTCTCTCTCTGTGTCCGAAATAAAAGGCAGCTGCCTTATAAGTCAGTACCTTAGAAGACAGCATTGTGATAAAGGTACCTACAACCAAACTGCATTTGAGACAAACTTCAAAAGGCAGTAATGCATCATGACGTTGCCAGGATACTGACAACTACTGTCAGCTGGAGGAGTAACTAATTAAAATCATAAGACATAAAAAGCCACAGTTCACTGACAATTTCTCCTTAGAATTAAAAAATATTAAGGGAAAATAATCATAAATTACTTTATATAAATTAAATACATAAATTACAGCTGCTTGTTTCCGCCATGTTGCTTTTTCTCTCGGGATGAGCTGGCGCTAACCCAGAGAATAATGTGATACATAAGGCACTACCTTCACAATTTGACAAGATGAAAGTAGCAGGCAGCATTTTATACAAACAATTGATTCAGATATGATTCTGTACCTTCCTGTCTTTTTACATCTAATTACATCTTGTTAAATCATTGTGGATCGGGCAAGGACGGTGTGTCAGCGTAACTAGAAAATTGTAGAGAGTAACGTTTAATACAAGTACCTCAGGGGGCACTAATAACAGGGTGAACAGACCGTAACTTGCATGTGTGGTTGTAAAACAATAGACAGAACTTGTATTGAACTGTGAAGTTCAAGCCACAATATGTAGTGAACTGTGATTTTATGTACCATCACATCCCTTTCTTTGAGCATTTGGCGAATTAATAAAAACATTTCATAAAGACGGTTTAAAGGGTTTCATCTATAAATGCTTGTTTTTCAAACATTCCTCCCAAGTTCAAGACACATCTTTGAAAAGTTTCCCTAGTCTTTAAACCAAAACTCATAAACTTCCCAATGATAAATGGGGGGTGACTGACAAATTGACCATGACAACAATGGCTACATCTGCAAATATAAAGTGGACTTATATAAATATGAATATGGCCTGAAATAAGTGTTTTCAATAAAGAGGCCAGTGAGGGTACTTTAGATACATTGACGGATACTGAAACAAGGACTTTTTCTTAACCTAGCTGCAATTCCAGAGATACTGACATGCTTTGGAAGGGACAGTTTCTCTGACGTAGATTAAAGATTATAGTATTGGGTTCATTTAAGCAGACAACAGAGAATGGACACTAAAAATCATTTTGAGTGGTGGGCTATGGGCAGGAAAATGGGACCTTGGTGTCACCGTGATTGATTTTCAGACTGCCCAAGCTGAGGCACTTCACTGAGCTACTTTAATGGAGCTACGAGGCTGTAGACTCAGTCCAAATGATGTCTGCAGCAATGAGAGCACTCTACAGCTTGACCATCACCACACTGTGCAGATATGATGCAGTGTGCTTCCCAACCATTGGATTTTAAAAAAATGATAAACTAATATGCAGAAATCTTGGTCAGCCTCGCTGTCAGTTTCACCTGTGATTACTTATTTCCCTCACAGAAAGCAGGCAGACATTTTGAATGACTGGTAAATCGGGGTTGGAAATGATCCATACAAGCACTAATTAAACAGACATGACCTACAGCAAGAGGCAGTAGGGAAGCTTTAGTTCCGCCTCACAACAGATGCATTCATTTACGAATTCTAAAATAGAATAAGGCTAGGCACCTTAACGAAACACATTCCATGAACACGGTCACAAAATGAAGGTACTCTGTTAAACAATCTGGGCTTTATAAATCAATTTTTTGATTGATCTTTTTAGAAAAGTAAATACATTCTGTCAAAACTACACCTCATATCTTCTTAACTTGACAACTTTACAGTTAACACATTTTAAACTTGCCATTCTTCATCAAATTATCACACAATGTACTGGACACCAATGTAGTGGACACCTAATTAAAACAAATTTAATTCCATGGTTTTAATAAGACAGTGATACTGTGGATAAGTCATTCTGTCTTGGATATGCTGGTGATTCGACCTGGCTTATATTGTCGTGCAAAGCACATTTACTGGCTTCACGTGAAGCACAAGCTGGCCTTTACCCTCCCAGAGATGGCAGTGATGTGTGATGAGCGAGTCCTAACTATTAGGTGGGAATTGAGAATGGCTACTTCAGTGAGAAAGAAAGAAACGTTAAAAAAAAACAAACAAAAAAAAACATTAACAGGTGCTATATAATTTTTTACTCCCAAAACAAACGAGGGTTTCCAGGTCACAAATATCTGGATGAGATTCTTTTGTGGATGAGAAGTGATTATCAACATGAAATAAAATCCGTCAACACCCATGTCTTACTGCTGGGGAGATAGAGGAGTTGGAGGAACAAGTTGCCTTGGCAACAGAAAGGACTTGGGTGCCTGTTCATTCGGAGCAGCAAATTAGTGTTTTTTCTCTTTTTTTTTGCGGCCAACTGGATTCGCTTGCAGAGAGTACTCCAGTTGATGAGCTTCTATCACTGTTTGTTCAATATCTTGCGAGACATCGAGAGAGGAATCTAATAAAGAGACCCCATGGCTTTACGTGGATTGAATGAAGAGATACTGGAAACGGAGAGTGTTCCTGTATTTGCTGCCTAATCACATAACCGCTTAGTCCTCAAACATCTCTAAACCAGTTGATCAATAAAGACACTCAGCTAAAAGACGAGGATGTACGTAAAATGCAGACAGGGGGGCAAATACTGTTAGCGTTTACTAACTTTAAGTACTGGTTTGACCTTGATGGCTTAGCTTGGATTTCTATTTCACTTCACGCTGGTGCAGTGCTTCGATGTCTATCCTCTATAAACATAATAATAATGCCAACATTGGCCAATGTACAATTTACAGCTTTTAAAAGCATACTGGTAGTAATTGTAGGATTTGTGCACGAATGTACATCCTCCAGAACATCTCATCAGAATACATAATCATGTTATTAGTTTCTCGTTTCGCCATGTCCTAACTGTCCTTCAGTGAAACCGGCAGCACAGCTTTAGAGACGAGCACTGTGTATGGCCTAACCCTCATCTTTTTTCACTCTTTTGTTAACATTATATAATGTTATTAATTGAATGCGGAGAGCCAGGGATGAGTCCCCAGGTCATTCCGCCTGTACAGTTACACAACAGCACAAGTCCAAAGAGTGCCAGAAAATCAGACCTGGCCCTGTGCCCTGATCCTCTAGCCTGGCAGGGACTGAACTGTTTCTTCAATTTACTGAATCTCTCCCATAACGACTGATCCCCAAAGCTATGATTTGGCCAAAAATTTAACCGAATGTAGCTGATCATCTGACATGATTGGTGTCCTTCAGTTTTGCAAAGAAGCTACACGGCTAACATAGCTAGCTAGTAACGAAAATGTACAGCTACTCATTCTGAAAACAGTTGTTATGTAATCTCAAACAGACCTGGTTTTGTGGCTTCTGGCACACTGCGGCACAAAGTGGACAAACTAGAGTGTGTAATGATTTAGGCATGTGCTTTTTCCTTTGTTACACTGGTAGCTATAAGTAGTGGTCCAGGGGTAAGTCCAGAGGAAAAAAAGTTTACTACAGTAAAAAGTAAAGAGTCAAGATGTCCAGTAACAATCAGCATGTTACAGTAACAACCAGGTTGCACTGTCTAAACCTTTTAACAAACACATTTGCTCTGTTCTGGAAACAAATGTAGCCTTTTTAATTCCTATATCCTACACTATCATAAAACCAATATAGGTCTTCTAAAGGGTTTTTTAAATATGTAATGTTTATAACAGTAACATAGTGATAATAGAAAAAAGAAGGATTTCTTTTGAGACTTCAAGATATGTTTTACTTTATAACATACTGCTTGTGCCTCTCCACCATAAATGTGTGAATAAAAAATACAACTGAGCCAGAAAAAAGTCTCAGGCATCACATTCGTACCATTTTGTATAATAAGTTTGTGTTGCAGCTTTAAGAACTCTTTAATTATTAATGGTTCCTATCCTAATTATTATGTTTCCCATCACTGTGATCATTCTTTGAGATTTACTACAATTCTGAATGTAATTTCATTAGGATTTTCATTATAAAAGAGTGTTCTCTTTTGAGCATATTAACAAAAGGTACCGTACTTACGTATTTCCAACCCATGGCTGTATGCTCCCATCACCTGTTAAGACATCAAAAACATATTTGGGTTGAGAGAATAATTTTTAATATTACTTTTTACGTTTAACAAGCAGAAAACCAAGCCTGAAAGATTTCCTATGGGTTAGTCAGGGCAAGTCATGATAATTACGTTATCGATTTATCAATACAATATATGGACTGATGTATGGATCATTGCAGGTGACCTCGATATTGCCCACTCTGTTTATAGAGGACAAGTCTATGAGCACACAGCGACCTCCATCGGGTAGAAAAAGAGTGCAGTGACCAGTGCATTAATGCTGGCGCCTCTGTACACACAGAGCTGCATGCAGCGGGTAGTGCCGTAACGTCTAGCCATCCCACAGTTATAGTGGCAAGTATGTGAACCGTGGATTTGACGCCAAATGTAAACAGTAATAGTGTGGAATGCAGTTTTACTGCTGCTGTAATCTTTCACACGTTTATTCAAAGCTATACGCGGACATTTGTAGCTTGTATTCCAAACCCAAGGCACACAGAAATCGCTTCCGCCTCGCCACGCGTGTGTCGCGTCCGTTGTAAACAAGAAGCCTCGCGAAAGGTTCCGGTATCGTGACACGTGTGTACACTGAGCAACGACCCAAAGCAACTGCTTACCGGGACATATTTAATGCTGTATTTTATTAAACGTTATCATATTAGGAGTACAATGAGTGGTGGTATGAGCGCAAATCGGTAGAGGTTAGACAGCCGAGCTCACTCCCCTCGACTGTATTAGCTATCATGCTACTGACAACACTGTCTAAAAAACAACAAAGTAATAAAATACATATATATTTCCATTAATTGAAATTGATAATTAATTGCGTGGACATTTTCATCCAATGGAACAGTCAGAGATGACATGTCAGGGGATAGGAAGAATATGGTGGCTCAGCGGTTAGAGCGCCGGGTTATCGATAACAGGGTTGTGGGGTCGATTCCCGGGCTTGGGCCCTTGAGCAAGGCCCTTTACCCTCTCTGCTCCCCGGGCGCTGGAGTTGGCTGCCCACCGCTCTGGATGTGTGTGTGTACTCACTGCCCCTAGCTCACTAGTGTGTTTGTGTTCACTTCCACAGATGGGTTAAATGCGGAGGACACTGTACAGTGACAAATACGTGCACCTTTTTTCTTTATAACTGTTGCTAATATTTGTTAGCAAGCTAACACACAGGCTAAAGGCACTTGCTTGATAGCGGATAGCAAGTGCACGATCGCTAGCTTTACCTGTTGGTATCCGCTTTATATGCCAGCGTAGCAACAGCACTATTACATCGTTAAACTTGCTAATATATAATTCACATTTAATAAATAAAGTTAAATAGCAACGCTACATCGATACAAATACTTCTCAGTAATGATCAGTAAATACATTTCGATAAATTCTAATCTGGCAAATAAGTAATGACAGTCGGGGGGAAAGGATGTGTCACGACACCGGACTGTCATGCGCGCCGCACTGGACCTCACGCACGGCTGCAGAAACGCCGTGTTGGATGTCGCTGTGCGTTACCATAGAAACTATGTTGTAAGTCTGTCAGCGTATAGAGGAGTGAGTCCAAATATATATTTAAACATTATTTATATAGCAATTCTAATCTATGAATATTCTTGGTAATTAAACGTTTATTGTTCTTTAAAAGGATTTAATTGCATTGGCATTATATTATCATTATTTCAGTGGCATAAAAAGGTCTTTAAATGACATTATCGCTTATTATTAAGACAACTGTCCAAAAAATAGTTATTGTAACAGGATTAGTCTAGTCATGATCATGTGTTTTGCATTCCTGTATATTTTTGCAGATTTATATATATATATATATATATATATATATATATATATATATATATATACTCTGCAAATATATACAGGAATGCAAAACACATGATACATATATATATATATATTTGATGATGATGAATAATTTTATACTGACATTATCAAAGACATTTTTGTTGCAGTAAATCAAAGCTGGTGAACAAATTCCATGAAAGCATCTACACAAAGAACAGATCAGTAAATGCAGTGATTGATATTATGACCCCACCTTGTGGTAAAATGTATTTCAGCTCAAACTCTGTTATAGCTTTCCAAACCCTTATCCTTTGTGTGCCAACCATTAGTATGCAGAACCACAAAACTACTTCAGATTCGTCTCTTTTTGTGTACACACCTGCATCTATAGAGCAAATCACGTATAATGTATTGTGCAGTGGATAATACTGTGAACACAAACCTGCTATGATTGTATCTAATTAGCACAGAGATGCTCCCTACCGTCAAAGCCATGTGTAGCAGTAGGGTCGAAATGATTGACACGCATGGCTTCATGGGTCAGGGGTTGCGTTTTTTTTTTTTTATATAGATTTTTATACACGATTGCTGGAAAGCATGAAGTGACGAAGACCTGGTGTGGCACTTTGTCAGAGACCTCGATACAAGGCCATCCTGAGGAGGAGGAGGGCGGGGAGGCTTGTAACATTTCTTCCTCCAGTGTCACCATGGCTCCGCTCCCTTGTTGCTTGGCAACCCCAGCTCATGCAAAACTCCCCCACCTTTGGCAAACATGGTTGACTTTCACAAATAAAGACTTCATGACAAAAGAGCATACTCTGCCACTCCGACAGGTGCATTGTTTTAAGTGTTGATGTCATTCCTGGAGAACCAAACAGGACGTTTAATGAATCAAAGTCAGGATGCTTAACTGTGGCAGCTTAACTGTGGCTTAGGGGATACAAGGGCATGTTAGCAATGTTTAACACATCGACCTAGGTTTATTTTTCAGTTATTAGTCCTAATGCAAAAATCATTGTAAATAATTTGATAATCATTTAGTTTAGTACATTTTGTGGAGTCTCACAGGGTTCTGTTTTAGGGTTTGAGAAACTGATGCGAATTGTGTCAGTAGTGCAGTTACTGTAGTTGGGGGCCTGCACACATGGTTTAATAACATACTTATACATACATATGGAACTTACTTAACATTGCTGATGGAACAACACCTTGTATCACGAAAACTGTACCCTTACAGAAGAGGAAACTCCTTTTTGACTTTTGGTGTAAGTTTATGTAAAGAGATTTTTTACGTATTATTGGGCCAGTTTTACTATGTTGATAGCACTGTTGTGCTGAGTATGAGCCACTACCCAAATGGTATAGTTTCTGGCTAGCTGTGACCATGTGGTGGTCCGTTACCTAATCAGTGTGGTGTTTTCTGCCTGTATGTCAGCCTGTGTTCAACACACTGGCTTTATTAACTAGTGGTGGCTCGTGGCAGGTTGAGCAGCTGCTAGCTGTTCGGGACAGGTCTTTGTCCCGATCATGGAGGGCACTCTATTGTGGTATGGCGTAGTGTTCGCTGCGTGTTTTAATTCCAGCATCGATGCTGTGCTGTGACACACACATACTGGTGCAGCACATGCTAACATGCCATGATGGTGGGTGTTGGGTGGGGGTTGGCTATGGTAGGCCTTTTTCCATTGGCAGATGAACATGTGTAGGTGTAGTCTGCAAAAACATATAGTATTTTATGTGATTTCATAGTGATTTCTACAGGCTTAAATTACCTTAAAGCTTATATATTGAAATACTTCTTTAAACAAATCTGAGACATTTATGAATATTCAGATCCCAGTACATGTTACTGGTTCCGTATTTTGATTTTGTATGATACTTAGATCAGTGTCTTAATAAATATACTGCCATTCGTGGTCACCAGGTCAGGCATCATGAAAGGACAGCCTGGTTTCCCGGTTCCTCCGGTAGGTGTCAGTAAACCTCTCCGATAGTAACAAAGACAAAAGACGAGGAAGTACCTGAACATGGCCAGTTAGTCGTGACAATCGGTTTTTGTGTACACCAACGGTTTTTCATTTATTTTTTGCAAAGTGCGGACTCCTCACATGTCGACCCCCAGGCTATATGTGCTCTACCAATTTCGCCTTAGTCCGATGACATTATCTTTCGCAACAAAGGCAAATCAGCTGCTTTACACTGTAGCTAGCTGCCACTAGCCAGGAGCTAATAACACAACTAGCTGTTAGCCAGGTTGATGTAGTTTAACGTTAATTATGGCAGAAAACACGTCAAGCGCCGCAAATCTGCCTCCAGGAGACCCGCAGCTCATCGCCCTCATTGTACAGCATCTGAAGAACCGAGGCTTGTTCGACGAGTTTAGAAGAGACTGTCTGGCAGACGTGGACACTAAGGTGAAAAGTGGCATTTCAAGGTTTTGTTTAGATTTGTGTCACGAAGCTCTGCGGATAATATGGCAAATACATTGCAGACACTGAATCTAATGTTTACTAATCGTTTCACTCGGATTAATAAGAGGTTTAGCTCGCGTTAAGCCGAGTGAGGATATTGCTAATAGGTTGCGATCGTCCTGAGCTGGTAGGCCTCCTACTAAAGTGCACTGCGTGTTCACAGAGACCGAGATATCCTTTGGTAGTGGAGTAGTGTAGCTATGTATATGTCTATAATGATCTTAAATAAAGCAAAACACTCAGCAACCTAAATTTGTGCTATGTTGGGTATAACCTCAGCAGCCTGTTAGTAATGGGTGCCCAGGGCTTCATAATGATGAGATTTTAATCAAATGTATTTGGGATTGGAATAGTTCAAACTGCAGCAGTGGGATCTCCAGGCCTGGAGGTCAGAACTAGCTGTAGTTCATTGGCTAAGGACATGCTTTCCACTAAATCGGCAGTCACAAACCCTCTTCCTGCAGGTTTCATCTCAACTCAAATAAAGATTTGGATCATCAAGTACCTCCAAAGGTACCTTAAGTACTTGTGGTTGGTGAGATGCAACATATTAAAACCACTACCTGCCAATTGAGCTACCACACTGTGTGTGACCCTGAGATTTGATTCCTGGTCAGGTCTATGCTGCACAACACAATTAAGAGTCAGGGACTCTTACAAGTCGGCAGGAAGGATGGAGTCTCCAGGAGCAGGTTACATTACAGGTTTTCAAGCCTGGTGACAGACTTCAAGTCTAACCTAATAAACTGACCTGTGTACTCCTTTCTAGCCAGCCTATCAGAATCTGAGACAGAAGGTGGACAACTTTGTGGCGAATCACCTCAGTAGTCAAGAATGGAGCCCATCAATCAACAAGAACCAAGTTCGTAATGGATTGCGACAAAGCGTAGTTCAGTAAGTCACTGTTCCTGGTTTTATCCACAAACTGGGTGTAGCTAGGTTTCAGCACTTCCTCTGCTGTCCCAGATTTAAACTATTCAAAATTGATTAGAAAATATGCACACTTGGTCTCATCTTGGAACGTTTGTGTGACTGTCGTGTTCTTCTTGGACGTGAAGCACATGATTAGTAAAAAATAATTGGGGCAAAAATCAACAGAAACTCTCAAATGATTAGATTGACGCTGTAGTTACTTTTCCGAATGATGTAAAGCATTTTATTAAATGTTGTGTCCATGTGGTTAATTCCATTGATTTCCCAAATGTCCCTATAATTTATTGATAAGAACATTTTGGGTGTTGTTTTTTTTCCCCTTTCCCCTGCACCATAGCCATTAAGTGCCTGGGTCCTGTTTCTCTGCCATACAGAGCCGTGTGAGCTCTTTTCCAAGAGCTTTTCTTACAGAGCTGGCTATGTTTGGTTTTCTGAATTTTAAACCGAATTATAAACTTCTATGCTTTACTTAATACACTAAACAATGTATTTCTCATGGTTCTGATTAAACATTCCTGACATTTTTGTTTCCACAGTGTGAATAGACAAATATTTTGAAGTGTTAAACTGTTTGGTGTAAAACTTTTGGATGAAAACATATCTATTGCATGGGACTTAGTTTTAGTTTAGTCTGTCAAATGTATTTAAAGGTATGTTGTGAACAGTGATGAAACATGAGGCCAGCGATAAAATACCATACTACTTTTCTTGCAGGTCTGGGATGCTGGAGTCTGGAGTGGACCGAATTATAACACAGGTGGTAGATCCCAAACTGAACCACATCTTCAGGCCCCACATTGAGACAGCCATTCATGACTTCCTGGAGAGAAAAGAGGAAGGGGCGTCAAATTCAGCCACCGAGGTGGAGCTGCAAGATGCTGCCAGCAGCAACACCACGCCCAAAACACAATAGAAGGTAGCGATATGATTACAAAGCTGGTTACCATATAGCAGTACCTGACTTTCCTGGAAGTATTCAGTTACCTGCTAAGCAAATTAATGTAACAAAAGCACCATTGTCATGTCATGGAGCTCAGATAACAAGAGCCTAAAATTAAAAATAAAATGGACTATTAGAGCTTGAGTTAAGCAGAAATGTCAAGTCCAGTCAAGTGGGTTTTTTATTGTCATTTCACCTACATACAGAGTACACAGTGAAATGAAACAACGTTCCTCCAGGACCATGGTGCAACATAGACACAGTGCATACAGAACACAAGTGCAACACAGGACAAGTGCAGACAGACAATACAATACAACACAATACATACATAGAATAATAAATAATTAGGGGTAGTGTGCAAATTATGCAGTGTGCAATAAATATTGAGGTAGTATAGTATATGTGCTAACTGTCTAATTATGGCATCAAAGCAATGGGTAATAACTAACAATCTTGCAGCCATATTATTTACTTTTTTTTTTTTCCACTGAAACTCATGCCAGTGGATTTCCTGATTGCCAGATAGTCTACAGGGGAGGAAAAAAGGCCTGTATAGTCCAATCTATTGAACAGCCAAAACTCAGGTTGAGTACAACCCTAGATATCAGTGGCAGCACTTAAATAAGATTTATGTGACACACAATACCTCTTAGAATGCACAGGCGTTTGTACTTAGGTTTGCTTGTAACACAGTGTTGTCTCTCAATCTAGGTGCCATATGACGTTGATGGATGGAACATTAGAGGAATAACATCTACAGCGGAAGTACCCCCAAACTGGAATTATACTGCATGTGTGGGAACGTGCTCAGGTGTAGTTGTTTTAGGATAGTCCTTGTGCACGAACATGTTTAACTGATACAGAGAAGGAAGTGTTCTTTAGCCTCTGCACTACGTGAGAGTGCCCCTATGAATTAAATATGCACACAGATCAAAAGAAAAGTGGAATGTTTGCCCAGCTGAAAATGAATTCTCTCTTGTAAATGAATTGAACAGCGAATCACACCATCCAATCTGAATTTGTAAATCCCTTCTTTTTTTACTGAATTATAACACTGTATCTACCAGTCTACATCCTTGTAGTTTTGTAGTATTTCTGCAAGGAACTTTTTTTTTTCTGTTTTTGTGGAGAAACATTCACATAATGACTGGATCATGGCCTTCAGCTGTAACCATCCCCCCTCCTGGATTCCTATTAGTGATGAGATTCTAGGCAAGAGAGAATCTTCTCTGATATTTCTGTGATTCCAACTGGACGTTGAGCAGAGCGAGTGCCTACAAAAGTTCACTGTGTTCCATCCGACACAGACGTGGTGCAAAGTGATGGGATCCGTTTGGGCGTAAAAGCTTTTGACCCGAAGGAGTCGGACACCAGTACTGTGGAAAGGGCTACCAACGGAGAGCTAATTTAATTTTTTTTTTTTTGTTTTGTGTGTTTTTTTTTTTTTTTGTCGTCTTCCGTTTTGGATTTAAAGAGATGCACTGTGTTCCTGGACTAGGACAAAGGTCTACAAGCTCGGCTTGTTCCTGTCTTTCAGCACCTCTGTTCTGAGAATGTGGCAGACGGTCAAATGCTAGAGACAGACATTGGTCTGCTACATTTGGCAGTCATATTCTTATGCCATACACTGCTGGTTGGTATAAAGTGCTTTTTTGGAAAGTTACCAAGTATGTTTAAAAAAAAAAAAAAAAAAAGTGATTAACTTTTTACCTGTAACAGTATGTACTTTCTGTGGAAAAAAAAACATACTGCACCACCTTTGTGATTCCCCCTTCCCAATTCTGTAGATAATGTTTAAATATTGTATTGATTAAAGATTTAAACCTATAATTTGATTTAGCAATGTATGTGTTGATTGGGGCTTAAAAGGATTTTGGTGATCCTGGGGGAATTCTGCCATTTTTCCAAAATGTCTGTATAATTAAATGGTTTAGACACAAATCTGAGTGGTGTGGTGTGAAATGTTTCATTAGGAAAGTCAGAAATGTTCACAGCAGGTAGTGATAAGAACCAGGCCTCTGAAGATTTCACTGCCTCTGAAAGCTCTCTCACAAAAAGTTATTGCATGAAATGGTTGAGTGATGCTGTTTTTCAATAGTTTTATCACCATTATCTTCATATAAGGCAACATATAGATGGTAAATAAATGTCTACATACTGATTGGCCATAACATTTAACAGCTAATGTGAATAACATTGATTATCTCATTAAAAGAGGTGGGAGCAAGTGAACAGTCAGTTAGTACATGCCTGTTTATAACTTCACAGTTCCTATCTGTGTAAGTGGCACAGTGGATACTGTTATGACTAGTCAGGTATTTGCATTGCAGATATCATGACCCCTGGTCTCTATCACCACAATTGGGGAATCTGGAGATGATTTGCCAATGATGATGATCCATTTCTTACTAAATCACTCTGAATGACTTTATTTACAGTGCAATGACCTGAGTTATATATACTTTTATTTAAAAATGTGGAATTCCCTTTTAAAAATCAGTTTACTAGAACTGACACAGCCAACTGGATATACTTCTTAGCTTTTGAGGCACAAATTTATCAAAAATAAAAAATAGTTCTTATTGAAATGTTGACTCATTCATTAGTCTGTGGGTTGTGTCTTTTGTTTATTCTTTTTATAAAACTGTATGCCTGTTTCACATTTCCGAACACTCTAAAAGTACGCAATGTTCCATTTTTTTAAATGCGCGTCATAGTGTTCCTCCACCTGGCACTTAAGCCCCTGGCCTCAATGTCTTTATCCCCTCCAATGTGTTAAGTAGAAAAATGTTCAACAGAAAATAAACTAGGTTGTGGGCCAGGGCTGAGCTCAGGTTTCCTGTACTGGTCTTGGCTGTGGGACTGCTGCCGGAGTCCTGAATCTGGTGTCTGCTCATGCCAATTATGTTATTTTGCCATAGTTTCCTCCCAACCCCCATCTGGGGAAATGTGATACAACTATGGTCTGGAAGACACAATGCTGGCTGAGGGGCTGAAAGGAGGGCTGTCTGCGGTCACCAACCTGCTGTCAGGCTGAAGAAGTTGTTTAACACCACCCCCCCACCCCACCCCCCAAACACACACATACGCCCCCCTCAATGATCACCCTGTGTCCCCAGGACGGCCTCACTGTGCGAAATGTGTCCTAAAAAGCATCTCAGTTGGTAGGATTAGTGGTGAAGATGTAGGGAAACTTTAAAAAAAGACACCACAAGGTGGCATGATTTAACCAACTATTGGGTAACTCCACCAGTATCTCCAGCGTGTTACTGTAACTGCGGCAAATACCAAATGTCATTTGATGAGCACAAGATCCAAAGGTGTTCAAGTATTGATATTAGGAATAGTTACTTTTAGTAACCCATACAAACGTATGTGGATACACCAGTAGTTTACAGTTAATAACCTTGCCAGGATAACTGCATAATAACAGTGTTATTCTAAGAATTACATGCAGATATCCTCTGCAAAGGAATTTAGCTCTCACATTTCTTCCTAATCAGACATTAGGCTCGCAAAGTGTCGAAACAACTTGTCCAATGATGAAAACCTGCATTGTATGAGGAGAAGAATTACGCAGCACTTTTGGCCTAAGATATGCGGCAATTAAATCCCTCTGCCCGTGGAGAGCTTTGTTAATGTAGTGTGAAATTGTATGTTCAGGGCATCGTGCGGGGGGGGGGGGGTTAAGAAAAGTCTCAGCTGACATTGCATTTGTCTTTTGGACATTTATAAATCACCAGAGTAATTATTGAATGGGGACAGAGGAGGGGGGGAAATTACCCCCTCCTCTAGTGAAACACAGCTGCTGGTCGCTCTCGAGTTGGCCTTGCACAGCCCAGGCCACAACAATTAAATCCCCATTCCTCTGCAAAGCCCTCCTGCATCTGTTGAGTTTAATTGCTCCCTGATTTTTTTCTTTCGCACCCGATGGTGGAGGAGATTCATTACATCCAGTGGCTAGCTGAGATCGGCTGCATGCAGGCCAGATGTACGAAGGCCCAAGAGCGATGCTTGACCGGCCAGGCAAGGTACTTTCCAGTCCAGCTAAGCTCTGGAATAGAGGTGCTTTTGTGTTAAATAGGGATCTTAATTGCTAACCATGGCTATTGCTCATGTTGTTTTTGGTGAGAGGTTTGGTGATTGGTAACATATTAAAGGGACCCACTATGGTTCAAAAGTATGGAAGGATTAGTTTTGCAGATTGCAAGTGTCATCTTTATAATATTATTATTGGCATTACATAGTGATCTGTCTGTGGCGTTCTTTATTTGGTGTGTAATGGTAATCGTGCTATATTTCACATACAGGGAGAAGACAGACTGACCCCCAAAAGCCATCAACATTCAACTTTTAAATCAAGAATAGTAGTTTTTTTCCCTAAATTTTAAAATACAAAAGGGAGAGAAGGACCTTAATTAACTTGTTAGGGCTGTGGCGAGGGGTCAATCAACAATCATGGCCAAACACTTTAAAAATTGAAGATAGAAGATAGCAAAGGTTTTCAAAAAGCTGTTTCCTCTGTTTTAAGTTAAGGTCAAGGTGAGGTCTAGAAGACCAAACACTTTCAGAGAATTGCTAGAAAGGCAAATCAAAATTCAGCATCAGTAGAAAAAGGGGTGCAGGATTGCATGCAACTCTTTCCAACTGGGGTGGATTGATCAATCTTTAGGATTGTGTTGCAGCCACTGGAATGAGAAACATGGGGACACAATGAAACAAAGGGCTGCATAGACAATAGCTGCGCTCTAAAGTCTAGGCTGCAGCTGAGTTAGGCTGCATTTCTTGGCTGCTAAGTCGTAGAACAACCCTTCGTGTTCAGACCAAAAATGCAGCCTAAATTTGAATCGATTTGGAAGGCGCAATTGATGTATCCTTCCTGGCCTTCGGTTACCCACAGTTCTCTACGCACAAATAACACAGGAAAAAAAGGAAAAACAAGACCACAAAAAAAGGAAAACAAAGCCTTGTTTGTTTATAATTCAATTCCATTAAGAAATTAAAAATCACACCAGAGCCTTTCCGGTGGCATCAGTGCATCTCCTTGTTAGACTGTTCCACTTGTATGACCAATAAGCTACTAAGACGTTTTTCATAGGACAGTCCCACCAAGGACCCGCCCTACGCTGGCTGCAGCCTCAAAACAATGACCATCTGGCAAAGATAACGAGATGGGCGGGGCTAGATTCTGATAAACCTGCATACAATGTAGGGAAGGCGGGAAATGGGGAGGAGACAAAACACATGGACGACTTAATGGCCAGGTAAAGTTAACAGAGAGACAAAAACTGCAGACACAGGGGCAGACCTGAGGGTAAGGCGGGACTATGTAATGGCCCTCATTATTTCCAACTTCTCAGCGGGAGACCTAACCAAGGCGCCCACATTGACAAGGTTAACTGACCCTCATGGTGATGTGATATCAACATGAATCAGAAAACACAGGTACATTTTGGTCAGAATCTTTCAACTGTGTAGGTGGGTAATTAAGAAGAAATGTCTTTTTAAGAATGCTTAGTGAATATTGACGTGAAAAAAACACTGAAACATTTTGTGTGTCACCCATACCTATATTCGCCACTGGCCCTGTCCAAAAAAGAGCTGCACTATTCATGAATTCATTCATTCATGCTTTACTATAGGCCAGCTACCAACTACTCCCTGGGCTGCTGCCAGGCTTTGCCTGTTATGCATCAGTACATGTTGGCTCATCAAGTTCAGGTCAGTTGACCATTAACTACAATTGTAAGATGTTACAATCCCGCCGCAAAGGGCTAGACTCGTCGTTTCTTAGCTCAGAATGTACAGTGAGCAGTAAGACGACAAATTTAACCTAAAGATCGGAAATGAATGAATGAATGAAATGTATGCGATTACCAGACCAAGAGCAATCAGTGTCTCTTATAGACTCATTGACTCCCCATTGTTGAAATGCACACACAAGGAGTGTGGGCGGGAGCGTTTTCTAATAAATCACTAGTAAAACCCCATCATTTGAACACACACAGCCTTGACCTGCTCTGCTGAACATGATACATTATGTTTACAGTCTTTAACAAAACCAGTCATACCTGGCAGTGGGGTTCTTAGAACATATATGCCTGTGATCATGGCAGAAAGACAACCTTCGGATGTTAGTGCTGTCAATAACGTATACTGTCTAGTTCGTAAAGCACAGAAGTCCATTCACAGTTCTGATGACTTTCACCTAACTCACATTTTCAATCTGCAGCAGAAGCTGAACCAAAGCACAGACCGTGTCTATTGCCACGGCCACTCACTGCTAATATTTAAGGCCCATGAAATAAGCAGACAAAAGTATTTTGGGCATTTTTTTAGCATCACACTGCTTTTCAGCAGCTATAACATCTCAATTCTCTCAAATGATCAGCAAACGGATGTTCAGCTGTATATCTGTATGTTCTGAAACATTTAAAGAATGTTTTTACACCTCTCCAAAATGTAATCCCTTAAGGTATCAATGCTATGTCGAAACCACCAATTCCACATGTGAAATCCATGCTAGTGACAGTGACGCTGTTCAAAGGCTACATGTTTTTCCACAGATGCACTGGTCGTAACATGGTACAGTACAAGAGTTCATGGGTACACGTATTTGTAAGAATGTGTTTGTGGGACAGGGGTCGCTTGGTGATCAACAGCAGGGTCAACTGAGGTTTACGCTGAAAAGTTGTGCAAATCCTTTGGGGCTGGTGTGTGGGTAATGAATGGAGATAGCACAAACATTGGGGGGGGGGGGGGTGTTAGGAGGTGTGTGTTTGTGTGTGTGTGTGTGTTTGGGGGGGGTGGGGGGCAGAGAATAAATGCTTCCTGTCCCTTTGAAGCCACCTGGCAGGGGAGTGGACAGTTATCTATAAGTTCTCCTTGTAGCCCACCGGACAAGCACATGATCTTATTGGCACTGCGCCTAAGCTGCTGTCACAAGGTTGGGTATGACCCACAAAAACACTGCTCAGACACTTGTACACCACTCTGGGGACTCCCCTAAAGACGCAAGGCTGAGTGTACCAGAAGATTTAGGGTCTGTGATGGCAGCGTTTCAGCATTGTACTGTAAGGACCTCGGGAGCTTTCCCTCAGTGGAAATGTCGTTCATGATCCCCTCCACTCCCCCTCCCAACCACATAGAGCATGCATTCTCCATGTGACTGGAAATGGGTCAGTGTATAGCACTCCTCACCTCAACCCCCACTGGCAGATATATGAGTGGAAGCACTTTGGGAAATGTTATGAAAATAACTCTAAATAAACTGTGCAAGTCTACAATGTTAAAAACATGTACTACGGAAGTCATGTAACTTTGATAGCTCTCCAAGTACAGTCCCTTACCTTCACAAATGACCCAGTATTAACACAGAGAAGTTCCTATTCGTTTAATCTTCACATAAACATGCTTCCTCATCTAATCCTTTGGACTCAAGGCTCCATTTACAGAGTCAAGTCAAGTCAAATTTATTTGTATAGCGCTTTTTACAACTGTTGTCGTCACAAAGCAGCTTTACATAATTATTACTTAATAAATAACAGATTCAGAGAAGAAAGAAGAAACAACATGAAGCGTCAAAGACCCCCGTGAGCAAGCCAACGGCGACAGTGGCAAGGAAAAACTCCTTGCTAAAAACTAATGTTTTAAACATTAATGATAAAAATTACCAAACCAGGTACAACAGAAAGTTAATAGTTGTGATATTAATAGTGTCAGACAGGCACGAGTCCATCTAGGTTTCAGCACGGCCACCAAACAGGCAGCAGCGGCTGGCGGGTGAGCCATGGGTGGTGGCGGGTTGGGGGGGGGGGACCCGCTGGCTGGACTGGTAGGTGGCAGCTGGTTAGATGCAGGTAGAGGGGACCTCAGCGGGCAATCTTCCTGCAGATCGGGCTGGGTGGCCATTTACTCGGGGAAGGTAAAGAGAGAGAAGTTAGTTCTAAGAGGAATTTTATGGAGTGCAGAGAATGTTGATCATCAGCATCTGGGTATGTCTGATGACTCCGGCAGGTCTGATTATCACAGCATAATTAAAAGGAGAGAGCCAGAAGGTAACACGGACACGGGCGTACCCTGAGAACACCAGCATCTATCTGCTCCACCGTCAACAAACCTGAGTGATCGCGTGTAAGCAGCGAGACGACAGCTCCAGCATCTCAGAGTACTACAATTCCCTGTGTCCGCGAACCCCTGGACCTGCAGCCCTTATCTAAGAAACATTAATTACCAAAAGCTAAACTAAACATATAAGTTTTCAGTTTAGATTTAAAGATTGAGACTGTGTCTGAGTCCCGAACATTATCTGGAAGGTTATTCCAGAGCTGGGGGGCTTTATAGGAAAAGGCTCTTCCCCCTGCTGAGGTTTTCTGAATTTTGGGAACGCGTAAGAGGCCAGCACCCTGAGATCTAAGTAGTCTTGATGGTTCGTAATATACTATAAGATCCTGCAGGTACTCAGGAGCGAGGCCATGTAGGGCTTTATATGTTAATAAAAGAATTTTGTATTCAATACGGAATTTAACTGGGAGCCAATGAAGTGCTGATAGAACTGGACTGATATGGTCAAATTTTCTAGTTTAAGTAAGGACCCTGGCTGCAGCATTTTGCACCAGCTGAAGTTTATTGAGGTTCCTGCTGGAACAACCTGACAGTAATGCATTACAGTAATCTAGCCTTGAGGTAATAAAAGCATGTACTAGCTTTTCTGCGTCTTGTAGTGATAAGGAGTTTCTTAGTTTGGAGATGTTCCTAAGCTGCATAAAGGCTGTTCTACTAATATTAGCTATATGTTGCTCAAATGATAAATCTGAGTCGAATATGACGCCAAGATTTTTAGCTGCTAAACCAGGAATGATGGGAGAATCTGCCAAGTCTAACATTAAGTCTGATAGTTTATTTCTAGAGTCTTTTGGACCTAAAAGGAGAACTTCGGTTTTGTCACTGTTAAGGAGAAGGAAGTTATGTGACATCCAGAGTTTTATATCCTTTACACAGTCCTCCATTTTCTGTAATCTAAATTTATCGTCAGGTTTGGCTGATATATAGAGCTGTGTGTCATCTGCATAGAAGTGGAAATTAACGCCATGTCTGCTTATAACTGAGCCCAGTGGTAACCTGTATAATGTAAATAATAGTGGTCCTAAAATTGAGCCTTGCGGAACTCCATATCTTACTTCTGCGTAGTTTGAAGATAAATCATTTATCTTTACAAATTGGAAGCGTCCCGTTAGATATGATTGGAACCATGATAGGGCTGTCCCTGTGATTCCAACCATTTTCTCTAATCTTTCTAGTAATATAGAATGATCTATTGTATCAAAGGCTGCACTAAGGTCTAGTAGGACTAATAAAGATACGTAGCCTTGATCAGAGGCAAGAAGGAGATTATTCGTAATCTTCACTAGGGCTGTCTCTGTGCTGTGATTGAGTCTAAATCCAGACTGGAATTTCTCATACATGTCATTTTTACTTAGGTATAAGCAGAGTTGTTGGGCCACAGCTTTTTCTAATATCTTAGATACGAATGTTAAGTTTGAGATGGGTCTATAATTAGATAATACGCTAGGATCAAGATTTGGTTTTTTGATTAAAGGTTTTATAACTGCTATTTTAAGGGTTTGGGGTACATGCCCAAGGCTAAGGGATGAATTTACAATTGTTAAAAGAGGTCCGATTATAATTGGGAGAATTTCTTTTAGCAATTTAGAGGGAATCGGGTCGAGTGTACATGTTGTACAATTAGCTGAGGATATAATTTTTTCTAGTTCTGGCTGTGGAAGTGGGTAGAAGGCTTCCAGCCTTTGTTCTACAACTAAGTTTTGTTCTAAAGCAACTACATCAGGTGACGACCATGTTTGATTTAATAAGCAGGGTTGGATTTGTTGTCTAATATTTTCTATTTTATTATTAAAATAGTCCATAAAAACATGACTAGTTAAAGATGTTGGGATCTGGGGTTGAGTATCTGCCTGGCTTTTAGTAAGTTTAGAGATCTCATTAAAAAGATTGTTTTTGTTTTTCTCGATCAGCGAGGCCAGATACGCTGAGCGAGCTTTAATAAGTGCCTTTCTATATTGACTAAGGCTGTCCTTCCACGCAGAGTGGAACACCTCTAGTTTGGTCGTCCGCCATTTACGCTCTAGTTTCCGCACTGTTTGTTTTAAGGAGTTTGATCACTGTACCACGGTGCGAGCCTTTTTTGCCTCATAATTTTATTTCTGAACGGTGCTACTTTGTCTAAGGTTGATCGGAGGGTATTCTCTAGATCGTTTGTTAATTTGACAAGCTCCATTTGGTCTGACGGAGTGTAAGCTAAGGTCGATAGGGGTGGGAGATTTTTAGTAAACTGTACAGCTGTCATTGGTGTTATTGTGCGTTTTATGCAGTGTTCGGGAGAAGAATTTACATTTTGCCTTAAATGTAGCTCAAAGGAGATTAGATAATGGTCTGATATTACTGAGCTTTGAGGTAGAATATTTAGCTGATCAATGCTAACACCCAGGGTCAGGACTAAATCTAGGGTATGATTACAGTAATGTGTGGGTCCAGTTACGTTTTGTATAATGCCAACAGAATCTAAAATTGATACAAACGCCTTTGTTAATGGATCGTCTGCTTTTTCAAAGTGAATATTAAAATCATTCATACACTTCATAAATATTAATCAGTGAGAAAACATTTTTATTTGTGGCCGGATTTGATATATTAATGTAGATAAACTCAAAAGAGGTGAAGGTGTTACAGTGTTTTTGAATAATCTCTAGTGTATTCTGATAGATTATACATACTCCACCTCCTCTGCCTGATAATCTAGGGCTATGTACATATTTATAGCCTGTGGGGGTGGCTTCATTTAGTGCTATATATTGATCAGGTCTAATCCAGGTTTCGGTTAGGCAGAAAACATCTAGTTTCTGATCACATATCATTTCATTTACGATCACTGCTTTTGAGGATAGTGATCTAATGTTAAGTAGACCGAGCTTTAGGTCTGAGGTGCTGCTGTTATCGTTGAAATGAGAGATTTTAACACTGATTAAATTATTAAAATGAGCTGATCTAGATGTTCTCTGTTTGGCTTTAATTCGGGGCACAGACACAGTCTCAATACAGTGAAACCTGCAGCAGCTCGCAGACGGTCGGTTTAGCCGGTCTGTCTGCGGCCTGGTCCCGGCTCTGGATTGTCAGCAGCCTTTTACACTCCTCTGCCGACTAACTAGCAGACTATGAGCTATGCTGCACGAAAGTAAGGCAGCACCCTCCCGCGTGTGGTGGACACCATCCCTACCTAAAAAACCAGGCTTGCCCTCAAACTTTAACCAATTATCTATGAAGCCCACATGATTTTCGGAACACCACTTGGACATCCAGCGGTTCAGCGCTGTGAGTCGGCTGTAGGCCTCATTGGGATGGGACCAGAGCAAATTACGGCATCGGACATCGTCTGGGCCAGTTTAACCACCTCTTTAATATTATCCTTTGTAACTTCTGACTGCCGCAGACGAATATCATTGGCCCCTACATGAATCACTATCCTCGAATATCTCCTGTTTGCTAGCCGCTTAAGGTTGCCGCTAATGTCCGGCGCTCTGGCTCCCGGTAAACAGCTAAAGGTTACTGCTGGAGCCCCTAAAGGACTAGCTATCTTCACGTGTCGAACAAGAGAGTCTCCTATTACCAGAGTACTGTGAACAGGCTCCTCAGCGGATGTTTCGCTGAGCGGGGCAAACCTGTTTGACACGCGAATCGGGGGGGGGGAGCGTGGTGGTCCGGTGGGCTAACTTCGGCCTTTGCGCTAGCATTAGCCTTAGCTTTCCGGCTATGCCGCCGAGACGTCACCCATTCGCCCCGCTGTGAGGGCTCTAACGCCGGAGGGGTGGGGGGTGCTAGCTCTCCCTGAGGCAACGGGGGGCAACTCTTGCTCTCTATCCTTCAGTAACCCCATGATGCACACCTCTAACTGGTCCACCCTTTCCACCAGAGAGCTAACTAACTCACATTTAGCGCAAACACTATCATTATCACTAGCGGTGGGAAAAGGGTCTAGACTAAACATGCCACACTTCTCACACTCAAAAAGCCCAGCAACAGCCATAATAAAATACAAACTTACCGCTTTCAGCTGATTTAGGCACCGAAATAAAGTTGTTGTTGTGGGGTACTCCGCTTTTTTAATAAACCTGTGGACTGTAAACACAATCTAAAAGCAGTTACGAGGAAAAGCGCTAGAAAGTGATAGAAAGCAGAAAGAACAAGCTAAACACGGAGACAGTGATTCCTCCAAGGACCGGGTCTGGAGTAAGGATTTCCCACCTGTAAATTCAGGTAGTAATAATAAATTTTAATAGTGGAGGACTGGCGTTTGTTTTTTAGATTATTAATGATAAGCTCAAGGGAAAAACTGACAATCAAATGTCTGTCTTTCAGACAAAACAGCTGTTTTCTCCGCTGTCTCTCCGTTGTTGGTTGACAGCTATAAAGAGTCTAATCGCAGATCATATTATAGTTATGTAATCAAATTAACCAGGTTATGTAATCAAATTAACCAGGTTTATCACTTACACACACACACACATATCTTTTTTTTCCCATTCCAAGACAGAGAAGAATGGGAGATGCTAGGCTAACGTTGCTAACAAACAGACCGTCACAAATCTCCATCAACACATTTCACTCAGAGAATATAGACTTAATAGACTTCAAAAACAAAAAACTCAGCAAAACAAAAAACTCTAAATATCTCATGATTTGTGGTGTCGTCAAGCTGTATTGTATGAACAACATGTTTATACAATAGATCGTCACCATTTAGAAGTTTGGAGCAGGATAACCGGGATGCTAACAGCTGGGCTCAGCTTTGTTGGTACAGGTCAGTCGTGATGCTGACAGCCACGCTTAGCAAGGTTGGAGCCGCAGTGCTAACAGACACAGCATCCGGGCTCAGCATGGTTGGAGTGGGTTAGCCACAATGCTAACAGCCAGGCTCAGCAGAGTTAGAGCAGGATAACCACAGTAGCCCAGCAGTCTGGTAAGGAAGGGCTCATAGAAAGGTCACAGACAGGATCATATAGTGCTCTTTTAAATTTTAAAATGTCTAAATGGCTTTTTTTTTTTTTTTTTTTTTTTTTTTTTAAGAAACACTGAAAACATCAGTTTAGACACAATATATCGACGAAGGTATTGGGACACACCTCTTAAATACTTTTGTCCATATACTCCATATAGATTGGTGACAGTCTGGTGTTTGTTAATAAGGTTAGTCTAGCACCTCATTTTGTGAAGTACAGAA
Source organism: Salminus brasiliensis (assembly GCF_030463535.1). Lineage (NCBI taxonomy): Eukaryota > Metazoa > Chordata > Actinopteri > Characiformes > Bryconidae > Salminus > Salminus brasiliensis. The sequence goes on from NC_132895.1 coordinate 26,096,102, forward strand.
GCACACCTCAGAAAGCAAACATTAACTATATCTGCGGTAAGTGCTAAATCATGGCATTACTGTTATGCTATTATAATGTTATTCTGTTTTTTTTGAGGATTTACATGTGGTTTATTAAGTCAAAGACTGCTGACTCTTGTTCTCTGCATAAAATTCACTATTTGCAAGTAATATATGTTGCCAAACTTTCTTTTTCAATGTTGTTTGTTTTAGTTTTATTTTCTAATCATTGCTATGAAATTGTCATATGGTGCCCTGCTCCGTAGAATTTAGTGATTTTCCTATTAAAATGACACTGAACTGAAATAATTATTAAAATAACTGTGGCCTTCTTGGGCTTTTTCATATGCACCTAATTGATAAAACGTACCAGTAGTAATCTCAACCGAGGCAGTAGATAAATCCCATCTGTGGAACATTTAGCAAGAATAAATGAGTATGTCAGATGGTGTGGTGTTGGCACGCTGCACAGACAGTGTTATGTGTCAAACTGTAAGAAGGGAGGGGTATATTAATCATGCTGAGATTTTGATTATTCATGTGCCCTGAAAACCTAGATGCAGAAAGGTACAGAGATCAACCAAGGACCTTTTAGTGTAATTTTTAATTAAAAAAGAGGGAAAAAAAGACACTGAGCTCATTACACTTCTCAGTAGGGAGGACTTTAAGCCTGGCTTGGGTTGTGTTCTATAGCTTCAACAACAGCTGCATTGTGAAATCTAAAGAACTTATTATGTGTCTTGTGAAAAGGAAGTATCAGTTTACGACTGCAAAAGGTTACGAACAGTGATGACAAGTTATGGGTCACAGGTCCGCTGCACTGCGGCGCTTATGACAATGACTATAGCGTCACTATCATAAACTGCTATTTGCTTGTCTAGCAAAGCAAAGTAAGATGCCTATGAAAATTGTGTATTACAGTTAGTTCCTCCACACTTCATTTTTTCCCCCTTTTTAATTGAAAAGCAACTTTCTCCCTACCTTAACTTACAAGCCTCTTGAGGATCGCACTCCTTCTCTTGGCAGCCTGCTTGGGCCTGTTAAATGTGGCCTGACGCAGTAGGCTCAAGCTGTCGACGCTTGCCTGCAACTGTTCGCATTCGCACTGCACAGTCAGCATCTGCCACCGGACAAGTTCAACAGAGCAGACACACTGTGGCTGTTCGCCCCAAAAATCAAACTGTCAACAGCAACTTTTACGACTGTTATTCAACTTATCAAGCCCACTGACAAGATCTCCTTTAATGCCAAAGAACGTCAAACGAGATGCGTCTGCCGCAAATGTGCGTCAATAGCTAATTTCTAGTCGTTGCTGTTAACAGGAAAGTCTGTGACACTGGTGAGGGACGCAAGTAGTCGGAAGGATGGAAAACTCTTCCATCAGGCAAGAAAGAGTCATGGCTGAGTCAAGATAATAAAAACAATATAGCACAACTATAAAAAACCAACAAATGTACATAAACACAATTTTGCCAACCTGAATTATGTCATCATTAGGCCTTACGGTAAGGTCACTTGGCATTTTTGTACTCTTTACTGTACTTTCCCACCAGATTCCACTGGTTTGAGTTCTTTTGGTAATAGTTTTCACAAAGTTTGTACAAATGTGATTCAACCAGCCATCTTTAAACTGCCAGAACGCTAATTATTCTTCAGGAATTAGTCCTAGGGTCCCCAAAGAATCACTGTTCAAACACAATTTCCTCCCGTCAACGTTGTTAATGGACTTGTTCAGACACACGTAGCTTTTTCCATTCAATGCATCAGTCAAGTGAACAGCATGTGCCCAAATTATAAACACATGAGCAAACACAGAAGTGAATATGGTAAACATTTACATATTCTGAATAACCTAAACGCATACCATACCACAGAGCGTTCTCTCAAAGAAGGAAACATTTAGAGACCAAATCTCTGTCTACATTGTCCATCTCACTAAAACTCAGTGCAAGATAAACTACTCTGCAAAAACACCTGTGTTTGTGCATTTGTGTCAAATGCCATTTCGGGTCATTGGATTGCTCTAATTGTTGGAGTAAAAAGGGCCTGATTTAACATTTTATCACTTTACTATGTTACTTCATTATATCAAGCCCTGGTGAAAAAAATCACTGTGAAACTGGACTTTTCTTACAAAAGCTGTCTTTTCCCGTCATCCTCTGCAGTAAAGGCCCAAGACCCAAACTTGTAAACACATTAATATTATCTTAACTAAACACACAGGGGAGCATGCAGAGGCCCCACGTTATTGATGAGCACAGTTTGTCTTTGCCCATCCACTTGTGTGCAAGAGCCACTGATGACTAATGTTTTGTACCCGACTCATTCTTGAGAAACTGCTCACTGCAGCATCCCTCTTTAAAGCCTTAAGAAAAATACCACTAATGTTAACACTACAGATTTCGCAACAGTTTAGAACAGTTGACTGCAGATTAGTTTCCTGGTTGCTAATACCAAACTTATTTCACAAAGCTGCTGTTACTCTTAATAACGGCTACAGACAAAATGAATGTTTAGTCAAATTAGCAACATAAAGGAATGTTGTGACCTGTTCTACCTCTCAGGTGTTTTGCTTTAGGACTTGGTACATTATATTTTAGATTAGATTACACTGTGACCATGAAGAGATGCACATGGTCAGCAACGGTGATTATTGTTTGGTATTAATGAAACTGAAAACATTTCCCACATCCTTGCTCCACCTTCCTTCACCAGCCTGGGCTGTTGACACAAGGTAGGTTGGGATTTAGTCAGTAGGTGCCAAATCTAGACAACTAGGGTTAGCAAAGTCAAGATTAATTAGATCAGGCTATTAAATACAGGGTATTAATTTTTCAGGAGATCTCTGAGGTTTCCCTCTGAGGTTTCTGTTCATCCTTCCACTGTAAAAAGAGATTCCACTCTGTAGGACAGAAAATAAAAAATGTGATCAAATCAAACTACTGAAGCTGCTACTGAAGACTGATGACCTCAAAGTCCAGAGATACAGAAGATAGAAAATACTTCAGCTTCTAAGACTGAACCTTGGAGATGTGGAAAAATCTCACTGCAGATTTCTTCAGAAGAAAATGTGGAAGTGACGTCACAGAATTACAACTCGAAGTCAGAGGCCAGAAACTATTTGAAATATTTTATAATAGATGTAGTTATTGTCTGGATGGTCTGAAGCTGCTTTGCTGAGGGATCCATGAATTCTGCTCAGAAAATCTAGAAGGAGAATGTCCGCAGGTTGGGTTATGCAGCAGGACAATTATCCAAAGAACACAAGCAAGTTTACCTCTGAATGGCTCAAAAGAAACAAAATGAAGATTTTGGAGTGGCCAAGTCCTGACTTGAATCCAATTCAAAGGGTGTAGTGTCAAGACCTTACACTTGTAGTGTCAAGAACAGACAGTTACCCTTGATACGCTGCACAGAAGAGTGGTCCAAAAAAAAAAACTCATCACAAATTATATTATAAGGGTGGCCAATACATACACGGACACATATATATATTAATAAGGCGACTATATATAAAAAAAAAAGGTCAACTTTACCGGCTCTGATATGCTTGGTTATACTAATAAGGCTATCAACCCATAAGAAGACAATCCCTTAAGGCTTGTACATTTTCCAGTTAAAAGGAATAAAATCATACAACATTGACTGATGCAACAAGAATGGAGTTCTTTGTTAATTACTTCCTCTAGACAAAATGCAAGTTGTCCATATCCAGTTATCCAGACACATTAGCCTCAACTGAATGCAGAATTAAAAAGTAAGCATAAGGAACACAAGGAACAATTGTTGATGCAATTTAGCTTAGCTACAGATTACTTTCTGAGCCACACAAAAGCTATTATAAATATTTTAGTTTCACATTGATTTGTAGAAGGCTGCTGAATCTGAATGTCTTTTTTCCTGTTCTGTTTTTTTGGATAGCCTGAAGTGTCCAAATCTTTGGCCAGTAATCTGCACATTCCGAAACATTTTCCAGATTACTGGACAGATCACTCAGAATCAGAGCATATTTACCACTAATATAAAGCATTTAAAGGAAAGCAAGAGAATAAAAATAATAAATGCAAATTAAGTGCAGTTAATGGGAAAGACAGTGTCCTTAGAACCATAATTACTTTAATTAGACAATCAAGTTGTACATCACTAATGATAATACTTACAATGTAATTCCTGTTTATGACTCAATTTGAATACTCAACTGGTATAGTTACTAAAATAGGCGATTAAAATAACTGTTGATAAATTCTTTGCATTACTATTAGTACTATTTGCAGTGTGACAGTGAATACAGCTTTGTGCCAAATACAGGTTAACAATAAGTTTGCTGTTCACTTTTAGAACATCTGAACTGCATTTCCAAAGCCAGTGTACTAACATTATATGTATGTAGACCACTGACAGGGCTAATAAAAGTATACCAGGGGATATGTTTAGGGATATGTTTGGTTTGGCCTGGGGCCCTCGCAAAAGCATTCGACTACCTCTCACCTCATGTTCCTTCACTACGCGGGCAGACTGAATAAATAGTCCACAGTAAACATATCATCTGTTATACCCTCCAAGCAAAACATGGTGGCGAGTCCCATTAAATCCCACAGTCAAAGAGGAAGATGAGTTTGACCTGCAGTACAAACCTGCATTCAGCCGTCTCCAGCTTGCTCATAACCATGCTTCATTCTGCTGATGCATTGCTCAAAGTATTTCAGTAAACTAATAGCCGGAAATCAGCATATTTCAACCTAAGGATGTCTCTGAAAAACACAATGTGGCCCCGTTCAACTAGTTTATTATAAATCAGGCTTAATGTAAAAAAAAAAAAAACAGCAATATACCTATACTCTTTAAAAACTTAATTACATAAAATTAGTTTGGGCACCTCCAAATGACACAGACACTTTATATTCGGTCTTTTGGAGACCCATACAATTGTAAAGTCTTGAATTTGACTTTTTACTGAATGTTTAGGCAAATCAACATAGGCCATTACATTTTGTCAGCTGATGACATTTCCAGAGCATTATTAATTCTTTGACTCTTCAAACCTTGGGCTAACACGTAACAATCACAGGCTCCTCTAGGCAGCTGCTAAGGATCTGACAATGAAGCTAACAGATGCCTACAAAGCGGGGCAGGTTAGGCAAACTGTGGAAGTCAGGACAAGAAAATTCTCAGACAGAACTGCTCGTTTGCTGGCCTGAAACCCTCCATGTGACCAACAAGAAAGTTTAGTCGACACAGTGTGCACTGTTCTATTGCTTACACAAACATGGCCTGCAAAAGCTGTCTTCACCTGCAGCCTCGTCACAAACGTGAACCTCTGAAGTGCTGTGGACTGATTAAGGACTAATGAAAACTATTTGCCCACAATGAGATGACGCAGATAGGTGGAAAATGAATTTTGCAAAATATCTAAATAATTGATTCACTGATTGACTGACAAGAGACTGGCTTCTACAACAGACCAATGATCCAAAACATCCATCCAATGTCCTTCACAGACCCAAACTGCCAAATGGGGGCGTTTCTAAAAACTTGCTTGGTAGTACCTTTGCACATTTTTGCACTTTTTGACGTTTGAGAAATAAATAATAAGTATTATCATTTTCACTTCAAATCAACAACACGTTATTCGTCCAGATCAGCTTCCAGAAGGTTTTCATGCTAGGTTATACTGTACAATGCTTCTTCTCGCGCCTGCTTAGCCTGACGCTCTGTCTGAACGTGATAATCCCACCGGTTCTGTGTAATAGGTTCGCCATGTGTGCGGGGGCCACCTGACAGACAAGCGCCTGCGTTACTCCGGTATCAGATGACCCGTCGACATGAGCTCTGGGACGACGCAGCGCTCGGTCGTCACGCTTTTGCCCTCAGCTGAGCTTTTTTTTTTAAACAATCAACCCTGAGGGAACCCCACTCTTAGAGGAGACGAAAAAGTGAACAGGGAGGCGGAGACGTGCTCACCGCTGCTCACCCCTACATATATCGACTTTAGCCTGGCGCGCGCCTCATCGACCTCGTGCGCGCGCTCCTGTCGCCCTCTGATTGGTCGAGCGGGCGCGAGTGACAGCACCTGCTCGTCTCCTTCATCAGAAGTGACACGAGAGGTTTAGGAAATATAACAGAGCGGAGCATCCGTCCTGCTGCTGCTGCTCCTCCGCGGTTATGCTACACGACGCCGGAGACGAGCGGCTCTCCGTTTTACGCTGTTGTGCCATTTGACCGTTGTGTGTGTGTGTGTGTGTGTGTCTAACAGCGACGAGACATGTGGGTAACACTGACCATAGGAGTGTTGCTCTTGTTGACGGTACCACAGCACGGAGACTCCACAGACTCAGCGGGGGATGTTCATGACACATCGCAGGAAAGGCTCCTGAACGTCCAGAAGAGGCGGCTGTCGCTGCAGAACACAGGTAAACAGGGTAGCAGCCCTTCAGTCGGTGGTATTTAGCGCGCTATGCTCGTAGCCTGTCTGCTTTCACCTCAGCTAAAGCCGAATCAGCTCTCCATTTAGTTTCAACGGCTGCTTCAGCGTCTGAGGTGCTGCCTCACAGTCAGCCTCTCACAGAAGTTGTCTCAAATCAATTTCGATAGATGTCAAAACCCTTTCCCCAACTTTTTTACTTTTTAAATCCTCCATATATCTGAACCCCACCCGAAAAGGTTGGGTAGCCTACAGAATAAACGCGGGAACTTCTGGAGTCAAGCTCTTTCTCAAAGAGAATGACTTTAATTTTCTTAATTAGCTGTAAATTGAGGACATTTTTGAGGTAACCCCCTCCCTCCCGCTTTCAGCTGAGATCCAGCACTGCCTGGTGAGCGCCGGTGATGTGGGCTGCGGCATGTTCGAGTGCTTCAACAACAACTCGTGCGAGATCCGCGGACTGCACGAGATTTGCATGACGTTCCTTCACCACGCGGGCAAATTCGACTCTCAGGTAACTGCGCGCGCCCCTATTAACGCAGTAACGTCTGTTATAAACCGGTTCCACTGATCGAGTTTCACTGATCGAGTTTCATTGATCCAGTTATTGTGATCCAGTTATGAATGCAAATACATACTCCAGAACTCCAAAAACGCTATTTTCTAGCTTTTTATGGATTTCGTAAAGATGACAAATATGGAATTCTGTAAATGACAACTGGTCTTGAGATGAGTTTTTAAAGATTCATTTATTTAAAGAGTTTTGAAGATTAATTTATCATTTTTGATATGCAGTGTTTGTTATCTAGACAAATAAGTTGCGATCATGAACTATTGGTAAAGCACAGCATAATGTACTCATGCACTTCTGGACCTTTGTAAGTTTCATGGGTCACTCATACAAGCAATTACATCTGAACAGTCTTGTTTTGTAGACACTTAATGTTGTGTTGTGTTTTTTTTCCCTCCACACCCATTTCCACGTGTAAGACACAATTACATTTTTGATGTGATTTTCACATTGTCACTTGTTACATGTGTAATGTCATGATGTAACATGCTGGAGAGGATTTTTTGGAATTCCTATGTACACAGGTGCTGAATGTACCAAAAAGTCTCTATCTATATATTTTGATCCTGATACTAAAGATCTTCTTCCATTTGAGTTGTGTTTTAAAGTACTTTATCCACCCCTAAAAATAAACCCAATAATAATAATAATAATCCCATCCCACTAGTTAAGATACACAGCAGCTCTGCATAGTTGTAAATGTGAGATACACCCATGTAGCTGTCAGATCAGATGGCCCAGAGTTGCAAATGTCACCGTTTCAGCATGCATAAGGTTGATGAATGACTTATGCAACGCTACAGGGGAAATCGTTCATCAAGGACGCACTGAAGTGCATGGCTCATGGGCTGCGCCACAAATTCAGCTGCGTGAGCCGCAAGTGCCTGGCCGTGAAGGAGATGGTGTTTCAGCTGCAACGCGAGTGCTATGTCAAACACAACCTCTGCTCAGCAGTCAGGGAGAACGTTAACGTCATGGTGGAGATGATCCACTTTCAGGACCTCTTCCCCAAAGGGTAGGTAGTCTTAGAAAATAAGAGAAGAAATTGTCTTTGACAGCTGAGTTGTGCATTGTCATACTTGTAATTCTCTTAAAGCTTCAAGGCCACCAAACTCCAAAACAATGTAGTAAAACAGCCATGATACAGCTGTTGGGAACTTCTGAAGCATAATTCATGGCTCTTTATACTTGAACACTAGCAAGCAACCATCTTTTGCTGTAAATTACGCAGTACAGACCTAAACATTGTCAATGTCCTTGAGGGCTCCCTATTACAATAATAATAATAATAATAATAATAATAATAATAATAATAATAATAAAAAAAAAGTCAAGTCAACCAATAATAAACATATGTGAACTCTAGGGCCCTCCAGTTGAGGTTACTCAAAGTTGGCTGACTTATTTTTAGTGTTTGCAGTATACACAACTGTTATAAAGGAATTGAGTCTAAAATCGCTTTAGTATGCCACAGTAGGTATGTAAACAATGTTGTTACTGTGCATCATTTACAAACCCTATTGCACCACCTCTAATTTAATTATTTTAGCCAAAATCCATGGTCATTTCAGATTCACAGTACACACTTAGTACTATAGTGACTAGAGTAGGGAATATGGACATTTTGAAAAAATCAGGGGACCACAGTTTTCAGTAGCGTATTAGTACTGTTAAATTACTGATAACATATCAGATCAACCGTTATTGACAGACTTTCTTGTTAAACCTCTGGTATTTGTGACTTGTGACTAAAGCTGAAATAAATACAAAATAAACACAAGGACTACTAATTATTTTCAGATTATAACTATGTAAACATTGGTCTGGAGTGTGCAGGGACTTTAGCTGAAGAGTATTCTGGGCTACTATTGCTAACTTAAATAAATAAATAAATAAAACTGTAATTATCCTTGGTTACTATTAAAAGCATTCCAATTCCTCCTTCTTTTGCCACCAGGCCTCATGTGGAGCTGGTGAACATCCTCCTGGGTTGCGGAGAGGAGGTTCGTGCAGCCATTGTCCGACGGATCCGTGCCCAATGTGAGCAGAACTGGGGTGCCCTGTGTGCCAGCCTAAGCTTCTGTTCCACAGGCCACGTGGAACGGCATGGCACCGCCACCCCTGTCCCTGTTTTCACCACCCCACACGGGGGCATGGCGAATACCCTGCCCCCTGCTAGCCAGTCCCTTTCAGAGGCAAATGGGGAGCAAGTTCGGACTCTTGGGGATAGAGATGAGGATAAAGGCCGTCGGTCTTCGGGGTCTGGGTCTCAGGACAACAGCACACACCCTGAGACTGCTCTGCTTAGGAAGTCTTCAAACACCACTCAAAGAAGGTGAAATGGGGAGGAAGCTCTGCAGTGCTGAAATTTGTGCATACAGAAATTAAGCGTGTCTGTAACTTCTTACAATACGACCACTCTTCCTGCAGCATCAAATACATACAAGTGCAACAAAAGATGCAATGAGCCAAGGCCTCCAGCAATTCCACGGAGGGGGGTTGGTCGAAACCAAAACATCTACAGAGTCTACAGTCTGTACTGTACCACCAAGAAGAACATAAGCTACATTCCTGAGACTGCATCCGCTGCATCTCAGAATATGAGCATAATGGTAGTTGAATGGAATACAAATCCAAAGCCTTTTAGGCTTTCATCCTGACAAAATATTGTCATCCTGTCCTAACATTCAGCTGCCTGTCATTTAAGGCATACTCTCATGGCAAAATATCACGAGCACATCTTTTATTCACTTGAACAGTCTCTGGTTATTCAATAAGTCAGTGATTTATAAGTGAATTCATTAAGTAAGTAAATTTATTAGTCGTCTTGGTGCTGTTTCTCAGGAGCACAGTATGTTCTAGCTCAGTTTCATATTCTGTTTCTTTACAAAACTGCCTCTCTAATGCCAGACAAGTTGGAGAAGTGAGTAAAATGCAGTAGCAATCTTGTGTACACTCATACACAGCCACTGAATAGAACTGAATCTAAAGGTGTAAGGTATTTAAAAGGCAACTGTCTAAATAGATGAATGGCTTTAAATGACCGATCACAAGATTGCTAAAAAGAAAAAAAGGAATGTTCATAATACTAATGAAAGCATCATCAGGGTTTACTTTTTGTTGTTTTAAGAAAAGTCTTTGAAGGACATTCCAGCTACAAATCCGGCTTCTACATGTTACTTGTCTAACATATACAGTTTATGTATACTGAAAACTATTTTTGACTACTATATAAGTTGTGTATACCGTAATAGAAAATGACCACATCTGGATAGAAAAGAGGCCAGATATTAAGTACAGTTAAGTATGGTATTACTTGGGACCTACCTCATCCATGTGACATGCACCTATATTAGCATACTGTATGATATATTGTGTGAAGGGCATGTTAATGTGTTTGTCCCTACATACTACCAATGCAACTCGCTAAATGTACAGACGTCTACTGCCTTTTGTTTAATTATGTATCTTTTTCTTATTTATTTCTATTTTCCAAAATGTTATGCATGACCTTTTGGCTTGTACCGTCATTTGCAAGTTGAGTCAGGTACGTCACAAACTAGTATTGTGCAGTTATTAAATTTATTTCTTGCAAATCAATTGTTTTATTTATACATTGTTTTGTATTTTTTATCAGATACTTAAGATTTCTTCTTTTTGGGTGCCTTCACAGTAATCCATTGTATTCAAATGTTTTTCACACAATAAATTATATTTTCTGTTGAGGAAGTACAGGACATTTTGTATGTATAAATGCTAGTCAGTTTATCCCTATTGTTCCCTGTTTAGTCATTAGTACTTTTATATTTATTATTTCTGCCCAAGATAAAGTCTTGTTCTAAAGCAACCCCCCCGAAGTTTAATTTCACTAAAAATGACACTAAAAATGACACTGAAATATTGTATTGGGAAAAAAAATGTATTTGATAGTGAAACTTCAGTAAACAGGAATTAAAATAACATTGTAAACACAGCAACTTTTTGCCCAGTGCAAATAGTGTGTACTTGCCAACATATTTAACAGACTGATTGAGTGTACTACAGAGATATTTATCACACAAAACAATATCACAGTCTTTCCTCAAAGTATCAAACAGAAGACACAATGCCTGGAAAGGTTCAAATTTCAGCTCAGTGTTATGCAGAGCAGGGCACTACTAACTGTAGTTTACCAATTCCTGAGCATCAGGATTGAAATCTACTGGGACAAGGAACTATATGGGTTAAATGAAAAAGAAGTGCCACAGCACCGTCCTGTGGCATCACCCTGAATGACACGGGTGCTAGCAGTACAGTCGCAGACATTGGCACTGAGGTTGCTTTTAATACATTCTGACAAATGTATTAGTTATTTATATTATTGCAATATAGCTGAACCCCAAATATAGTTATACACATTCCCTTTTTAAAAGCAAATTCCACAGTAAAGTAAATGAAACAGTAAACATGTAAACAGTTTGGAATTCAACAACTGACATGTCATTTCAAGTCAACTGTTGTTCCATGGTTTTGCAAGAAGAGCATACACCGTTGCCTGTGCATTAAAGTTGCACAGGAGAGAGCACTTAAGCACTGGAGTTTAAAGGCACACAGAAATATATATCTGAAAATATATATCTCTTTGGGCTTTGTCAAAAATGTTATCTAGACATTTCCTAACAGGGTTACCTGGGATAAACAAACACAGCCATTCTCCTGAGGTATACCAATCACAAAAAACATCGAAAAGAAATGAATTAACACTGGGTTAAACGGTCTTCGCTTCATTAACACCCATGAATGCCCCTCTTCTACGGTCAACATTTCATATTCCCACACTAGGGCAGCACAATATATGCTTTGTTCATCCAGATATAGGCCTTCGCAAAACTGATACAAACAAGCCAATCACAGTTCACAGCTGCATTGGGCGATGAATCCAGATAGTCAAGTCAACAAAAGTAAAGCATTTTGATGAAAAATAAATCATGTCAGTCTTTAATCTTGTCACATTAACTAATTACCAATGTATTTTTAATATATAGCGCAATCGTGTAACAAGTACCAATATAACTGCAATTAGGGGTGGGCAATACGGCAAATATATAATATCATGATATGCACAGACATTTTTCACGATAGACTATATGCATCACAATATTTTGACATACAGACAAAAATGCACTAGTGATGCCAGATTTAACAAACGTGCCATCATAAATGTTTAGTACAACAGTTTCCACCACAAATTTGCTAAATTTGAAATGAAACATCCAGTTGGGAGTTTTTTCAACGAGGAAGTTCAATATCCTAAGGAAAGCACAGTTAACAACACCACAATATCAACATTTTATCATTTACAAATACAATTACCCCATTGCCCACCTCAAATTGATATACTAATATTGTGCAGCCCTATCCCATATTCATATTTGTTTCTTCATATTTATAAACGTTCTCAAAAAATCAGATACCATCCGACTGAGCGCTGGACTTAGCACAAGTACTAAATATAATTCACAAGTGTTATATTGCCTATTAAACACAACTGACTGCATAACGGCAGCCAACAGCATCAATGCAGCACAGGAAATGCTTAAGATGTCAGGCATGAGGTTGACCTCATACTGCTACTGGCTACTTATCTGAAATCCCACACTAACTGTGTCACTAGCGCATGTCCCAGATCTATGCATATAAATACTACTTCCTCCCTGATTCAGTGTTTGGATGAAGGGGGATAAAATCCTAATTTTATCTGAGGTCATGTAGAAGTCAATGCCATCTCTGTCTGCAGAGCCACAGAGCCAATTTAGGCTTCATTTGAATGGGGCAAGAAACAAACAGGCCCCTAAATGAAAGGAAAGAGCCTCTTTTTCAAGATGTAGAGGACGGTGGCAAAAAACAGCGCAAGTGCTAGAAATATCAGCAGTTTGTCAGTCAGTTCACGTCGATTGTATTTCAGGATAAGCTTTCTTCCCAAGTGGATCGTTGAAGTCATTGCCTTAAATTCTTCATTTGTCTCCAGTACTGTCCTTGATGAGGTAGCTATAAATAGAGTGAATAAGAGGCACTATATTTAGTCCGGTTTGGCTGATTGATCACACTTACATTAAAATAGGTAAATAATTTCTAACATTCAAAATTAACACTACTTAGTATTAAGTCGCCTTTTGACATTTTAATATAGAAACTATCAATGCATTTAATAAAGGCCTTATTCTAAATACAGCTCTGAACAACATAGACAATTATAAATAACTCACTATAAATCACTATTTATTAAACTACTGAGGAAAATCACACCCTGGATCCTACAGATTTAAAGAAATACAGTTAACTTTCAAAGCAAGTTTCAAAGTCCAAAGCATTCCATAAAACAATTATTGCAGATTATGTAACAGTTAATGAGCTGATAAGTCATCTGATGACTGAATAATAATTCTTGGGTTTAGGGGGGGGCATTATCCAGAGCAATAACAGGGGATGGTCATTTGTTCATTACATTTTGCATTTGATTTTCATTTTAATGTTGATTGCCAAGTTTTAATGTTGATTGAGTAAAGTTGGTAGCTCCAGATCTTTGACAAAATTGGATTACACCACAGTGATTTTAGCAATACAGCTTTGAAAAATGACATAACTTATAAATATAATATACTAAAAATAATATTAAGTTTTATGTTTTTGTTTTTTCCACCATCAGAGGCCAAACCAGAGCCATGTAGCCTTTTCTGGGTTTCTCTGTCTCTCTCTAAGAGCTGTAAAGTGGCAGCATTAATTATAAACACACTTTCATCACTCAACATAGTCCAACTACCTCTCTACATGCTGTTTGTATTTGTTGCAAGAGGCACATGAAAGATACTCATGATGCTAAATGTACACATAAATCTGCTAATTTAATGAAAAAACAAAACCAGTGTAGTGTAAATACTGTTTCCACTATTTGCTTATTATTCATGAATCCTCCATTTAGTATACATGTATAGTCCTAATAAGTAATCCAACCTAATAAGTATGTTTATCATTTTAAAACAAACATACAGACAAAAAAAAAAAAAAAACACAAAAACATCTACAACCATGGAAACAGTTCTGTCTTCTTACCTAGCGTGCCAATGCTCTCCTCGCTCTGCTTCACCTGTTGAGCCATCATGCGGCTTATGCTCATCAAGCTCTCAGTGATGTCACTGGACGTCTGCACTAGGCTTTCCTTTGTGGCCTTCCTACAACCAAGAACAATCAATAAATTAAAATTGGTTTTATATTGTTGAAAACATTGATATCAAACGTTTGAAACGTCTGCTAAATGCCGTAAATGAACACTTGCATATAGCTGGCCATATAAAGCAAGAAACTTGTTACACATAATGTTAGCAAAAATACATACAGCTCCCAACTATGGTTATAATATCTGTTTAGGCATTGTCCACACTGCCCCCCACAGGACAACCGCTCTTATAATTCACTTGATTTAGTTTTTGATCATTGCTTTTTTTGTATTTTCACAAACAAAGCAATTTGCTTCCACACTGACACCTCACCAAAAACTGTACATATGTGCCTGACAGTGACTGATAGATTAAAAACAATGGCTGTTTGTTTGTGGCACATGCTCCCTGAATATGGATCTCAGTGGATAACCTAAAGAGTGCTAGAGTAAAAAGTTAGCATAGATTTTGGAATAAAAATGAGTGTTGCTATTTGAGGACTTGACTGAACTATAAATGAAAAGATGGTCACACTAGCTAACTTCCATCCAAAAAAAATGCTGAATCAGGAAACAGAAACTGTCGTTAAAATTTAATGAATAAAAAAATAATAATAAATGTCCATGTAGCTACAGAGATTCTTAAGGTAGCAGCATGTGGTTTTTCACACTAGAGACTGCCCAAGTAATGGCGTATAAGTACTTAATTACTGTACTTAAGTATATTTGAAAGTTTATTTCTGCAACTATATACATTTTACTTTTACTCTCCACTTTTTTCCCCCAAGAAAAATCAGCACTTTTTACTTACTACATTTTCAGAACAGACTCGTTACTTGAAATGTTTGATTTAACACTTTAAATCATGGGTTCTAAAAAGCCACCTAGCTCAGGCACTTTACTGTCAGTGAATTCGAATCAGTTAAAGCTTCGGTTTGTGTGAAAGACAAAGCACAGCATTGATTCTGTAATCTGATGGAAATGCTAATCGTCACCAATCAAACAAACACACTTGTGCCAATTCGTTTCTTGGCACCTTGCTTTTGAGTTCTGCACATAGTTCTGCAAGTATGCATCTAAACCCCTAACTTTGGCACCTTGCTTTTGAGTTCTGCACATAGTTCTGCAAGTATGCATCTAAACCCCTAACTTTGTATAGCCCAGATTACTGTCGTTATCGATCAGGCTAAATAAAAGAATTAGAGCTGTGTATCAGGAGAAATTTTGGAGCATGTACGTTTATACTTTTACTTGAGTAAAAACTGCAAATCATACTTCAACTTTCACTAAAAGTATGTGTACTTTTATTTAAGTATGGGACTGTGTACGTCTGGGACCTCTGCTAGTGAGTAGTGGTCCTGTGGTGGGCCCTTTCCACTGGCCAAGAAGGTGCAATAAAGGCGTTAGTTAACTAATAACCTGGCAAATCCTTGTTTTTGCACAACATACCTGGGGCTATATTTCTAATAAAGGATAATAATGAAAATTGTAAATAAAGTAATGTTACAGGTTCGGCATAGCTGCTCCATCAATGTACTCTTTCACCAAAGGTAACAAAAATTCTAGATTAATGATCAATAAGAATTCACCTTCACATTTTACAATTTTATGCATTCCAGTATACCATCTGCACTTAGAACTTACAGCTAATGCTGTTTTCTTTGGATAAAGCCTGTATAATAAACTTTGTCAATGAAGTATAGGAGCCGCTTAACAAAAACACAAAGTGTAGCCTGTACATTATCCAATATCCCTGAAACCTGATGCCACTTTGTAAATAGGGCAGGCAGTCTCCGGTGCCATGTTAGAGGAAGAGAACTTTTCCAGTTACATCTTATTGTGGAAACTAATAATGACATTTGCATTTGGACTTGAGGCTAACTAATGTGCTTCAACGGGTCATAAATTTGCATCAAAGACTTCTTTTGATCAGCTGCCATCCAAGCAAGCCATTATCATCATCATTATCAGTGATGTGTTGGAATACAGTACTGAACTTGCTTGTTGGCGTCATTGCCGTGTTAAAAAAGGTCCAAAAACAATAACTGGCGAGTAGTGGTCCTGTACTGTGCTTTTCTCTGTGGATGGGACCTGTATAATAAACCTTGGTCATGAATCTCAGGAGCTACTAAATGATAACGTGCACATTCTCTCCCATCACTGATAAACTGATAATTCCACTATTTCACTTACAAGGCACCTGATGCTACCTTCTAAATAAAATCTGTCTCTGGTGCCATGTTAGAGGAAGAGGACTAATAATTACATCTGCTTTTTGACTGAAGCCATCAATTTGCTGCATGGCCTTCTTTTAACAGCCACCATCTGAACAACCAATTCTCTTGGAGTGATGTGTTGCAACACAGTACTAAACCTTTGTGTTTTGGTTGAGCATTCACTGCAGTGCTTATTTCAAGAAGGTCCAACATTTCTTAGTGACACAATATAACCAAACTATATAACCAAAGCTGGCGTTACCAACCTGGACCACATCATCTCCTGACACCTCAGTTCCTACGGTGTGCCTATTATAACTGTATCTTTCTATGGTCTCATAGAAACACATTCTTGCCATCTGCATGACATCACTGTGTGTTCACCCTCCACCAGACTATCCTAGTGAGAGTTTAAAATGAGCATTATAATAACAATCCAGCATTTACAACCTATTATCCATGTGCTACATCTGTACTGTATTAAATATCACAGAATAAAATTGTCAAATAAATTAATTGCAAAAACTGATTTAATTGCTTTATGTGAATTTCCAGTAAGTGGTATCAGATGAAACTCAAGATTTGGTAAAATATGGTATCAGAAAGGGAAAAAAAAGAAAGAGTACTGTGGCAAGTTTAATTGTGGGTGACTATTCAAAGGATCTTATAAAAAGTACTTCTGGGCTCAGTGGCTTAACCCCTAAGCCTATAACTTCTGGAAATTATTTTGCTTTAGGACACACCTTAGGGTTGAAACTATGCTTTCTTGGGTGGTGGATCTTCCATAGCATCTACTTGGGAACACCCCTGCAATTGACACTCTTCCCCTTGTCTGCATTGGCTCAGTGCTCTGTGGATGTTCTTCCATTATTAAATCCTTCAGAATGAAGTTCTGAGTATTTTGATTATTGCAAGCAAGTCATTTGCTTTCCTGCTTAGAAATGATGTGACATACCTTTGCCTCACTGATGAATCACCGCCATGCAGGAGTTCATCCTTTTCTCGGTTATCAATGGCCAGCTTACAAGCCAAGTTGGCTTTCCTCCATGCTGTCTGATTACTGGTAGAGAGGTGAGAAAATAGATTTACTATCTGTACTAACTTACACAGGACATTAAAAGTAGACTTGCATGCAGAATGAAAGGCCATGGGCCTGTATTAATCTTACCTTAACATCTGTTTGTGATGTGCTTCTGTTTCAGTCATAATGGCATTTTTATCAGACTCACTGTCTTGTTCTTTAGCCATTTGCTCCATATCCTACCAACACAAGAACTGGTTGTCTTACAAAGGCAGTACTGTGCAAAGATCTTAGGCAGAAACAAAGATTGTTTGTTTGAATGTCTTCATCTGAGCAGCAAGTGCGTTCGTGTCTGCACAAACAACACATTCAAGAGTATGCCTTTACGGGTTCTTGGTAATGGTTTTATAGAAAGCCATGACATCTCAAAGAACCATCTGAATGAATAAATCGTTCTTCTCGATGATGGGTTACATTATTATGACGTGTTTTCTCAGTAGATTTGTTTTTTGCTTGGAGTGTAACAGTTATAGAAGATAAATCAAGGGTTGAAATTGCAGTAACATATGATGATCATCTAATGTTATAACTGAACATATTTGTATTTTGTTAGCTGGCACTTGGATATTACATTAAAAAGATTGCTGTTCTGTTGTTTTTTACACTGTATGAAACATGAAGTAGTATTTTCACCTGAATTCTCTGTCTTA
The DNA here is from genome assembly GCF_030463535.1 of Salminus brasiliensis. Taxonomy (NCBI): domain Eukaryota; kingdom Metazoa; phylum Chordata; class Actinopteri; order Characiformes; family Bryconidae; genus Salminus; species Salminus brasiliensis. The sequence goes on from NC_132895.1 coordinate 26,114,233, forward strand.
ATTGAATGAACTTTTCCTTCACTGCAGAGTTCAGCTCCAGCAGCACAGGTTGAGGTCCAGAACATTCTCGTATATCCTAGTGAGAAACAAACAGCTAGTGCTAATAGAAAAGCTTTCCTAGCGTTAACTCAGGAAACAAAACACCGTAGTAACTTAGCTAGCTAGCTAGCACCAGCTACTGTTAGGATAAGGAGCTAGCCAGCCAGCCAGCTAGCCAGCTAGTTATCTAACTAATTACCAAAAGTTAAATTGCTGTGTATTCCTGATTCTGTAGGCAAACAAGAGCTTACCTGAATTAAAGCTTTAATTTCTAAATCATATTTGATAATTTCTTGCCCACATATTCGGACGTGGACGTCAAAGGACGACGCCATATTTGTTGTGATACGGTAAGCGAAAGGTCCAAATGAAAACGCGTTGGCCCAGTCCTTCATCCCGTCAACGTCATCACGTAAAAGACAGCAATCTTTGCTTCCTGAGGTATCCAGCAAAACCAATGAACTGCTGCCATGTATCACATTGTGTAGACGTTATATGGGAATAAATGTGATTTGAATGGACATACAACAGGCTTGTGTCGTGTTCACACTGTGCTGTACTGCTCGTGATGCTCTTAGATAACGAGCCAGCTGTTTGACCGCAAGACACGCGATGACTGATGGGTAAACTTTACTGTCAACTTCCTGTGTAGTGAAATTCGTAACTCACGAGTTCCTGTCGCCTTCACTCCCTATAGTTTGCAAATCTCATTTTAAATATCGTCCCTGTGTAGTTCACTTATAGTTAGACTGTCCATCCACATATATCATACTGAAACGTGGGAAGCCTCCCAAATCTGGAACCTATTTACTGAATGACTGCAGTTGTTTCCATGTTGGAAAATAGTGATTTGTGCATTTATATAAAATTGGAAATCTAAATAAATGATATATTTCTGCTTAAGCAAACCTGATTCAAAACACCTGTTTTTTATAGCTAGTTTCACTGCTAGCTAGTGATTACAAGCCAGAATTGTGATTGACGAGTTTTCAGCTAGCCAGAATCCACACCCATTTTTCTTTGTCATGTTTAGCAATCATTCAATTAAGGCCAGTAATCACCCAAGCATATGGCCTATATGTAGATGGCTGTGCCACTTGGGTGGACTTTTCTGATTTTTTTTATTTTTTTTTTTAAGATAAGATAATCCTTTTTATTAAGCCCACAGTGGAGAAATTCACAGTGCCACAGCAGCAATGGGATAGTAAGACATGCAGATGCAAAACTTAGATAAATTACTTATTACTTATTAAAATATATACACAATATTATTTACAGATTATTTACAGATGGGGGGTATTACACATTGTATTTTATTTTTTTTCTATTTTATAAAGTAATTTAAGACATCCCCTTAGGTCTCTTTGTGCCATTAAATTCTAAATATATATTTCAAAACCTTACAGGACTGTTTAAGGGTCTGTGAGAACAGTTTGTGGTTGTTTAGGTGACGCTGGGCTGTGTGTATCGTCATCCGCCCACATTTCCCATACTAGTGTATCCCTGTTTCTAAGCTCCACCTACATGCAAGCAAAGTCAAAGTCAACACAAGACAACATGATAGTCCCTTTGAGACAGCACTGTGAAAATGACCCAAGTGATTTATTTATTTTTTTTAAATACTGGGCCAGGCTGGACTGTAGGTGAAAGTTTGCTGTGTCATACTGACAGTGAAATGTGTGACCGCTAGCCGAACACAGATGGAATGAGGAAGAGAGAGTGCTGGAGAATAGGAGGAAGGGTAAGGGGGGGGGGGTAAAATTAGGAAGTCATGAGTCTGAATATAATTTACACAAAAAGTACAGGCCTACTTTCAGCCTTTTTAAAGCATGCCCTCAAATCCCTGGTCTGGGACCACTTTGGCACCGAGGTTATGATTTGAATAAAAATGTATGGCACGAGAGAACTCGCAGAGCAAATGCTGCCATTTCTAATGTTTATTTCCGATATTAAAATCAATAATAGAATTAGACTATCATGGTTACAAGCAAAATTGTGGTACCAACTCCGGGCTGATACGATGCAGTGACATAATTAAGGATAATACAAAATGAGAAAGAAAGAGAGGCACAATAGCACAAGCAGACACATGTTCAAGAGTCAATCACAACTGATTTTAAGCCTACTTCACATCTTTACATTAACAAGGCTCAATAAACCAAGCTGTTTTCCAACTAATTGTGCCTCAAAAAAAAGAACAAAACAAAACAAAGTAATAAAACGAGAGAGAGAGAGAAGTCAAAAGTATAAACCCAGCACAACATTGAAACATAAATAGAACAACTGTCAAGATATTGTATTTGAACAGGCATATATGTGAACTACAAATATAGACATTGCTAATAGGATCAAGTAACTGTTAGTTTCAGTAGGATACACTGCAGAATTTTGCTTATGAATATCACCAAGAGATCTAGAACAGAGCACTTAGCAATGAAATACAGCCTTCCTACTGTGACAAAAAAGAGAAGTTTTACACCTGGGGAGTACACACACAGTACTAGCTACTTAAAGATCCCATGCTAAATTATCTAGTAGAATACCATACAACATCAGAAGCATTACATCAAGGTCATGAATTGTGTAGCTTTTTTCTTTTTTCCTCATAAATGGGTGGAAATTCTTTCAGTAAAATTGAACGTTGTATGGATTTTCCAAAACAAACAAAAACAAACCCAAAAAACCCCAAAACTTCTCGTTCATTTTTTTTTCATGAACCACACCCCAAAGTTTACAGAAAGTCAATTCTTATTTCTAACTCAATGGAAATTTGGCAAAGTTTGGAAGGAGATGTAAATCATTGCAGCGTGATGGTGTGTGTGCGTGCATCTGTGTGGGTGTGTGTGTGGTGTCTGGAAAAAGTACTAGGGAAAAGGGGCTATTAGCATTATCGGGAGCAGTATTGTGTCGTTTGGTAGTCGTCTGAATGTGTCCAGTGCACTTCAGTGCAAGTTGAGAGATCTGGGCCCAACAGTCCAGGTGACCCTACTAGCGCTCCATGTCCTCCTCAAAGTAAAGAAAACAAAACAAACAAACAAACAAACAAACAAAAAAGCTATCACCGCTACATTTACACACCCCTTTCCCACCCGACCACAAGTTCAGTCCAAGTCCGACACGGCCGCCCTTTTATGTTTGTTGAGCACGAGGCCTTGGCACGGCTGTTGCAGTGGCTTGAGTCGATGTCACAGTCACCACTGTCCAAGCACAGTTCCTTGCAAGATACGGGGAAAAAGTCCATGAGCCTGACAACAGATGCCAAAAAGTCACAGCTCTTATGCCACTGAGGGTGTTCAAGTACATTTTAGTTTTTTTTTTTAGTTTTTTAGTTTTGTTTTGTTTGTTGTTTTTTTTTTTTTTTTTTTTTTTGAAATTCAGCACCATGGGTGGCGAGACGGGACTCCTACCCAATGTCCAAGTTTTGATTTGAACACACTGGAACGAAGAGCTTCCTGCCAGCCAGTGGTACGGAGGGAGCTACGCGGCAGCAACCCTCGGGAGAAGACTCGGGCTTTCTCGGCAGAGGTGACTGGATACAAGGTAACACGCTCCCTCCAACCCGAGCCCGTAGAACTGCTTCGCTAATCTGCTGGCGGCTAGTGCAAAAACAGCCCTCCGCTTCCCGCCTTCCGCTGATTGCAAATCGGTCTCGGATAGATCTAGGTCAAACAATGCGCACCTCTTTTTGTGTCGTTTGTGTTGTCGGAAAACTTTGATTTTGTTCATTGGAGAACAACTGCTGAAGGCCATCTCTGTTGGTTGGTGAATGAATGACACTGCTCCAAGAAAATAAAGTCATTACCCAGCAATCTGAGGAACAGCAGAACCAGAAGAATTGAGAGGCACAGTAATCTTGAACATTGGTGAAGGGACACAACGCTTACAAGGTTTGACATTGTCTTTGCAAAGCTGATCTACCAGTTCCTTACAGGGCTCCCATAATAAGTCCCCAATCCACCACTATGGGTCTGCTAAATGGATTTCAGCAAGGCCTTCTCTTGTATCTTATTATTATGGAATAATGCATTTTCTACTAGGAACCACGGTTGATGAGCTGAGGACAAATAAATAAAAGTACAGGAAATGTTATGGCAAGTCAAATGTGAAGACTATAGTACAAAGGCAGAAACAAGTCAAACTTGTGTAAGAGCCTACTGATCTGAGCCTAAACAAACAAACCAACAAACAAAATCTAAGAAATAAAACATGTGTATAGGACAATATAAACCTAAAATGAGTCTACATCATGACTGCAGCACTCTTTGGATAGTCTCTCAACCAAAATGTTCCACAAGTCAAAAGTGTACGAACACATTGAACTGATTCCATTGAAGGAAGACTACATTCATCTTTACATGAAAACTGTACGAGGCAAAGCAGCAACAGTTCTCTGTATCTGCAAAAAGCTCACTGCTCGACACTTCCAAAAAGAAAAGAAAAAACAAAACAAAACAAAACATATTTTAGTTCTTGGCATAACGGGCAGAAATCTTGGTTCCATAAGATCAAGTTTGGATTTTCATCTGTTTGAATAAGGCACCTGATTTTGCAGGCATCATTTCAAAAATATCATTGGAATCTTTTTCTCTCTGTGTGTGTATGTGTGTGGGTGTGGGTCTTTTTCGGCTTAGAAGATATATAGGATCTAGTATTATACAAATGGTTGGAGCGCTATGGAACTGTATCTACAAAGTATGTGCGGCACCTAAAATGCACCTCGGTCACCTTGTGCTCATTGGTTAAAATCAATGAATTAACCAGTTATGTATATTTTCTGCAAATGATGACCTTAATGCAGGCTCATTGGATGGTCAGTTCCTATATATATAGATATACTTAACTGAGTAGGGTCTGCATGCACATAGTCATGCCTGTCAAAGTGCTCCATCAACATTTTCAAATGCCATTACCCAGTATGTACAACACAAAGCCTTCTTAACAGGACATTTACAAGCCAAAAAAAAGAAAAAAAGAATAAGTTTGAGGAATGCTTTAGTTCATGCTTCTACAAAACTCTAAGCCAGTGGTGTTGAAACTCTCTTATCCGACACCCTTGTACCTACTTCTGAGAAACAATCAAATTTGAAAATCTATTACAGAGTAACGAAACAAAAAGAAAGCACAGAAAATGGCAGATAAGACGAATTATAAAAGGTCCATTAATTGACAGCTCTGACATTGACAAGACATAAAATGATCAAACATACAAAACTACAGCATCCCATAGGTTAAATACACTGGAAAATAGCATGTTTATTTAACAACAGTAAGACAGGCCACCTCTCATGAAATGCTTATTGAATGGTCATATTTCGACAACCTTTAAACGCAAAAGTTATGGCCACCTAAAAGAATAATGTTTTGACGTAATCTCAACATTATCCATGTAGAGGATTAAACGAGATTAAACATCTTTGTAAAAAAACAACAACAAAAAAACAAGCACAAGCCTCTTCGTTAGGATAGCTGAAAACTAAAGCAACATCCCATCTTACTGCAGTGACAAAGACCTGCATAGTGCACCATTGAGAGCAATGTTTCTTACATACACAACATACACACACACATATATATATATATATATATATATATATATATATATATAAAGAAAAGAAAAAAAGAGGCATGCCAAAATTATACAAATAAAAAAGAAACATAAAAACACGTGTATGTGTCGTCTTAAATGCTTAAACGTGTACTGTAGCCATTTTGGAAAATTTTGGAAGAAAAGGTTTCAGCAATTTTCCATTGAGATCCAAGTGCGTTTAGGTGAACTTGCGGTTCATACAAATACAGTGGCAAAGTTTTAGTTTCTCCATAAACAAAAAAAATAATATATAGAACTTTTAGCTAGTAACTTGAGGAGTGGGCGCCCATACACACATACATACACACGTCAAATACAACAAGGAATGATTACTGATCTTCTCTACAACATGATTTAAGCAGCTTTAACACCAACATTCATTTAATGATCAATATAGTGCAGACATATAGAAGCAGAATTTGGATTTAATAGCTAGCTTACTCTTTTTAAGAATGTAATGTGGTAAGAAATTATTGTCTGAGTGAAGTTAAACAATGCTCATATTGTTGCGATCACACACAAAAACTTGTATCTCTGTTTATTACTTTTTTTAATCTAGCAGTTCTTCTTTATTCTATTGAAATTGTCCAATAGAAATGCACCAAAAAGACTTGGAATCAAATATTTTATACTGACTTCCACTTAATTATGTAGGTGTTTTGCTTGGACTGTAAAGTTGTCATTTTGAAGATACAAGGACCTTGCGCAACAGCAACAATATAGTGAAGCGTAGGTTAATGTGCAAAAAAAATTAAATAAATAAAAAGATTTAATCAGATAAACAAATGAAATGACTTGCCGGTTGGATCTGAAACAAAACAACATTTTTCCCTTTTTTAAAAAGCAGTCATTACATGTCGGATAATGAAGTAAATACAATGACCGGATACATGCTAAATAAATGTTGTACATTATACAAAAAATATATAGATATTTTAAATATATACATGTACACACATGTATGGTCAGCTTAAAATAATGTGTGAATTCATATTTTTTTGTGAAATAATTTCCCCCAAGCTGGACAACTTGAATTTATTTTCCATTTTTGTCTTTACCCTGATTTGCAGCAGAGGCCTTCTAGCAATATATAGCTATACAATTTCACATGACATAATAGCTTAGACAGATTTTGCGTTTTTAATTTAAAAGAAAAAGAAAAGAAAAAAAAGTTACTGGCTTTGAATAACAACCATTTCCTTAACTGTTTGAATGCCACAGAGTCTAAAACTCTAAGCTTAGCTCACAACCATAAATGTGAAACCTGAAACAACGCAAGAATCAAAGACAAACTCTCCCTATACAGCAGGCCACTGACAGATACACAACATGCGCTTCCATCTAAAACCCCCATGCTTATTGTCACTTGCCATCAAGTGTTTATTTTTTGTTTTGTTTTTTTGTCTTTTTTAGAGAATGGTCATAAGTACTCTGAGCCAATGCCAGGCTAAGTAGCTTTAGTTGGAGATGGCACAATGAAGGCCGGGATAAGTTGCCACAGCAACAAAGCAGTAAGCCTTGTCGCTTTTAGAGAACGGATGGGTGTTTTGGAAAGGCAAAAAGAATGTAGTTCGATCAATTCCCCACGGCAAATGGATTTGCCTTACAGTACAGCGATATAGTTTTTTTTTTTTCTTCTGAGCCACTAACAAGAAATGAAAGCTTCCTTGAACACCTCAGATTCTCCCCACCCCTCAATAAGTACAAGTACAAAAAAAAATATCAAATCAATGATGACAACATTCACCGCTGGCAACAGCCAGGGAGAATGTGTCAACACTGTACATCGACCTGAATTAAAAAACAAAAACAAAAACCCAAAGCAGAATTTTTCACTTTTCCATAGGAAATGTCTTCTGAAGGCAAATGAAGATTGTGACGCTGTATTCATCGTCACACACAGGGGACTCAAAAGTTAGCCCGTCCTTTCAAGACCTCACTGTCA